>NW_024542846.1:0-386754 GCF_018151105.1 Drosophila obscura
GCCAGGCGAACAGAAATCAGCAGAAGGTCGCTGGTTTTTAATTTCTCGTTTTTTCTTGTTTCTCTTTGTATTTCGTTGCCTCTTTTTTCGATCTAATTTCTCTCATTTTCTGCCTCCACTTTCCACCGCTCAAATGGCAGAAAACCGTTAAATTCAAATCTAGAGGTCGCTGGTTTTTTTGTAATTTCTCGTTTTTTCTTGTTTCTCTTTGTAATTGGTTGCTTTCTTATGTCGATCTAATTTATCTCATTTTCTGCCTCCACTTTCCACTGCTCAAATGGCAGAAAACCGTAAAATCCAAATCTGAGATACCTGGCGAACAGAAATCAGCAGAAGGTCGCTGGTTTTTTTAATTTCTCGTTTTTTCTTGTTTCTCTTTGTATTTGGTTGCTCTCTTTTTCGATCTAATTTCTCTCATTTTCTGCCTCCACTTTCCACCGCTCAAATGGCAGAAAACCGTTAAATTCAAATCTGAGATACCAGGCGAACAGAAATCAGCAGAAGATCGCTGGTTTTTTTTTGTAATTTCTCGTTTTTTCATAATTTCTCTTTGTATTTCATTGAAAAATTCGTTAACTTCAAATTTTTAATATCCCGTATTTTCTTGTTTCTCTTTGTATTTTCTTGCTCTATTTTTCCAATCTGATTATTCGGACTCCACTTTCCACCTCTCAGATGGCAAAATCGGTTAAATTCAAATCTGAGATACCAGGCGAACAGAAATCAGCAGAAGGTCGCTGGTTTTTTGTAATTTCTCGGTTTTTTCTTGTTTCTCTTTGTAATTGGTTGCTTTCTTTTATCGATCTAATTAATCTCATTTTCTGCCTCCACTTTCCACTGCTCAAATGGCAGAAAACCGTTAAATTCAAATCTGAGATACCTGGCGAACAGAAATCAGCAGAAGGTCGCTGGTTTTTTTAATTTCTCGTTTTTTCTTGTTTCTCTTTGTAATTGGTTGCTCTCTTTTTCGATCTAATTTCTCTCATTTTCTGCCTCCACTTTCCACCGCTCAAATGGCAAAAAACCGTTAAATTCAAATCTGAGATACCAGGCGAACAGAAATCAGCAGAAGGTCGCTGGTTTTTAATTTCTCGTTTTTTCTTGTTTCTCTTTGTAATTGGTTGCTCTCTTTTTCGATCTAATTTCTCTCATTTTCTGCCTCCACTTTCCACCGCTCAAATGGCAAAAAACCGTTAAATTCAAATCTGAGATACCAGGCGAACAGAAATCAGCAGAAGGTCGCTGGTTTTTTTAATTTCTCGTTTTTTCTTGTTTCTCTTTGTATTTGGTTGCTCTCTTTTTTCGATCTAATTTCTCTCATTTTCTGCCTCCACTTTCCACCGCTCAAATGGCAGAAAACTGTTAAATTCAAATCTGAGATACCAGGCGAACAGAAATCAGCAGAAGGTCGCTGGTTTTTTTGTAATTTCTCGTTTTTTCTTGTTTCTTTTTGTAATTGGTTGCTTTCTTATTTCGATCTAATTTATCTCATTTTCTGCCTCCACTTTCCACTGCTCAAATGGCAGAAAACCGTTAAATCCAAATCTGAGATACCTGGCGAACAGAAATCAGCAGAAGGTCGCTGGTTTTTTTAATTTCTCGTTTTTTCTTGTTTCTCTTTGTATTTCGCTGCTCTGTTTTTTCGATCTAATTTCTCTCATTTTCTGCCTCCACTTTCCACCGCTCAAATGGCAGAAAACTGTTAAATTCAAATTTGAGATACCAGGCGAACAGAAATCAGCAGAAGGTCGCTGGTTTTTTTAATTTCTCGTTTTTTCTTGTTTCTCTTTGTATTTGGTTGCTCTCTTTTTTCGATCTAATTTCTCTCATTTTCTGCCTCCACTTTCCACCGCTCAAATGGCAGAAAACTGTTAAATTCAAATTTGAGATACCAGGCGAACAGAAATCAGGAGAAGGTCGCTGGTTTTTTTAATTTCTCGTTTTTTCTTGTTTCTCTTTGTATTTCGTTGCTCTCTTTTTTCGATCTAATTTCTCTCATTTTCTACCTCCACTTTCCACCGCTCAAATGGCAGAAAACCGTTAAATTCAAATCTGAGATACCAGGCGAAGAAATCAGCAGAAGGTCGCTGGTTTTTTAATTTCTCGTTTTTTTCTTGTTTCTCTTTGTATTTCGTTGCTCTCTTTTATCGATCTAATTTCTCTCATTTTCTGCCACCACTTTCCACCGCTCAAATGGCAAAAAACCGTTAAATTCAAATCTGAGATACCAGGCGAACAGAAATCAGCAGAAGGTCGCTGGTTTTTTAATTTCTCGTTTTTTCTTGTTTCTCTTTGTATTTCGTTGCTCTCTTTTTTCGATCTAATTTCTCTCATTTTCTGCCTCCACTTTCCACTGCTCAAATGGCAGAAAACCGTTAAATTCAAATCTGAGATACCAGGCGAACAGAAATCAGCAGAAGGTCGCTGGTTTTTTTGTAATTTCTCGTTTTTTCTTGTTTCTCTTTGTAATTGGTTGCTTTCTTATGTCGATCTAATTTATCTCATTTTCTGCCTCCACTTTCCACTGCTCAAATGGCAGAAAACCGTAAAATCCAAATCTGAGATACCTGGCGAACAGAAATCAGCAGAAGGTCGCTGGTTTTTTTAATTTCTCGTTTTTTCTTGTTTCTCTTTGTATTTGGTTGCTCTCTTTTTCGATCTAATTTCTCTCATTTTCTGCCTCCACTTTCCACCGCTCAAATGGCAGAAAACCGTTAAATTCAAATCTGAGATACCAGGCGAACAGAAATCAGCAGAAGATCGCTGGTTTTTTTTTGTAATTTCTCGTTTTTTCATAATTCTCTTTGATTTCATTGCAAAAATCCGTTAACTTCAAATTTTTAATATCCCTTTTCTTGTTTCTCTTTGTATTTTCGCTCTTTTTCCAATCTGCTATTTTCGGACTCCACTTTCCACCTCTCAGATGGCAAAATCGGTTAAATTCAAATCTGAGATACCAGGCGAACAGAAATCAGCAGAAGGTCGCTGGTTTTTTGTAATTTCTCGGTTTTTTCTTGTTTCTCTTTGTAATTGGTTGCTTTCTTTTATCGATCTAATTAATCTCATTTTCTGCCTCCACTTTCCACTGCTCAAATGGCAGAAAACCGTTAAATTCAAATCTGAGATACCTGGCGATACCTCTCGTTTTTTCTTGTTTCTCTTTGTAATTGGTTGCTCTCTTTTTCGATCTAATTTCTCTCATTTTCTGCCTCCACTTTCCACCGCTCAAATGGCAAAAAACCGTTAAATTCAAATCTGAGATACCAGGCGAACAGAAATCAGCAGAAGGTCGCTGGTTTTTTTAATTTCTCGTTTTTTCTTGTTTCTCTTTGTAATTGGTTGCTCTCTTTTTCGATCTAATTTCTCTCATTTTCTGCCTCCACTTTCCACCGCTCAAATGGCAGAAAACTGTTAAATTCAAATTTGAGATACCAGGCGAACAGAAATCAGGAGAAGGTCGCTGGTTTTTTTAATTTCTCGTTTTTTCTTGTTTCTCTTTGTATTTCGTTGCTCTCTTTTTTCGATCTAATTTCTCTCATTTTCTACCTCCACTTTCCACCGCTCAAATGGCAGAAAACCGTTAAATTCAAATCTGAGATACCAGGCGAAGAAATCAGCAGAAGGTCGCTGGTTTTTTTAATTTCTCGTTTTTTTCTTGTTTCTCTTTGTAATTGGTTGCTTTCTTTTGTCGATCTAATTTCTCTCATTTTCTGCCTCCACTTTCCACTGCTCAAATGGCAGAAAACCGTTAAATTCAAATCTGAGATACCTGGCGAACAGAAATCAGCAGAAGGTCGCTGGTTTTTTTAATTTCTCGTTTTTTCTTGTTTCTCTTTGTAATTGGTTGCTCTCTTTTTTCGATCTAATTTCTCTCATTTTCTGCCTCCACTTTCCACCGCTCAAATGGCAAAAAACCGTTAAATTCAAATCTGAGATACCAGGCGAACAGAAATCAGCAGAAGATCGCTGGTTTTTTTTTGTAATTTCTCGTTTTTTCATAATTCTCTTTGTATTTCATTCAAAAATCCGTTAACTTCAAATTTTTAATATCCCGTATTTTCTTGTTTCTCTTTGTATTTTCTTGCTCTATTTTTCCAATCTGCTTATTCGGACTCCACTTTCCACCTCTCAGATGGCAAAATCGGTTAAATTCAAATCTGAGATACCAGGCGAACAGAAATCAGCAGAAGGTCGCTGGTTTTTTTAATTTCTCGTTTTTTCTTGTTTCTCTTTGTATTTGGTTGCTCTCTTTTTTCGATCTAATTTCTCTCATTTTCTGCCTCCACTTTCCACAGCTCAAATGGCAGAAAACTGTTAAATTCAAATTTGAGATACCAGGCGAACAGAAATCAGGAGAAGGTCGCTGGTTTTTTTAATTTCTCGTTTTTTCTTGTTTCTCTTTGTATTTCGTTGCTCTATTTTTTCGATCTAATTTCTCTCATTTTCTACCTCCACTTTCCACCGCTCAAATGGCAGAAAACTGTTAAATTCAAATTTGAGATACCAGGCGAACAGAAATCAGGAGAAGGTCGCTGGTTTTTTTAATTTCTCGTTTTTTCTTGTTTCTCTTTGTATTTCGTTGCTCTATTTTTTCGATCTAATTTCTCTCATTTTCTACCTCCACTTTCCACCGCTCAAATGGCAGAAAACCGTTAAATTCAAATCTGAGATACCAGGCGAACAGAAATCAGCAGAAGGTCGCTGGTTTTTTTGTAATTTCTCGTTTTTTCTTGTTTCTCTTTGTAATTGGTTGCTTTCTTTTGTCGATCTAATTTATCTCATTTTCTGCCTCCACTTTCCACTGCTCAAATGGCAGAAAACCGTTAAATCCAAATCTGAGATACCTGGCGAACAGAAATCAGCAGAAGGTCGCTGGTTTTTTTAATTTCTCGTTTTTTCTTGTTTCTCTTTGTATTTGGTTGCTTCTTTTTTCGATCTAATTTCTCTCATTTTCTGCCTCCACTTTCCACCGCTCAAATGGCAGAAAACCGTTAAATTCAAATCTGAGATACCAGGCGAACAGAAATCAGCAGAAGGTCGCTGGTTTTTTTGTAATTTCTCGTTTTTTCTTGTTTCTCTTTGTATTAGGTTGCTTTCTTATGTCGATCTAATTTATCTCATTTTCTGCCTCCACTTTCCACTGCTCAAATGGCAGAAAACCGTTAAATTCAAATCTGAGATACCTGGCGAACAGAAATCAGCAGAAGGTCGCTGGTTTTTTTAATTTCTCGTTTTTTCTTGTTTCTCTTTGTATTTGGTTGCTCTCTTTTTCGATCTAATTTCTCTCATTTTCTGCCTCCACTTTCCACTGCTCAAATGGCAGAAAACCGTAAAATCCAAATCTGAGATACCTGGCGAACAGAAATCAGCAGAAGGTCGCTGGTTTTTTTAATTTCTCGTTTTTTCTTGTTTCTCTTTGTATTTGGTTGCTCTCTTTTTTCGATCTAATTTCTCTCATTTTCTGCCTCCACTTTCCACCGCTCAAATGGCAGAAAACTGTTAAATTCAAATCTGAGATACCAGGCGAACAGAAATCAGCAGAAGGTCGCTGGTTTTTTTGTAATTTCTCGTTTTTTCTTGTTTCTCTTTGTAATTGGTTGCTTTCTTATGTCGATCTAATTTATCTCATTTTCTGCCTCCACTTTCCACTGCTCAAATGGCAGAAAACCGTAAAATTCAAATCTGAGATACCTGGCGAACAGAAATCAGCAGAAGGTCGCTGGTTTTTTTAATTTCTCGTTTTTTCTTGTTTCTCTTTGTATTTCGCTGCTCTGTTTTTTCGATCTAATTTCTCTCATTTTCTGCCTCCACTTTCCACCGCTCAAATGGCAGAAAACCGTTAAATTCAAATTTGAGATACCAGGCGAACAGAAATCAGCAGAAGGTCGCTGGTTTTTTTAATTTCTCGTTTTTTCTTGTTTCTCTTTGTATTTGGTTGCTCTCTTTTTTCGATCTAATTTCTCTCATTTTCTGCCTCCACTTTCCACCGCTCAAATGGCTGAAAACTGTTAAATTCAAATTTGAGATACCAGGCGAACAGAAATCAGGAGAAGGTCGCTGGTTTTTTTAATTTCTCGTTTTTTCTTGTTTCTCTTTGTATTTCGTTGCTCTATTTTTTCGATCTAATTTCTCTCATTTTCTACCTCCACTTTCCACCGCTCAAATGGCAGAAAACCGTTAAATTCAAATCTGAGATACCAGGCGAACAGAAATCAGCAGAAGGTCGCTGGTTTTTTTGTAATTTCTCGTTTTTTCTTGTTTCTCTTTGTTATTGGTTGCTTTCTTATGTCGATCTAATTTATCTCATTTTCTGCCTCCACTTTCCACTGCTCAAATGGCAGAAAACCGTAAAATCCAAATCTGAGATACCTGGCGAACAGAAATCAGCAGAAGGTCGCTGGTTTTTTTAATTTCTCGTTTTTTCTTGTTTCTCTTTGTATTTGGTTGCTCTTTTTTTCGATCTAATTTCTCTCATTTTCTGCCTCCACTTTCCACCGCTCAAATGGCAGAAAACCGTTAAATTCAAATCTGAGATACCAGGCGAACAGAAATCAGCAGAAGGTCGCTGGTTTTTTTGTAATTTCTCGTTTTTTCTTGTTTCTCTTTGTAATTGGTTGCTTTCTTATGTCGATCTAATTTATCTCATTTTCTGCCTCCACTTTCCACTGCTCAAATGGCAGAAAACCGTTAAATCCAAATCTGAGATACCTGGCGAACAGAAATCAGCAGAAGGTCGCTGGTTTTTTTAATTTCTCGTTTTTTCTTGTTTCTCTTTGTATTTGGTTGCTCTCTTTTTCGATCTAATTTCTCTCATTTTCTGCCTCCACTTTCCACCGCTCAAATGGCAGAAAACCGTTAAATTCAAATCTGAGATACCAGGCGAACAGAAATCAGCAGAAGGTCGCTGGTTTTTTTGTAATTTCTCGTTTTTTCTTGTTTCTCTTTGTAATTGGTTGCTTTCTTATGTCGATCTAATTTATCTCATTTTCTGCCTCCACTTTCCACCGCTCAAATGGCAAAAAACCGTTAAATTCAAATCTGAGATACCAGGCGAACAGAAATCAGCAGAAGGTCGCTGGTTTTTTTAATTTCTCGTTTTTTCTTGTTTCTCTTTGTAATTGGTTGCTCTCTTTTTCGATCTAATTTCTCTCATTTTCTGCCTCCACTTTCCACCGCTCAAATGGCAAAAAACCGTTAAATTCAAATCTGAGATACCAGGCGAACAGAAATCAGCAGAAGGTCGCTGGTTTTTTAATTTCTCGTTCTTTCTTGTTTCTCTTTTATTTCGTTGCTCTCTTTTTTCGATCTAATTTCTCTCATTTTCTGCCTCCACTTTCCACCGCTCAAATGGCAGAAAACCGTTAAATTCAAATCTGAGATACCAGGCGAACAGAAATCAGCAGAAGGTCGCTGCTTTTTTTAATTTCTCGTTTTTTCATAATTCTCTTTGTATTTCATTGCAAAAATCCGTTAACTTCAAATTTTTAATATCCCGTATTTTCTTGTTTCTCTTTGTATTTTCTTGCTCTATTTTTCCGATCTACTTATTCGGACTCCACTTTCCACCTCTCAGATGGCAAAATCGGTTAAATTCAAATCTGAGATACCAGGCGAACAGAAATCAGCAGAAGGTCGCTGGTTTTTTGTAATTTCTCGGTTTTTCTTGTTTCTCTTTGTAATTGGTTGCTTTCTTTTATCGATCTAATTTATCTCATTTTCTGCCTCCACTTTCCACTGCTCAAATGGCAGAAAACCGTAAAATCCAAATCTGAGATACCAGGCGAACAGAAATCAGCAGAAGGTCGCTGGTTTTTAATTTCTCGTTTTTTCTTGTTTCTCTTTGTATTTCGTTGCTCTCTTTTTTCGATCTAATTTCTCTCATTTTCTGCCGCCACTTTCCACCGCTCAAATGGCAGAAAACCGTTAAATTCAAATCTGAGATACCAGGCGAACAGAAATCAGCAGAAGGTCGCTGGTTTATTTTTTAATTTGTCGTTTTTTCTTGTTTCTCTTTGTATTTCGCTGCTCTGTTTTTTCGATCTAATTTCTCTCATTTTCTGCCTCCACTTTCCACCGCTCAAATGGCAGAAAACCGTTAAATTCAAATCTGAGATACCAGGCGAACAGAAATCAGCAGAAGGTCGCTGGTTTTTTTGTAATTTCTCGTTTTTTCTTGTTTCTCTTTGTAATTGGTTGCTTTCTTTTGTCGATCTAATTTATCTCATTTTCTGCCTCCACTTTCCACTGCTCAAATGGCAGAAAACCGTTAAATTCAAATCTGAGATACCAGGCGAACAGAAATCAGCAGAAGGTCGCTGGTTTTTAATTTCTCGTTTTTTCTTGTTTCTCTTTGTATTTCGTTGCTCTCTTTTTTCGATCTAATTTCTCTCATTTTCTGCCGCCACTTTCCACCGCGCAAATGGCAGAAAACCGTTAAATTCAAATCTGAGATACCAGGCGAACAGAAATCAGCAGAAGGTCGCTGGTTTATTTTTTAATTTGTCGTTTTTTCTTGTTTCTCTTTGTATTTCGCTGCTCTTTTTTTTCGATCTAATTTCTCTCATTTTCTGCCTCCACTTTCCACCGCTCAAATGGCAGAAAACCGTTAAATTCAAATCTGAGATACCAGGCGAACAGAAATCAGCAGAAGGTCGCTGGTTTTTTTGTAATTTCTCGTTTTTTCTTGTTTCTCTTTGTAATTGGTTGCTTTCTTTTGTCGATCTAATTTATCTCATTTTCTGCCTCCACTTTCCACTGCTCAAATGGCAGAAAACTGTTAAATTCAAATCTGAGATACCTGGCGAACAGAAATCAGCAGAAGGTCGCTGGTTTTTTTTTAATTTCTCGTTTTTTTCTTGTTTCTCTTCGGATTTTGTTGCTCCCTTTTTATACCCGTACTCAAAAAAGGTTAAGGGTAATCAGATTTGTGGTAAAAGTGGATGTGTGTAACGCAGAGAAGGAAACGTTTCCGACCCCATAAAGTATATATATTCTTGACCAGCATCAATAGCCGAGTCGATATAGCCATGTCCGTCTGTCCGTCCGTCCGTCCGTCCGTCCGTCTGTCCGTCTTGATGAGCGCCTAGATCTAGAGACTATAAGAGCTAGAGCAACGAAATTTTGTTTCCAGACTCATGTGAATATCACACTGCTACAAGTGTATTTCAAAATTTCGCCCCGCTCCTCCCTCCGCTACCACAAAAGGACGAAAATCTGTGGCAGGCACTTTTAAAGACGTAAAAACTAAAAACGCAGTAAGTAGAAAATGACCATATCTACCAGATTGTCGAATCTGAAATCAGATCGGATCATAATTATAGCCAGAATGAAGAAATTAATTTTTTGTTGGTTCCCTCTCCTTCTCCAGCGCTGCTGACGCTACTGATTCTCTTTCTCGCTCGCACTCTCTGCCGCGTTCAGTGCGCGAGAAACCCCTAGCGGAGGAGATGTAGAATATAAAGGGAAGATGTACAATCAACATGTTAGGTGTGGAATATACATTGTAGATGTTGTTGTATAACAGATGTAGCAAAAAAATGTAAAATAATTTTTTTTTTTAATTCTAAAAAATCATTAGCTCAAAAATGTATATACAGACTGAGTACGGGTATAGTAGAGTCGCGTCCCCAGAAGCGACTTCTTGTTCGATCTAATTTCTCTCATTTTCTGCCGCCACTTTCCACCGCTCAAAGTGGCAGAAAACCGTTAAATTCAAATCTGAGATACCAGGCGAACAGAAATCAGCAGAAGGTCGCTGGTTTTTTAATTTCTCGTTTTTTCATGTTTCTCTTTGTATTTCATTGCAAAAATCCGTTAACTTCAAATTTTTAATATCCCGTATTTTCTTGTTTCTCTTTGTATTTTCTTGCTCTATTTTTCCAATCTACTTATTCGGACTCCACTTTCCACCTCTCAGATGGCAAAATCGGTTAAATTCAAATCTGAGATACCAGGCGAACAGAAATCAGCAGAAGGTCGCTGGTTTTTTTAATTTCACGTTTTTTTTCTTGTTTCTCTTTGTAATTGGTTGCTTTCTTTTATCGATCTAATTAATCTCATTTTCTGCCTCCACTTTCCACTGCTCAAATGGCAGAAAACCGTTAAATTCAAATCTGAGATACCTGGCGAACAGAAATCAGCAGAAGGTCGCTGGTTTTTTTAATTTCTCGTTTTTTCTTGTTTCTCTTTGTAATTGGTTGCTTTCTTTTGTCGATCTAATTTATCTCATTTTCTGCCTCCACTTTCCACTGCTCAAATGGCAGAAAACCGTTAAATTCAAATCTGAGATACCTGGCGAACAGAAATCAGCAGAAGGTCGCTGGTTTTTTTTAATTTCTCGTTTTTTTCTTGTTTCTCTTTGGATTTTGTTGCTCCCTTTTTTCGATCTAATTTCTCTCATTTTCTGCCGCCACTTTCCACCGCTCAAAGTGGCAGAAAACCGTTAAATTCAAATCTGAGATACCAGGCGAACAGAAATCAGCAGAAGGTCGCTGTCTTTTTTTAATTTCCGTTTTTTCATAATTCTCTTTGTATTTCATTGCAAAAATCCGTTAACTTCAAATTTTTCTTTTTTCTTGTTTCTCTTTGTATTTTCTTGCTCTATTTTTCCAATTTCTACTTTTTCGGACTCCACTTTCCACCGCTCTCAGATGGCAAGATCGGTTAAATTCAAATCTGAGATACCAGGCGAACAGAAATCAGCAGAAGGTCGCTGGTTTTTTGTAATTTCTCGGTTTTTCTTGTTTCTCTTTGTAATTGGTTGCTTTCTTATGTCGATCTAATTTATCTCATTTTCTGCCTCCACTTTCCACTGCTCAAATGGCAAAAAACCGTTAAATTCAAATCTGAGATACCAGGCGAACAGAAATCAGC
The DNA here is from genome assembly GCF_018151105.1 of Drosophila obscura. NCBI lineage: Eukaryota > Metazoa > Arthropoda > Insecta > Diptera > Drosophilidae > Drosophila > Drosophila obscura. The sequence continues at coordinate 10,873 of NW_024542846.1, forward strand.
AGAAGGTCGCTGGTTTTTTTAATTTCTCGTTTTTTCTTGTTTCTCTTTGTATTTCGTTGCTCTCTTTTTTCGATCTAATTTCTCTCATTTTCTGCCTCCACTTTCCACCGCTCAAATGGCAAAAAACCGTTAAATTCAAATCTGAGATACCAGGCGAACAGAAATCAGCAGAAGGTCGCTGGTTTTTTAATTTCTCGTTTTTTCTTGTTTCTCTTTGTAATTGGTTGCTCTCTTTTTCGATCTAATTTCTCTCATTTTCTGCCTCCACTTTCCACCGCTCAAATGGCAAAAAACCGTTAAATTCAAATCTGAGATACCAGGCGAACAGAAATCAGCAGAAGGTCGCTGGTTTTTTTAATTTCTCGTTTTTTCTTGTTTCTCTTTGTATTTGGTTGCTCTCTTTTTTCGATCTAATTTCTCTCATTTTCTGCCTCCACTTTCCACCGCTCAAATGGCAGAAAACTGTTAAATTCAAATCTGAGATACCAGGCGAACAGAAATCAGCAGAAGGTCGCTGGTTTTTTTGTAATTTCTCGTTTTTTCTTGTTTCTCTTTGTAATTGGTTGCTTTCTTATGTCGATCTAATTTATCTCATTTTCTGCCTCCACTTTCCACTGCTCAAATGGCAGAAAACCGTAAAATCCAAATCTGAGATACCTGGCGAACAGAAATCAGCAGAAGGTCGCTGGTTTTTTTAATTTCTCGTTTTTTCTTGTTTCTCTTTGTATTTCGTTGCTCTATTTTTTCGATCTAATTTCTCTCATTTTCTACCTCCACTTTCCACCGCTCAAATGGCAGAAAACCGTTAAATTCAAATCTGAGATACCAGGCGAACAGAAATCAGCAGAAGGTCGCTGGTTTTTTGTAATTTCTCGGTTTTTTCTTGTTTCTCTTTGTAATTGGTTGCTTTCTTTTATCGATCTAATTAATCTCATTTTCTGCCTCCACTTTCCACTGCTCAAATGGCAGAAAACCGTTAAATTCAAATCTGAGATACCTGGCGAACAGAAATCAGCAGAAGGTCGCTGGTTTTTTTAATTTCTCGTTTTTTTCTTGTTTCTCTTTGTAATTGGTTGCTCTCTTTTTCGATCTAATTTCTCTCATTTTCTGCCTCCACTTTCCACCGCTCAAATGGCAAAAAACCGTTAAATTCAAATCTGAGATACCAGGCGAACAGAAATCAGCAGAAGGTCGCTGGTTTTTAATTTCTCGTTTTTTCTTGTTTCTCTTTGTAATTGGTTGCTCTCTTTTTTCGATCTAATTTCTCTCATTTTCTGCCGCCACTTTCCACCGCTCAAATGGCAGAAAACCGTTAAATTCAAATCTGAGATACCAGGCGAACAGAAATCAGCAGAAGGTCGCTGGTTTTTAATTTCTCGTTTTTTCTTGTTTCTCTTTGTATTTCGTTGCTCTCTTTTTTCGATCTAATTTCTCTCATTTTCTGCCTCCACTTTCCACCGCTCAAATGGCAGAAAACCGTTAAATTCAAATCTGAGATACCAGGCGAACAGAAATCAGCAGAAGGTCGCTGGTTTTTTTGTAATTTCTCGTTTTTTCTTGTTTCTCTTTGTAATTGGTTGCTTTCTTATGTCGATCTAATTTATCTCATTTTCGCCCCACTTTCCACTGCTCAAATGGCAGAAAACCATAAAATCCAAATCTGAGATACCTGGCGAACAGAAATCAGCAGAAGGTCGCTGGTTTTTTTAATTTCTCGTTTTTTCTTGTTTCTCTTTGTATTTGGTTGCTCTCTTTTTCGATCTAATTTCTCTCATTTTCTGCCTCCACTTTCCACCGCTCAAATGGCAGAAAACCGTTAAATTCAAATCTGAGATACCAGGCGAACAGAAATCAGCAGAAGATCGCTGGTTTTTTTTTGTAATTTCTCGTTTTTTCATAATTCTCTTTGTATTTCATTGCAAAAATCCGTTAACTTCAAATTTTTAATATCCCGTATTTTCTTGTTTCTCTTTGTATTTTCTTGCTCTATTTTTCCAATCTGCTTATTCGGACTCCACTTTCCACCTCTCAGATGGCAAAATCGGTTAAATTCAAATCTGAGATACCAGGCGAACAGAAATCAGCAGAAGGTCGCTGGTTTTTTGTAATTTCTCGGTTTTTCTTGTTTCTCTTTGTATTTGGTTGCTTTCTTTTATCGATCTAATTAATCTCATTTTCTGCCTCCACTTTCCACTGCTCAAATGGCAGAAAACCGTTAAATTCAAATCTGAGATACCAGGCGAACAGAAATCAGCAGAAGGTCGCTGGTTTTTTTAATTTCTCGTTTTTTCTTGTTTCTCTTTGTATTTGGTTGCTCTCTTTTTCGATCTAATTTCTCTCATTTTCTGCCTCCACTTTCCACCGCTCAAATGGCAAAAAACCGTTAAATTCAAATCTGAGATACCAGGCGAACAGAAATCAGCAGAAGGTCGCTGGTTTTTTTGTAATTTCTCGTTTTTTCTTGTTTCTCTTTGTATTTGGTTGCTTTCTTTTTTCGATCTAATTTCTCTCATTTTCTGCCTCCACTTTCCACCGCTCAAATGGCAGAAAACCGTTAAATTCAAATCTGAGATACCAGGCGAACAGAAATCAGCAGAAGGTCGCTGGTTTTTTTTTAATTTCTCGTTTTTTCTTGTTTCTCTTTGTATTTCGTTGCTCTCTTTTTTCGATCTAATTTCTCTCATTTTCTGCCTCCACTTTCCACCGCTCAAATGGCAGAAAACCGTTAAATTCAAATCTGAGATACCAGGCGAACAGAAATCAGCAGAAGGTCGCTGGTTTTTTTGTAATTTCTCGTTTTTTTCTTGTTCTCTCTTTGAAATCGGTTAGCTTCAAATTTTTTGTCGATCCGTATTTCTTCTCATTTTCTGCCTCCACTTTCCACTGCTCAAATGGCAGAAAACCGTTAAATTCAAATCTGAGATACCAGGCGAACAGAAATCAGCAGAAGGTCGCTGGTTTTTTGTAATTTCTCGTTCTTTCTTGTTTCTCTTTGTAATTCGTTGCTTTCTTTTTTCGATCTAATTTCTCTCATTTTCTGCCTCCACTTTCCACCGCTCAAATGGCAGAAAACCGTTAAATTCAAATCTGAGATACCAGGCGAACAGAAATCAGCAGAAGGTCGCTGGTTTTTTTAATTTCTCGTTTTTTCTTGATTCTCTTTGATTTTATGCAAAATTCGTTAACTTCAAATCTAATATCCCTTTTTCGTATCTTTGTATTTTCTTGCTCTATTTTTTGCCTGGACTCCACTTTCCACCTCTCAGATGGCAAAATCGGTTAAATTCAAATCTGAGATACCAGGCGAACAGAAATCAGCAGAAGGTCGCTGGTTTTTTGTAATTTCTCGGTTTTTCTTGTTTCTCTTTGTAATTGGTTGCTTTCTTTTATCGATCTAATTTATCTCATTTTCTGCCTCCACTTTCCACTGCTCAAATGGCAGAAAACCGTAAAATCCAAATCTGAGATACCAGGCGAACAGAAATCAGCAGAAGGTCGCTGGTTTTTAATTTCTCGTTTTTTCTTGTTTCTCTTTGTATTTCGTTGCTCTCTTTTTTCGATCTAATTTCTCTCATTTTCTGCCGCCACTTTCCACCGCTCAAGTGGCAGAAAACCGTTAAATTCAAATCTGAGATACCAGGCGAACAGAAATCAGCAGAAGGTCGCTGGTTTATTTTTTAATTTGTCGTTTTTTCTTGTTTCTCTTTGTATTTCGCTGCTCTGTTTTTTCGATCTAATTTCTCTCATTTTTTGCCTCCACTTTCCACCGCTCAAATGGCAGAAAACCGTTAAATTCAAATCTGAGATACCAGGCGAACAGAAATCAGCAGAAGGTCGCTGGTTTTTTTGTAATTTCTCGTTTTTTCTTGTTTCTCTTTGTAATTGGTTGCTTTCTTTTGTCGATCTAATTTATCTCATTTTCTGCCTCCACTTTCCACTGCTCAAATGGCAGAAAACCGTTAAATTCAAATCTGAGATACCAGGCGAACAGAAATCAGCAGAAGGTCGCTGGTTTTTTTTAATTTCTCGTTTTTTCTTGTTTCTCTTTGTATTTCGTTGCTCTCTTTTTTCGATCTAATTTCTCTCATTTTCTGCCGCCACTTTCCACCGCGCAAATGGCAGAAAACCGTTAAATTCAAATCTGAGATACCAGGCGAACAGAAATCAGCAGAAGGTCGCTGGTTTATTTTTTAATTTGTCGTTTTTTCTTGTTTCTCTTTGTATTTCGCTGCTCTGTTTTTTCGATCTAATTTCTCTCATTTTCTGCCTCCACTTTCCACCGCTCAAATGGCAGAAAACCGTTAAATTCAAATCTGAGATACCAGGCGAACAGAAATCAGCAGAAGGTCGCTGGTTTTTTTGTAATTTCTCGTTTTTTCTTGTTTCTCTTTGTAATTGGTTGCTTTCTTTTGTCGATCTAATTTATCTCATTTTCTGCCTCCACTTTCCACTGCTCAAATGGCAGAAAACCGTTAAATTCAAATCTGAGATACCTGGCGAACAGAAATCAGCAGAAGGTCGCTGGTTTTTTTTTAATTTCTCGTTTTTTTCTTGTTTCTCTTCGGATTTTGTTGCTCCCTTTTTATACCCGTACTCAAAAAAGAGTTAAGGGGTATATTAGATTTGTGGTAAAAGTGGATGTGTGTAACGCAGAGAAGGAAACGTTTCCGACCCCATAAAGTATATATATTCTTGACCAGCATCAATAGCCGAGTCGATATAGCCATGTCCGTCTGTCCGTGTCCGTCCGTCCGTCCGTCCGTCCGTCTGTCCGTCTTGATGAGCGCCTAGATCTCAGAGACTATAAGAGCTAGAGCAACGAAATTTTGTTTCCAGACTCATGTAATATCACACTGCTACAAGTGTATTTCAAAATTTCGCCCCGCCCCCTTCCGCCCCCATAAAGGACGAAAATCTGTGGCAGGCACAATTTTAAAGATACGATAAAACTAAAAACGCAGTATCGTAGAAAATGACCATATCTACCAGATTGCCGAATCTGAATCAGATCGGATCATAATTATAGCCAGAATGAAGAAATGAATTTTTTGTTGGTTCCCTCTCCTTCTCCAGCGCTGCTGACGCTACTGATTCTCTTTCTCGCTCGCACACTTTGCCGCGTTCAGTGCGCGAGCAACCCCTAGCGGAGGAGATGTAGAATATAAATGGTAGATGTACAATCTACATGTTAGATGTGGAATATACATTGTAGATGTAGATGTAGATAACAGATGTAGCAAAAAAATGTAAAATAATTTTTTTTTTTAATTCTAAAAAATCATTAGCTCAAAAATGTATATACAGACTGAGTACGGGTATAAGTAGAGTCGCGTCCCCAGAAGCGACTTCTCGTTTCGATCTAATTTCTCTCATTTTCTGCCGCCACTTTCCACCGCTCAAGTGGCAGAAAACCGTTAAATTCAAATCTGAGATACCAGGCGAACAGAAATCAGCAGAAGGTCGCTGGTTTTTTAATTTCTCGTGTTTTCATGTTTCTCTTTGTATTTCATTGCAAAAATCCGTTAACTTCAAATTTTTAATATCCCGTATTTTCTTGTTTCTCTTTGTATTTTCTTGCTCTATTTTTCCAATCTACTTATTCGGACTCCACTTTCCACCTCTCAGATGGCAAAATCGGTTAAATTCAAATCTGAGATACCAGGCGAACAGAAATCAGCAGAAGGTCGCTGGTTTTTTGTAATTTCTCGGTTTTTCTTGTTTCTCTTTGTAATTGGTTGCTTTCTTTTATCGATCTAATTAATCTCATTTTCTGCCTCCACTTTCCACTGCTCAAATGGCAGAAAACCGTTAAATTAAAATCTGAGATACCTGGCGAACAGAAATCAGCAGAAGGTCGCTGGTTTTTTTAATTTCTCGTTTTTTCTTGTTTCTCTTTGTAATTGGTTGCTTTCTTTTGTCGATCTAATTTATCTCATTTTCTGCCTCCACTTTCCACTGCTCAAATGGCAGAAAACCGTTAAATTCAAATCTGAGATACCTGGCGAACAGAAATCAGCAGAAGGTCGCTGGTTTTTTTTAATTTCTCGTTTTTTTCTTGTTTCTCTTCGGATTTTGTTGCTCCCTTTTTTCGATCTAATTTCTCTCATTTTCTGCCGCCACTTTCCACCGCTCAAGTGGCAGAAAACCGTTAAATTCAAATCTGAGATACCAGGCGAACAGAAATCAGCAGAAGGTCGCTGCTTTTTTTAATTTCTCGTTTTTTCATAATTCTCTTTGTATTTCATTGCAAAAATCCGTTAACTTCAAATTTTTAATATCCCGTATTTTCTTGTTTCTCTTTGTATTTTCTTGCTCTATTTTTCCGATCTACTTTTTCGGACTCCACTTTCCACCTCTCAGATGGCAAGATCGGTTAAATTCAAATCTGAGATACCAGGCGAACAGAAATCAGCAGAAGGTCGCTGGTTTTTTGTAATTTCTCGGTTTTTCTTGTTTCTCTTTGTAATTGGTTGCTTTCTTTTATCGATCTAATTTATCTCATTTTCTGCCTCCACTTTCCACTGCTCAAATGGCAGAAAACCGTAAAATCCAAATCTGAGATACCTGGCGAACAGAAATCAGCAGAAGGTCGCTGGTTTTTTTAATTTCTCGTTTTTTCTTGTTTCTCTTTGTATTTGGTTGCTCTCTTTTTCGATCTAATTTCTCTCATTTTCTGTCTCCACTTTCCACCGCTCAAATGGCAGAAAACCGTTAAATTCAAATCTGAGATACCAGGCGAACAGAAATCAGCAGAAGGTCGCTGGTTTTTTTAATTTCTCGTTTTTTTCTTGTTTCTCTTCGGATTTTGTTGCTCTCTTTTTTCGATCTAATTTCTCTCATTTTCTGTCGCCACTTTCCACCGCTCAATTGGCAGAAAACCGTTAAATTCAAATCTGAGATACCAGGCGAACAGAAATCAGCAGAAGGTCGCTGGTTTTTTTTAATTTCTCGTTTCTTGTTTCTCTTTTATTTCGTTGCTCTCTTTTTTCGATCTAATTTCTATCATTTTCTGCCGCCACTTTCCACCGCTCAAGTGGCAGAAAACCGTTAAATTCAAATCTGAGATACCAGGCGAACAGAAATCAGCAGAAGGTCGCTGCTTTTTTTAATTTCTCGTTTTTATACCCGTACTCAAAAAAGAGTTAAGGGGTATATTAGATTTGTGGTAAAAGTGGATGTGTGTAACGCAGAGAAGGAAACGTTTCCGACCCCATAAAGTATATATATTCTTGATCAGCATCAATAGCCGAGTCGATATAGCCATGTCCGTCCGTCTGTCCGTCTGTCCGTCCGTCCGTCTTGATGAGCGCCTGGATCTCAGAGACTATAAGAGCTAGAGAAACCAAATTTGGTTTCCAGACTCATGTGATATCACACTGCTACAAGTGTATTTCAAAATTTCGCCCCGCCCCCTTCCGCTACCACAAAGGACGAAAATCTGTGGCAGGCACATTTTTAAAGATACGATAAAACTAAAAACGCAGTAACGTAGAGAATGCTCATATCTACCAGATTGTCGAATCTGAACTAGATCGGATCATAATTATAGCCAGAATGAAGAATTTAATTTTCTGTTGGTTCCCTCTCCTTCTCCAGCGCTGCTGACGCTACTGATTCTCTTTCTCGCCCGCACACTCTGCCGCGTTCAGTACGCGAGCAACCCCTAGCGGAGGAGATGTAGAATATAAATGGTACATGTATAATATACATCTTAGATGTAGAATATACATAGTATATGTAGATGTAGATTTTTTTTTTTTTAATTCTAAATAATTATATGCTCAAAAATGTATATGCTGACTGAGTACGGGTATAAGTAGAGTCGCGTCCCCAGAAGCGACTCACACGTTCATTCTCGTTTTTTTTTGTATTTCTGTTCTTTTTTTCTTTTTTATGGTTTCTCGTTGTATTTCGTTGCTCTGTTCTTATACCCGCAGTCAAAAAGAGTTTAGAGTTATTTCTGGTAAAAGTGGATGTGTGCAACGCAGAGAAAGAAACGTTTCGGACCCTATAAAGTATATATATTCTTTATAAGCATCAATAGCCGAGTCGATATAGCCATATCTGTCTGTCCGTCCGTCTATCCGTTTATCGCTTAGTTCTCAAAGACCATAAGAGCTAGAGCAACCACATTTTTTTCCAGACTTATGTTATATCACACTGCTTGAAGTGTATTTTAAAAGTTCGCCCCCTTCCGCCACCACAAAGGACGAAAATCTGTGTCAGCCACAATTTTGAAGATTGATGCAACTAGACGCATTAATTTTTTTTAAATGTACATATATCTAACCAAAAAAGTTTATTTCTTTATATCTTTTCCAATCAAGATTAAACTATAAATTTTAAGAAATAATTTATAATTTTAGTTACTAACAAAGAACAGAATAAGGGGTCCGCTTGAAAAAACACAAAAAAAGATTATTGGCTAAATTTTGGACCAGCCTAATGTGCATACAAATTAATTATGAATGTCCAAGGCTTTCGAAAGCCTTGGAAAAATTTCTATCCAAAGCGAAAGTGACTATTGGATACTTTTTTTTTTGTGCTGATGTCGAACTAGACACCACAGCAATTACGAGAGTAACAAGCCCTCTTGAACAGTAACAGAACAGAACTTTACCTCAATTTCAACCTCAACCGTCAACCGTCAACGACTTCAGACGTATTTTGTATCGCTCCGCCGTGAAAATCAATTAATCGCGATTAATCATAAATTAATTCGCGAAAAAGCGCTCGGGGTAGGCATGGGTACTAGTGATCGTGCTGCCCATGAATACCATCCAATCGTGTAATAAAGATTAATAGAAATAATTGAAAAGAACAAATGTCAACGTATAAGAGCACCAGCTCGGTAAAGAGCACAAGCACTGTAACCAGAGCACGCTCTTTTTCCTCCTGCTCAGTGCCCATCCCCCGACTCGTACTGCCTAACCAGCGATTTGCTAATATCGACAACAACTAGTACAATGCCCTCGCTCAAAACTGTGTCTTCGACCACAACAACGACAACAACCACAACAACAACCACTGCAATTGCTCAGCGCCCGATACTGTCGACCCACTGCGACAAGCCCCAACTCTCCCAACCAATAAGTTCAAAAAATGCTAACGGAGCGTTAATTCAGACTGGGCTCGATCGCTATGTGCAAATCAAAAGAAAATTGAGCCCACAAAATGTGAAGAACAACAATGTAGCAAAGGATTACAAGTGGTTATCAAAGGAATCGAACCAACAGACCCAATCAATGATAGATGGACTTAACGATAAGGGCTTCGAAGTCAAAATGGCTATGAACATAATAAATAGAAATAAAATTCCCCAGCCAATGTTCAAAGTAGAACTGACACCTGAAAGTATGCATATAAGTAAAAATGAAGTTCACCCAATATACAAGCTTCAATACCTACTGCACCGTAGGATCACCGTTGAGGAACCACACAAACGAAATGGACCGGTCCAATGCACAAATTGCCAGGAATATGGACACACGAAAACCTATTGCACTCTACGGGCAGTCTGCGTTGCCTGTGGTGATGTTCATCTCACTGAGGCCTGCCCCGTAAATAAGGAGGACCCATCTGCCAAAAAATGTAGCAACTGTGGGGGAAACCATACTGCCAAATATAGAGGTTGTCCTGTCTATAAAGAATTGAAAAATCGCCTAAACCAACAAATAACTGCAGCTCGAAACCCGGTCGTCCGACAAAACTTAACATATATACCATCATTGCTCAGGCGTTAAGTTACAACAACGGGTCGTACGCCTCAGTCTCTAAGCCGACACTTCAACCAACCACAGCTGGAATAATGCAGAATCAGGCATCAAATCAGATCCCAGAATTCTCTGCCCAACATACCCCTGCTAATCCATCCCAATTGCCTAGTGGAATTGAATCAATGCTGGTAACTATAACAAACACAATGGTAGCAATACAACAAACGATGCGGGAGCTTATGCTCCCTCCCTCCTCCTGGAGCTCCTAGTCAAACAGAAATCTGTTTAAATGTCCTGTCTAAATATATGTTTCTGGAATGCAAATGGCATTTCGCAGCAAAAATGCGAGCTCTTACAGTTCCTCGCTCAACACGACATTGACGCCATGCTCATATCAGAGACTCACCTAACAAATAAAAACTATTTTCACCTCGATGGCTATAACTTCTATGCAACAAATCATCCCGATGGTAAGGCACATGGAGGTACTGGCGTTCTGATCAAGAATCGCATTAGGCATTATCCATTGCCTTCATTTGCTACACCTTATCTACAGGCAACAGCAATTCATATTGAAATTCAGAGCGGCTACCTAAACCTAGCCGCAGTATACTGCCCACCACGCTTCTGCATTTCCGAAACAGAATTTGTAACATTCTTCGACCTACTAGGTGACCGATTTATAGCAGCTGGTGACTACAATGCCAAGCACACCCATTGCGGATCTAGACTTACCAACCCGAAAGGAAGACAACTATATAACGCTATAATAACCCCACGAAACAAGCTAGACTTTATCTCTCCGGGCAAGCCCACATATTGGCCCACAGATCCAAACAAGCAGCCCGACTTGATTGATTTTGCAGTTACATGAAGGGTGCTGCAAGCTCAGATTAATGTAGATCACTTAACAGATCTATCATCGGATCACTCGCCCATTCTACTTCACCTTTACGACCATCCACAGCTTTCAGAACGCCCACACTTTCTAACTTCTAGCAAAACAGATTGGCTCAAATACAGGAAGTACATTAGCTCTCATATTGATAGCTGCCCAAACATTAATTGTAAAGATGACATTGATAGGTCAGTCGAAGCATTGGTATCCTCAATGTCACTGGCGGCAAAACACTCAACACCAATATTAGCATAAACTTTTCCAACAGCAGTCTTATTTCTAGGCAAAGAAGGCTTCGCCGAGAGTGCCAAGCACACAGATCACCTGCCTCGAAAGAGCGGCTAAAAATAGCCAACCACCTACTACGCAGAGCCCTAGAAGATGAAAAAAACCGAGGTCAAATATACTATATGGAGCAACTCTCCCCAACTAGCAAGCGATTCCCACTGTGGAAAGCAAAATCAGGCGTATGAAAGGCGTATTTGAAAAGCTGCTCCTGAATCGTATCAAACAACACATCAACGGTGCCATCCCGACTCACCAATTTTGATTTCGCGAAAAACACGGAACCATTGAACAAGTAAACCGTATAACCTCTGAGATACGAAATGCATTTGAAAGACGGGAGTATTGCTCCGCTGTTTTTCTGGATGTCGCCCAGGCTTTCGACCGCGTTTGTTTAGATGGCTTAATCCACAAAATCAAAATATTACTTCCACAGAACATCCATGGAATATTGGAGTCATACCTACAGCAAAGAAGTTTCGCAGTACGATGCAAAGATTTCCTCTCTGAATATCATCCAATTGAAGCTGGTGTACCGCAAGGCAGCGTGCTTGGACCGACACTGTATATCATATTCACAGCAGATCTACCGACAAACAGCCTAACAACAACTTCGACATTTGCTGATGATACTGCCATATTAAGTCGCTCCAAGTGCCCAAGAAGGGCCACGGATCACTTATCATCTCATCTGGTGGCCTTAGAAAAATGGCTAGCAGACTGGCGGATACACGTAAATGAGCAAAAGTGCAAGCATGTCACCTTCACGTTAAACAGACAAACTTGCCCTCCATGATGTCTACTTAATAATTTTATTATATATATAAAAGAAAGTCGTGTCTGTTACAACACTTATAACTCGAGAACGGCTGGACCGATTGCCATGATTTGATTTGTTGGATTTGTTTCCGTCCCGAATAGCAGAATACATCTTAAAAACTCGATATGCGCAATGAATAGATGCATTTCAATAGATTTTGATTTTTTTATTACAAATATCGAGTTTCATTGATTTTCTTTCTCCATGTCAAACATTTGTTGTCCAATCCTGTCAAATAGTCAAATTCCCGAAAATAATACCTAAACATTCAAAGCACATTGTATTGTTGAGTATTGCAATTCGGTCAAGTCAATTAAATACATTTGCAAATATGTCACGAAAGGGAGCGACATGGCGGTTTTTGGTATCCAAACATCCAATACCAACGATGAAATCACGCGCTATCAAGTTGGTAGATATGTGAACTGCAATGAAGCAATTTGGCATATATTTTCATTCCCTATTCACGAACGTCATCCCACTGTTTTACATTTGGGGTGCATCTAGAGAACGGTCAGAGAGTATATTTCACAGCGTCGAATGCTGCTCAACGTGCCGAAACACCTCCAGCGACAACACTGACCAGTTTCTTTGCGATTTGTCAAAGCGATCCGTTCGCACGAACTTTGTTTTACTCAGAAATGCCACGTTATTACACTTGGAACGCTACATCGAAGAAATTTCAACGTCGGAAGCAAGGCGATGCAGTTCCTGGTCATCCAGATATGCGTTCTACAGATGCTCTTGGTCGTATTTACACAGTTCATCCGAAGAATGATGAATGTTTCTATTTGCGGTTGTTGCTGGTACATGTTCGAGGGCCAACATCATTTGAATCACTACGAACTGTTAATGGTATTGTGTGCCCCACATTTCGTGCAGCATGTCAAGAGCTAAATTTGCTTGAAAACGATACTCATTGGGACACGACAATCGCTGAAGCAATTATTTCTGCATCTCCAAGTCAGATTCGCACATTATTTGCTATCATCATTTCAACATGCTTCCCATCGAACCCACGTGACCTGTGGAACAAATACAAAGATAACATGTCAGAAGATATTTTATATCAAATTCGAGTCAGCTCAAGAAAATACGATCTTGAATGAGGAGGAATGAGTGAATGAGGAGATCCATAACCAGACTTTGCTCTTGATCGAAGATATGTGTTACCTCATGTGCGGCAGTTTGTTAGTTAGGTTAGGAATGCCAGCGCCAGATCGCGGAATGAATGACGCATTTAATAGAGAATTGGAACGTGAACGTGAATATGATCCACATGAACTAATCCAATCAGTTCAAACGAATGTACCTCTGTTGAATCCTAAGCAGAGGGAAGTCTATGATACACTGATTAATGCAATTGATGATGGAAATGGCGGCTTATTTTTTTTGGATGCCCCCGGTGGAACTGGGAAGACATTCCTCATGTCATTGATTTTGGCCACTGTACGTGCTAGATCCGAAATTGCGGTAGCAATTGCTTCTTCTGGAATAGCGGCCACATTGTTAGACGGATGCCGTACGGCTCACTCAGCGTTAAAATTGCCATTAAACCTTCAAACTACTGAACAACCGACATGTAACATTTCGAAACACTCCGCAATGGCCAAAGTTTTAGTAGCATCAAAAATCATCATATGGGACGAATGCACAATGGCGCACAAACGCGCATTGGAAGCACTAGACCGAACATTAAAAGATCTGCGAAATGACTCGAGATGTTTTGGAGGTGCAATGATTTTATTATCTGGCGATTTCCGACAAACACTACCAGTCATTCCAAGATCTACTGCTGCCGACGAAATAAACGCTTGCCTCAAAGCATCAAATCTGTGGCGATATGTAAAGAAACTTCAACTGTCTGTAAATATGAGAGTTGCATTGTTGAACGATCTATCTGCTGATGATTTCTCGAAGCAATTGCTGACTACCGGTAATGGCCGTGTTCCTGTTGACAAATCGAGCGGTTTGATTTCATTTCCTCCAAATTTTTGCAATTTCGTATCATCAAAAGACGAGCTTATCAACAAAGTATTCCCGGATATCATTGCTAACCACAAAAATACTAAATGGTTAAGTGAGCGAGCAATTTTGGCCGCTAAAAATAAAGATGTAGATGACCTCAATGTTATAATTCAAAATAAAATCGCAGGTACTCTGTATTCATTCAAATCTATCGACTGTGTAACAAACGAAGAAGAAGCCACTAATTATCCAACTGAATATTTAAACTCCTTGGATGTGCCTGGTCTACCACCGCACAATTTAAACCTTAAAGTTGGCTCGGTAATCATCATGCTTAGAAATTTAAACCAACCAAAACTGTGTAATGGAACGCGTTTGGTGATAAGAAAACTGATGAGTAATGTTATTCACGCGTCGATACTTAAAGTGAGATCTAGGCGCTCAACAAGACAGACAGACGGACAGACAGACATGGCTATATCGACTCGGCTATTGATGCTGATCAAGAAAATATATACTTTATGGGGTCGGAAAAATCTAATATACCCCTTAACTCTTTTTTGAGTACGGGTATAAAAAAATTGCACTATCTATTTTACTATGAGCTTTAATCTTTTAAGGCAAAACCATTTCTATTAACAATATAATAATAAAATAATCTATTTTTAAATTACAAATTTAAAGAAGAGATGGGTTTATTAGGAATCTCTCCAAATGTATTTCCATTGTGTATACCTCTACATCGTTTTACAAAGCAGTAATTGTTGTACATAAATTGTTAAATAACACTACTCGACAAAATTGAACTTTTGATTTAGGCTGTGAACCAAAATGACTTTTTCTGATTGATTTCGGGATTTAAAAATTTTTGTAGTACTTTATTATTTTTTTTATGGTGTAATTTTTTTTTAATAATTTTTAAAATCTGGTATTTTTTCATGGTTTGTTTCAGAGGTTGTGCTTCTATTTTTCATATAACTTAAGTATCTTACATCTGGTTGCATAACCCTTTGCAGTTCTGAAAAGCTAACAAATGCAGCTATAAATCCGATCCAGACCTTTTGTATCCGCAGCTTAACGCCTGAAAGATATTAAGCTTTCAAATTCAAATTTTATTATTTTCTGGGGTATTTTTTTTTTTGAAATTTTGATTTTAAAAACTCAGGAAAAGTCGACAAAAAAAATTCTTGGCCAACATTTTTGGTTTTAGATAGACGCATTAATTAGGCGTCGTTTAAGGTGTTGTTTATTAAAATCTATGGATAAACGGTAAACGACTCAAAAATAATTTTACCTGAATGTAGTGCTTTTTTTCACATAACTTAAGTATCTTATATCTGGTTGCATAGAACTTTGCAGCTCTGAAAATCTGCCAAATGCAACTATAAATCGTACCCAGACACTTTGTATCTGCAGCTTACCGCCTGGACGATATTAAGCTTTCAAATTCAAATTTCATCAGTTTTTGCGGTATTTTGTTTTCGAAATTTTGACTTTAAAAACTCGGGAAAAGTGGAAAAAAAAATAATTCTTGGCCAACATTTTTGGTTTTAGATAGACGCATTAATTAGGCGTCGTTTAAGGCATTGTTTACTAAAATCTATGGATAAACGGTGGAGCTAAAATTCGTTAACCAAACCTCAAAACCCCAAAACCTCAATTGGCAGTTGGGCCCGAACCCTTCCAAAAGGTATTTTTTGTTAAATTTTTTCATATTTTAGGTTTGGTTAACGAATTTTAGCTCCAAAGTTTCTCCATAGATTTTAATGAGCAATAGCTTAAGAGACGCCTAATTAATGCACCTATACACAAACATTTTTTTTCGAATTTTCCTGAGTTTTTAAAGTCAAAATATCGTAAAAAATACCGCACAAAAATCATCGTTTTTGCATTTCAATGCTTTATATTTCCCAGACGGTAAGCTGAAATCACAAAGTGTTTGGGCTGAACTTCTAGCTGTTTTTATTATCTTTTCAAAATAGCAAAGTTCTTCACAACCAGACGTAAGATACTGGAGTTATGTGAAAAAAGCAAGCGCTACCTCTGAAAAAAGTTAAAAAAAAAATACCAGACTTAAAAAATTCTTAAAAAAAAAGTTCTGCCATAGAAAGCCCCATATCTATCAGAAAAAGTCGGTTTGGATCCTTGAGGAAAAAAAAAGTTCGTTTTGACGAATAGTGTTATTAAGAGTTTTTAAAAGCCGTTAAAACTCAGTTATTATTAAGAAAAAGTCTAGCGTTTTAATGGTTAATGTTGTACAATTTATTTCGTATTGGTAAGGGAAAGTATTCGTCTGTATGACCGATATAATAAAGATGCGATGGGTACGAAGATTATCTCTCAACTAGCTACAAGGGCAGGTCAGCGAAGTCCAGCGAAAGTCCAGATTGAACTTGAAGAGCGGATGCTGGGTTCTTGTTTAGCTCAGTCGCAAAAGCCCCTTGCGACAGAAAATAGGCTAAATAAGAAAAAGTCTAGCGTTTCAATGGTTAATGTTTTACAATTTATTTCGTATTGGTAAGGGAATGCGTCTGTATGACCAATATAATAAAGTGATGCGATGGATACGAAGATTATCTCTCAACTAGCTACAAGGGCAGATGGGCCGACTTGCTAGCGCCCTATGCAGCAAGTCTTGAAAGAGAGCGAAAGCGAGAAATGAAAGGAGAGAAGCTCGGAGCAGATGCTAAGCCGAGAACGAACGTCATATGGAACGCGAGAGACCAGCTTAGATGCTGCAATTTCAACAACAAAGGCGAGATAGAAATGAAAGATACATATTATTGGAAGTCCACACATTGCCAGTAATTCAGATCATCAAAGGTACAGATTTGTTCAGAGAGGCTCATCAAACTAAGCAGGAGGGCCGTCATTCATACAAGGCAATGGAACTACTTTGGTCATCACATTCGGCTGGGCTCTCTGAAATTAAAAATCGAGATTTGTGCTATTAAGATCCGCGATGTGTCCCAAACGCGTCCTCAGCTCGTCCATTCCAAGCGGTCCTAAGTGGTCGATAGGAAGATAAAAGATTAATTCCAATTAGCTACAACAAATCTTCAATTCTGGCGTACAGGTTGACCAGATGGTTCGTGGGAAAGATGATTGTAGGACTTCTATCAGCGAAGTCCAGCGAAAGTACAGATTGAAGTTGAAAAGCGGATGCTGGGTTCTTGTTCAGCTCAGTCGCAAAAGCCCCTTGCCACAGAAAATAGGCTACGCGCTGACAGCTTGACCGAACTGAGCTACCGGAACCATCAGCCTTGAGTCCGTAACCGCAATATACGTGTGCATCCACCTCAATGTTTGAAACGAGAATTAACAATGAGGAATATAGTAGAAACGCAACATATAAGAGATTCCAAGCAGACTTCAGTGTCGTAGAAGCTCCATTACACACGTCAGACGCTTCCAATCGCATTAGTTGGACTCTAGATACATGTCCAGTTTGTTGCAGGCCAAGCTTATTCGACTCTTCCTCAGAGCGAGAGCCAGATATCGCACTATCCATGTGCAAGTCACGGCGATCAATTGGAGGATTAGATTGAGGGAAACTTGGGCATCGAACTCTGGAGAATTTGGCTGGGAGAATTGGCGGGGCGTCTTTTGCGTTTGCCTTTTATCTAAGGCAGTAGCGCGTGAGCCCATAAACAAAAAGCCTTTAAATCGTTCACAAGCTCCAGAGACGACCCATCCCAAGCGAGTTTTCTGAATTTATCGCAATCCTGGCAGTAGTTTGACCTGACCAACACAAAGAAGCTCGTAGAACAGACTGGCGCCAATTAAAAGATCGACACGCTGAGGTCTACGAAACTCTGGATCAGCAAATGTTAGGTTAGCTGGAATGTTCCAGTCGTGGGTGTCTATTCCGAAACTTGGTTGACGATCGGCTATGTTAGAGGCTACAACAGCAGTGATGAGAGTTAAGTAGTCCGTCGAGCGAGAGTGCAGGCTAATGTTGACTGAAAATCCATCCGTGACGAAGTTTGAATCACCTATTCTAGATACTGCAGTCGATTATTTTATTTTTAGAAGCTGAAGCTGATTTGCAAAACGAGAGATTATTAGAGCCGGAATCAAGCAAAGCTCAGCAGGGAACGAGGACTCCTGAACGATTTTTAACCAAGACTGTTGCCGTGTCTAACAGAACAACATCATTACTGAAACCTTGGGCAATAAGCGCAGCAGAGGTAGACGATGAAGTAGAGGGTTCAGTGGCATTATGAGACAACGTAGGTGCTGAAGTAGATGCTTGAGTGATGAGATTAGACGGCGCAGACGGAGATAGAGTTTCAAGTGCCACTGATTGATTCGGGACTGCAGTAGCTTCTGGGATACGACAGCTGCTCGAGCTGCATGTAGTCACCCGATGACCTGCTTTTAGACAGTTTAAGGCGATTCGCAGGGGACAGGGACCTTGAACTTCGAGCAATAATGAATTTCGTGAGCATTTTCACTGCAAAGAGCGCAGCCTGATGGGCTGTGACTTGTGGCAACAAGTGCGGATCTAGAAGGGTTAATTTTTGTACTTCTGCCGACTTTTCCTGAATTTTTAAAGTCAAAATTTCGTAAAAAAATACCGCACAAAAATCATCATCACCTCTGAAAAAAGTTTTAAAAAAAAATACCAGACTTCAAAAATTCTTCAAAAAAAAGTTCTGCCATAGAAAAAAAACCATAATTCTTTAAAAAATTTTAAAGCCCCATATCTATCAGAAAAAGTCGGTGTTTGATCGAGGAGCGTTTTCCTCAATATAGTTGTTCAAGGATGAGGGTGTGTCAATCTCCAAGTGAGCTAATTAAACTCGATGCGAAGAAATTTGCTGGAATCCAATAATAATCCGAAAAGTCGAGGGGGTTCAGTTGAGTTCTAGCCAATGACTATTTATTTGGTTTCTAAGTGCATGAGCACTGAGCATAAGCGGGCTTCTAGTGTGGTGAATTCAATTACAAATTTAGTGCAAGAGCGTAACAAAGAGAGTAAAAATGAGCATAAGGTACTACAAGGCGAGGGTCATTTAAGTGATTATTATATTATATTATGGCATCAAGAGTTTGATCGAACATCCCGGCCCCGTTGAAAGGATTGCTTTCAAACTAACGGAAGAATTGCCAACTTGTGTACTGGCCTGCAGCAAGTTCCATTCGCGGTGCGGAGGTGCACCACGCGTACACGACCATCCCTTCAGAGCACTGTAGACTGCACTCGGCCTAGTTTCCAGCGTAGTGGGGGCAGGTTGTCCTCATGAATGATGACCATTGTGCCCTCAGTGAGATTCGTTGAGGGTGCTGTCCATTTCGTGCGAGATCGCAATTCGTTGACGTAATCCATCGACCATTGCTGCCAAAACCGTTACTTGACGGCGGTGATCATGTCGTAGCGGTCCAAATTCGACAACTTGACGTTTTCGAGGGATCTCTCAGGCAACGAACGCAATGATTCGCCAACCAAGAGGTGACCAGCCGTAAGAGCGTTGAAGTCGTTCGGGTCTGACGAGAGTGGTGATATCGGGCGCGAAACAAGGATGGCTTCTATCTCCACTACGACGGTGCTCAGTTCTTCAAACGTAAACCTTGTGTTTGCCAATGTTCGATTCAAGAGCCCTTTCGCACTCTTGACGGCCGCTTCCCAAAGTCCTCCGAAGTGAGGTGCCCTGGGAGGAATAAAGTGGAAATTAATTAAACCTGTGGCGCAAAATCTATAAATTTCATCTTGGGTCTCCTTTTTGAACATAAACCTTTTGAGTTCAAGCAGTTGATTTGATGCCCCGACAAAATTAGTGGCATTATCACAGAAAATGTCTGCCGGAAATTTTCGACGACCTCCCATCCGCTTCAATGCATTCAAGAACGCCTTCGTTGATAAGTCCGAAACTACTTCAATGTGAGCGGCTTTGGTGAGAAGGCAAACGAACACGGCCAAGTACGATTTTGTAGGCCCCTTTCCTCGAATCCGTAGATAGGTATTAATGGGTCCACAAAAATCCACTCCACAGCGTTCAAACGGTCGGGCAGGAGAGAGTCGAGATGGTGGTAATGAGCCCATAAGTTGGTGTAGCAGCTTTGGTCTGTAGCGAACACAGTGTACACAGGAGCGGACAATTCGACGTGCCAAGTCTCTGGCGTTAACGATCCAGTATTCCAAACGAATGAGAGCGACTTGCGAATATGCAAGTGACGAATATAATTCCAAACAAGTTTAGACTGGCTAGGCAGCAGCAACGGATGTTTTTGACCGTCTGGTAGGTCTGAACCTTACCATCCAGGCAATGAGACGAAGACTATGACTGTACGAGCTGACATTATCGACTATCTCGAGGATATAATTTCTCTCCTGTAACGCGGTGAACATGCTTTTCCGCTTCTCCGAGTGCGGTCGTATCACTGTCTTCTTCTATCCATAGGGCCCTTATGGGCATCATTGTCGCATGTTCCATTTAACGGAAAAATCCAATGATGCGGCCCGGTGTAAAAAGGCTAGTAGATAATATACTAAATCATTAGATCTGGGGTGTTTATTTAACAGATGTATAGATGTACATATATTAGGTTCAGCTAAAAAAATGTTTTTTTGAAATTTAAACGGGACACCCCTTTATTTTGTTATCTTTAGTTTGATAGTAATATTAAAGTTTTTATTTTTATTTAAAAAAAACTTTTTAGAGGTTGCTACCTAATTTTACAAAATTTTTGAAACAAAGTTCAAACATTTTTTTCTTTAATGTGGTGAAATCTGTTTCATATATATTGATACCATTAATATCGGCATTAATTAGTTATTGGCAGTAAAAAAAACCTGCACAAGTTTTTTCGAACTACTTAACTAAATATATCAACCACAGTTTAACTTCTTGATATTCACCAACCGTTAATTTTTTAACAGTGACAAAAAAAAAAAAAAATATATGAACTAGTTTCTAAGTTTCATATTATTTGAAAAGACCGACGAACAACATTTTTTTAATTTTATTTACTAACGAACAGAAAGTCCGCTTGAAAAAACCTAACAAAAAAATTGTTCATCAAATTTTGGCCCAGCCTTATGTATATGCATGTAGGTTAGGTTAGGTTGAGGCGGCTGTCGGGTTCGTCAGAGACCCGACACACCTAGGCCGGTTTCGGCCCGTTGTGATACCGCATAGATCGTTCCCTCTTCCTTCGTGAAACACTATGTTATCCATTGTCCCATCCGGATGCCCTTATGAAGCTTGCGATCCGTCTGGGACTGATTGTAGACATGTCCGAAATGTCAATTAGGAAACAGATGTTCCACAGTCTCCTCCTCGTCCTCATCTCTACAGCTCCGACAGAAGTCGTTATAGAGGCACCCATCCTGTTTGCATGGGTGCCTATTAGCCAATGTCCGTTAAGGGAGCGTATGAATGAGTTACACCTGCTCCTACTGAGTTTGCAAAGCTCATCGGTGCGCTTCCTAGTAATGTTAGGCCATGTTTGCCGAGTTATGCGACATAGTGGCACTGTTTGCCATCTGTCATTTATTAGTCGCTTAAAATGTTCTTTTATTTTGAGCTTGCAGGTGGCCATTGGCATACGAATATCCTCCTTATCATGGAGAAGGGGAATTGTTGTACCAGCTCTGGCCAGCTCGTCTGCTATACAGTTGCCTTCAATGTCCTGGTGGCCCGGGACCCATATTAGGCTGATGACAAACTGATAAGCCATCTCATGGAGAGATTTGCGACAGTTTGCCACGGTAGCCGAGCTTGTTGTTATCGCATTCAGCGGTTTGATTTGTAGGGGCACGTTCCTGAAGGCAGCTCAAGGCTTCCCTGATCGCTATGACTTCCGCTTGGAAGACACTGCAGTGATCTGGGAGCCTGAAAGAGTGTCTTATATTCAGCTGTTCGGAGTAGATTCCTCCTCCGACTTTGTTGTCCATCTTTGAGCCATCAGTAAAGATTTGAATGGCTACATCTGGGCCAGGTTGTCCCTCGAGCCAGTTGATGATTGTTACGAAAGGGGTATCTGTATACTCCCTCGGAACACAGTAGTCCGTTATTGTGGGGACGATTTTGTTTCCATTTAGGATGGACGCATGGCCGGTGTGATGTGACACCCATTGGTCAGAGTCTCTAAGACGGATTGCTGCCATTTCTGCCTGCTCCTTACCTGCAAGGTCAAGGCTCTGCAGGCATAGGATAGCATTTAGCGCATCCGTTGGTATTGTGCTCAGAGCTCCACTGATGCATAGGCCTGCAGTGCGCTGCACCTTGCCCAGTTGTTTAGTGATGGTCCCCTTTGATAGGGCAGGCCACCACACTGCGACTCCTTAGAGTAGTATTGGTCTTACTATTGCTAGGTATATCCATTGGACTATTCTTGGGTTCATGCCCCATTTTAGCCCAATGGCCTTCTTGCAAGTGTAGAGGGCTATCGTAGCCTTCTTCACTCTGTCTTTGATGCTCAGGTTCCAGCTAATTTTTGTCAATTACCAACCCTAAGTAACTGGCACTGTCGCTGAAGGAGAGCCTGCATCCGTTTAGTATTGGGGGGTTGAGAGACGGGATTTTGTATTTGGTTGTAAACAACACAAGTTCCGTTTTAGAGGGATTAACTCCCAGTCCACGCGACTTTGTCAATTCTGACAGTCGCGCGAGCTTTGCGGTCATTAGATCGCAGAGTGTTTGAGGGAATTTTTCCGAGAAGATAATGGCAACGTCGTCCGCGTATGCTACCACCTTGCAGCCCTTCCCTTCCAGGTCACACAGAATCTTGTTGACTGCTATGTTCCATAGAAGGGGAGACAGGACACCACCTTGCGGGGTGTCTCTGTTGACATACCTTGACTGAGTGGACGATCCCATTAATGATGTCACCGTCCTGCATGTGAGCAATTGATCTATGAGCATCACCAAGTGACGATCCACTCCCAGGGCAGTCAGGGCCTCCGTGATGGCTTCCGGTATGACGTTGTTAAAAGCTCCCTCGATGTCTAGGAAAGCTATTAAGGAGTATTCTTTGACGTGTAGGGATTTCTCTACCGTCGAGATTACTTCATGGAGTGCCGTTTCCGTGGATTTTCCTTTTCGGTAGGCATGTTGTGCGCCTGACAGCCACTGAGGATTTATGGTTGTTCTCAGCTGCAGCCCGACTAGTCTCTCAAAGGTTTTGAGAAGAAAGGACGATAGACTTATTGGTCTGAAGTCTTTTGGGGTTGTGTGTGAGGGTTTCCCTGCTTTGGGGATAAAGACAATTTTAGCCTTTAGCCAAGCGCGGGGGATTTTTCCCACTGTCAGTATCTTCCTAAAGATACTTTGCAGCCAGTTGATGGCCATGTCCCCGGCTTTTTGTAACTGAGCCGGAATGACTTGGTCCGGACCAGGCGATTTGAAGGATTTAAAGCTGTTTACTGCCCAGCTAATATTCCGTTTTGTGAGGATGTGCACCATCGAGGTTTCCGGGCCTTCACTTGGGGTGTCTGCCGGCTCGATGGTCGTGCACCCAGGAAAATGAGTATCGAGTAGAATATGTAGGGAGTCCTCACTAGAGTTTGTCCACGTACCATCCATTCTCTTGAGATATCCCACCGAGGGGATGTTTTTGACAGGATCTTGCGTAGCCTTGCGGCTTCTGACGTGTCTTCAATTTCGGAGCAAAATTTTTGCCTTTTGGCTCTCCTAGTTTCTTTTTTGTATAGGGTTAATTTACTTTTGTAATTTTCCCAGTGCGCTTCCTCGCTGCTGCTTTTGGCTCTGTTAAAGAGAGTCCCGCAGACTTTCCGGAGGGTATCTATTTGTTTACACCACCAGGGGGTTTCTTTTTCCCTCTTGGTTTGGTTGAGGGGCAAGCTGCCACGAAGGCCTTATTGCAAGCTTCCGTGAACTGTCCACAAGACGATTAAGATCGTCTTGTATGTCCGGGCATTTTGGTGCTAGGGGGGGAGTAATCCCTCCATTTTTGGTCTATATATATCCCAGTTGGCTTTCCTGGGGTTAATATAGTTAGTAGGTTTGGTGCTTTCGAGCGATAGAACTGTCTCGATGTACCTGTGGTCGGCGAAGGAGTGATCCTCTAGGACTCTCCAACTCTTCATTATGTCTGACAGTTTGTGAGACAATAGAGTGAGGTCAATAACCTCTTGACGGTTTTTTATTATGAATGTGGGGTCGTTACCCCGATTACCAATAACTAGGTTGGAGTTTAAGATGAAGCTGAAAAGTGACTCACCCCTTACATTTGTATCCGAGCTCCCCCATTGGGTGTGGTGAGCGTTGGCATTGCAGCCTATTATTAGGCTTGTATCCGACCTTTCGCTGTCGCTGGCTATCTTGCGAACGAGGTCACTGGAAGGATCGCTTTCCTCGTGAGCCATGTAGGACGACACCAGGTTCAGGCGTGTCCCCTGTAGCTCTAGGCTAGCCGCCGTGTTGTCGCCATTGCTAAAATTGTGGAGCAGAAAGATATTTAGGTGCTTTCTTGCTAGTATGCTAGGTTCTAATTTTACCTTCAGTTTGGGCTACAATCAGCTTGTAGTCCTTCGTCGCCAATCCACAGACCTTGCCTCCTACTACCCAAGGCTCTTGGATTAGGACTATGTCCCCTCCGCTCGCGACTAAGCGGAGTATTAGGGCAGCGGATGCTGCTTTACAGTGGTGGAGATTTATCTGCAGAAGCCTCAGAGACTATATTATAGTTGTTCTCCACCACTGTTATGTCGAGAATCTCGTCACGACACAACACCTCAAAATCGAGCATCAGCTCCGTCTCCGAGGAGTAGCTCTCTAGGGCCGGCTCCGGGTCTACGTCGGGTGCCTCGATCTCCGAGTCAACGTCCTGCTCAACTGGGTTGTTGACAGGACGCGCCTCGGCCGCTGCATCCGACTTGTAGACCTTCATGGTCACCGAGCTGAACCCGAAGTTGAGCTCTCCCTTGGCTGCCTCGATCGGGGCTAGTGACTCCTTATATAGGATTATCACTGCCTGGTTTGTGGGGCCTTTTGATGCCTCAACTTTGACCACCTTCCAGTCTGAGGTTGGCAGTGCTGGGTTGCATCTCTGCAACATCCTGAGGATTCGCTCGGGCTCCTTAAAAGTGGCCGGCACCCATATACGAGCCCTTGGTCTGCTGGGCACCTCGCTCCAGTCAACAGCGACGAGCTTCTCCCCAGCGTAGACTTCTCCGATTTGCGCCACCGCAGCTTTATATAGCTTCACGGACCGCTCATCTTCGCAGGCTACCACTTTGATGCTTCCCTGGAACCATCCCATGTCTTTACAGACTGGAGGTGGCCCGGGATCCTTATCGAGAAGCTCGAAGCAGCGGTCGGCCAGTGCCGCTTTCACCCACTTCCATTGGCTTCTAGGTATTTTCCCCTCCGCGCTGCCGTTGTCGAGAACGCCTATCAGCGTCCTCTCCTTGGCAATCTGCGCGAAGGATACGTTTGGTATCACCCTGGAGCGCTTCGCGGCAGGTCCGGGCGTCTCTTGAGAGCGCTGCCTCTTCGGTTGTGCTGCCACCTTCTGTGGCTCCACACTGAAGTTGGGCAACACCGCCGAGGCCCATTCCGGCGTTCTGCCGATGGAGTATGTGGCCAGCACTCCTCTTTTCGGCATAGCTATATATCCTGGTTTGGACACTGGTTGATGGTAAGCCATCACCCGCCGCTTCACCGGAAGGTTGGGCAGCCGCAATATTGCTTAGCTGCCCTACCATGGTATCAGTTTTGGGTGTTGGCTTTCCACCCATCCCAGATTTGGGATGGGACCCACCCGGGTTCATACCTGCATATTGGGGCTGGGATGTGGGTAGGTAATGTGTAGGGATGGGAGTGTGTGAGCTACTTAATGAAAACCCGCTGGCTGTCCGGGACTGCTTATTTCCGGTACTCTCCCTCAGAGCCAACTTAGTTGATTCTCTTTGGGATGCCCGCTTATTCGCAGCTGACCTCCCCACTAGGGTAGGCCGTTCGCTATCCGCAACCTGCGACCCGTCCGGTGGTCTCAGCTAGGCCCCCTCTGAGCCACCACAAAGCCCAATAGGATCATCGGATATATGCATGTAACAGTCATACGATTTTCCCACACTGTTCAGAACCTTTAATCAGCATCATTATTTTCTTGAGCTGATTGTCCACCTCCTGGTTCTGTCACCTTAATTTCAGAAAAATTCGTATTATCCACATTGCGGCAATCGCAGAATCATAAGGAATTATCTAATATTTCATAATATGAGGAAAACTTAACAACCATTGCTTGCGTGATTCGGCGTTGGAGACAATTCGATCGTTAGAACTCTCGGATGGAAACTATAACATGGCATTAGAGTTATTGGAAAAGACATTGGAAACCGTAGATTTCGCTATGGCAACTTATGCGCCGAGCAGTCAGGTTGGCAGAAGTACAAAAACTAACCATTCTATGGTTAGTGTTAAATCCCACACAATTTAAAAATCGGCTATAAAAAGGCACGTGTCGATTGATGTAAGAAAAGTATACAAAAATACAATCGTGGTGGTTCAAAAGCTGTGTATAATATGTACACGATGGATTTTTTTTAAGCGAGTCAAATACCATAACAACTTTCAAAACGAACCATTTTAAGTCAAGTCCCTGTTTAGTCGGAAACTGGTCAAAAACAACTGGTCATATCGCAATTTTTTCGATAGAGAAAAGGAAGGAAGATCATCATCAAGATAATCATATTTTGGCCATACCACAATATGAGCTCTTCTTGAGCACCCAAAACATTGAATCAGGGCTATCTTACCTTGAGATATGTCCTCACATCAAATAGGCCCTTTTTGTTCCCAGCTTTACATATAATTGAGTGTTCAACGTTTTTTGACGACGAGAGAAGTTGATTAAGCCTTGTTTTGGAGATACTTTCTTCTGAGTGCCAAAACTGCGAAACTTTTAAAATGTTACAAAATAGGGTTTTAGACGCCTAAGATGTGTTTTTCATAATTTTTCAGAAACTTAAAAATAGTATGTAGATGACTTATTTCATGCTTTTCCCCATATATTGTTGGTCTCAGACTCTTCAATTTAAGTGTACTGGAATAGGATAATACGGCAACACTTGCCAATGATGCGCCGCATGATTAAAAATGCGGTCGTATCACTGTCTTCTTCTATCCATAGGGCCCTTATGGGCATCATTGTCGCATGTTCCATTTAACGGAAAAATCCAATGATGCGGCCCGGTGTAAAAAGGCTAGTAGATAATATACTAAATCATTAGATCTGGGGTGTTCATTTAACAGATGTATATATGTACATATATTAGGTTCAGCTAAGAAAATGTTTTTTTGAAATTTAAACGGGACACCCCTTTATTTTGTTATCTTTAGTTTGATAGTAATATTAAAGTTTTTATTTTTATTTAAAAAAACTTTTTAGAGGTTTCTACCGAATTTTACAAAATTTTTTAAACAAAAAAGTTCAAACATTTTTTTTTTCATGTGGTGAAATCTGTTTCATATATATTGTGATACCATTAATATCGGCATTAATTAGTTATTGGCAGTAAAAAAACCTGCACAAGTTTTTGCGAACTAGTTAACTAAATATATCAACCAAAGCTGAACTTCTTGATATTCACCAACCGTTAATTTTTTAACAGTGACTAAAAAAAAAATAATTATTATCAATATGAACTAGTTTCTAAGTTTCATATTATTTGAAAAGACCGACGAAAAACATTTTTAAAATTTTATTTAATAACGAACAGAAAGTCCGCTTGAAAAAACAAAACAATAAAATTGTTTATCAAATTTTGGCCCAGCATTATGTATATGCATGTAACAGTCATACGATTTACCCACACTGTTCACAACTTATATTTTTAATCAGCATCAGTATTTTCTTGAGCTGATTGTCCACATCCTGGTCCTGTCACCTTAATTTCAGAAAAATTCGTATTATCCACATTGCGGCAATCGCAGAATCATAAGGAATTATCTAATATTTCATAATATGAGGAAAACTTAACAAACATATATTTTAAGTGATTCTAATATATTTTCTTTATATATATTTAAGATTGGAACTTCACTCGGAGAGCGGAAATAACAAGCCAGAACTAATATTCATGGACCAAGTAGAGGACATTTCATCTGAGTTTATTTTACACAAAAACGAAAATTGCATTCAAATTCGCATTAATGATGGTAGTCGAGATGGTAGGATTGTTTTAACGAACTCTGTAAGAAATTCAAAACTATTATATTTTAAACTGTTATAAAAATACCAATAATGTTTTTTCAGGATGAAATCGGATTAAAGGAATGGGCGTCATCTTTGAGATCCGCGCACAAAATGTCGCAAGATCTCTTAGGATCAATGGCTAAAAAAGCTGGAAAAATTTATGGTAGTGAACGAGATGCCAACAAATCTATATATATTTTAGGGGGTAATTGTTCAACGAAATCGTCTAATGGGTCTAATTAATTATTTAACAATTTATGTACAACAATTACTGCTATGTAAAACGATGTAGAGGTATACACAATGGAAATAAATTTGGAGAGATTCCTAAAAACCCACCTCATCTTTAAATTTTTAATTTAAAAATATATTATATTATTATTATATTGTTAATAGAAATGGGTTTGCCTTAAAGCTCATAGTAAACTAGATAGTGAAATTGAGGTAAAGTTCTGTTCTGTTACTGTTCAAGAGCCCTACATAAGGGCTTGTTACTCTCGTAATTGCTGTGTTTTTGCGTGTTAAATCCCACATAATTTAAAAATCGGCTATAAAAAGGCACGTGTCGATTGATGTAAGAAATGTATACAAAAATACAATCGTGGTGGTTCAAAAGCTGTGTATAATATGTACACGATGACGAATCGTGGATATATAAATCGTAATGTGTATAATGTATATCGTATATGTATATCGTATATAAATGACGAATCGTGGATATATAAATATGATCCCGAAAAATAAACAGTAATCGACGGTATGGATTTTGTAAAAGCGAGTCAAATACCATAACAACTTTCAAAACGAACCATTTTAAGTCAAGTCCCTGTTTAGTCGGAAACTGGTCAAAAACAACTGGTCATATCGCAATTTTTTCGATAGAGAAAAGGAAGGAAGATCATCATCAAGATAATCATATTTTGGCCATACCACAATATGAGCTCTTCTTGAGCACCCAAAACATTGAATCAGGGCTATCTTACCTTGAGATATGTCCTCACATCAAATAGGCCCTTTTTGTTCCCAGCTTTACATATAATTGAGTGTTCAACGTTTTTTGACGACGAGAGAAGTTGATTAAGCCTTGTTTTGGAGATACTTTCTTCTGAGTGCCAAAACTGCGAAACTTTTAAAATGTTACAAAATAGGGTTTTAGACGCCTAAGATGTGTTTTTCATAATTTTTCAGAAACTTAAAAATAGTATGTAGATGACTTATTTCATGCTTTTCCCCATATATTGTTGGTCTCAGACTCTTCAATTTAAGTGTACTGGAATAGGATAATACGGCAACACTTGCCAATGATGCGCCGCATGATTAAAAATGCGGTCGTATCACTGTCTTCTTCTATCCATAGGGCCCTTATGGGCATCATTGTCGCATGTTCCATTTAACGGAAAAATCCAATGATGCGGCCCGGTGTAAAAAGGCTAGTAGATAATATACTAAATCATTAGATCTGGGGTGTTCATTTAACAGATGTATAGATGTACCTATATTAGGTTCAGCTAAAAAAATGTTTTTTTGAAATTTAAACGGGACACCCCTTTCTTTTGTTATCTTTAGTTTGATAGTAATATTAAAGTTTTTATTTTTATTTAAAAAAACTTTTTAGAGGTTGCTACCGAATTTTACAAAATTTTTGAAACAAAAAAGTTCAAACATTTTTTCTTTCATGTGGTGAAATCTGTTTCATATATATTGTGATACCATTAATATCGGCATTAATTAGTTATTGGCAGTAAAAAAACCTGCACAAGTTTTTGCGAACTAGTTAACTAAATATATCAACCAAAGCTGAACTTCTTGATATTCACCAACCGTTAATTTTTTAACAGTGACTAAAAAAAAAATAATTATTATCAATATGAACTAGTTTCTAAGTTTCATATTATTTGAAAAGACCGACGAAAAACATTTTTAAAATTTTATTTAATAACGAACAGAAAGTCCGCTTGAAAAAACAAAACAATAAAATTGTTCATCAAATTTTGGCCCAGCATTATGTAATGCATGTAACAGTCATACGATTTACCCACACTGTTCACAACTTATATTTTTAATCAGCATCAGTATTTTCTTGAGCTGATTGTCCACATCCTGGTCCTGTCACCTTAATTTCAGAAAAATTCGTATTATCCACATTGCGGCAATCGCAGAATCATAAGGAATTATCTAATATTTCATAATATGAGGAAAACTTAACAAACATATATTTTAAGTGATTCTAATATATTTTCTTTATATATATTTAAGATTGGAACTTCACTCGGAGAGCGGAAATAACAAGCCAGAACTAATATTCATGGACCAAGTAGAGGACATTTCATCTGAGTTTATTTTACACAAAAACGAAAATTGCATTCAAATTCGCATTAATGATGGTAGTCGAGATGGTAGGATTGTTTTAACGAACTCTGTAAGAAATTCAAAACTATTATATTTTAAACTGTTATAAAAATACCAATAATGTTTTTTCAGGATGAAATCGGATTAAAGGAATGGGCGTCATCTTTGAGATCCGCGCACAAAATGTCGCAAGATCTCTTAGGATCAATGGCTAAAAAAGCTGGAAAAATTTATGGTAGTGAACGAGATGCCAACAAATCTATATATATTTTAGGGGGTAATTGTTCAACGAAATCGTCTAATGGGTCTAATTAATTATTTAACAATTTATGTACAACAATTACTGCTATGTAAAACGATGTAGAGGTATACACAATGGAAATAAATTTGGAGAGATTCCTAAAAACCCACCTCATCTTTAAATTTTTAATTTAAAAATATATTATATTATTATTATATTGTTAATAGAAATGGGTTTGCCTTAAAGCTCATAGTAAACTAGATAGTGAAATTGAGGTAAAGTTCTGTTCTGTTACTGTTCAAGAGCCCTACATAAGGGCTTGTTACTCTCGTAATTGCTGTGTTTTTGCGTGTTAAATCCCACATAATTTAAAAATCGGCTATAAAAAGGCACGTGTCGATTGATGTAAGAAATGTATACAAAAATACAATCGTGGTGGTTCAAAAGCTGTGTATAATATGTACACGATGGATTTTTTTTAAGCGAGTCAAATACCATAACAACTTTCAAAACGAACCATTTTAAGTCAAGTCCCTGTTTAGTCGGAAACTGGTCAAAAACAACTGGTCATATCGCAATTTTTTCGATAGAGAAAAGGAAGGAAGATCATCATCAAGATAATCATATTTTGGCCATACCACAATATGAGCTCTTCTTGAGCACCCAAAACATTGAATCAGGGCTATCTTACCTTGAGATATGTCCTCACATCAAATAGGCCCTTTTTGTTCCCTTTACATATAATTGAGTGTTCAACGTTTTTTGACGACGAGAGAAGTTGATTAAGCCTTGTTTTGGAGATACTTTCTTCTGAGTGCCAAAACTGCGAAACTTTTAAAATGTTACAAAATAGGGTTTTAGACGCCTAAGATGTGTTTTTCATAATTTTTCAGAAACTTAAAAATAGTATGTAGATGACTTATTTCATGCTTTTCCCCATATATTGTTGGTCTCAGACTCTTCAATTTAAGTGTACTGGAATAGGATAATACGGCAACACTTGCCAATGATGCGCCGCATGATTAAAAATGCGGTCGTATCACTGTCTTCTTCTATCCATAGGGCCCTTATGGGCATCATTGTCGCATGTTCCATTTAACGGAAAAATCCAATGATGCGGCCCGGTGTAAAAAGGCTAGTAGATAATATACTAAATCATTAGATCTGGGGTGTTCATTTAACAGATGTATAGATGTACATATATTAGGTTCAGCTAAAAAAATGTTTTTTTGAAATTTAAACGGGACACCCCTTTATTTTGTTATCTTTAGTTTGATAGTAATATTAAAGTTTTTATTTTTATTTAAAAAAAACTTTTTAGAGGTTGCTACCGAATTTTACAAAATTTTTGAAACAAAAAAGTTCAAACATTTTTTTCTTTCATGTGGTGAAATCTGTTTCATATATATTGTGATACCATTAATATCGGCATTAATTAGTTATTGGCAGTAAAAAAACCTGCACAAGTTTTTGCGAACTAGTTAACTAAATATATCAACCAAAGCTGAACTTCTTGATATTCACCAACCGTTAATTTTTTAACAGTGACTAAAAAAAAAAAATAAAAATACCTTATTATCAATATGAACTAGTTTCTAAGTTTCATATTATTTGAAAAGACCGACGAACATTTTTTAAATTTTATTAACTAACGAACAGAAAGTCCGCTTGAAAAAACAAAACAATAAAATGGTTCATCAAATTTTGGCCCAGCATTATGTATATGCATGTAACAGTCATACGATTTACCCACACTGTTCACAACTTATATTTTTAATCAGCATCAGTATTTTCTTGAGCTGATTGTCCACATCCTGGTCCTGTCACCTTAATTTCAGAAAAATTCGTATTATCCACATTGCGGCAATCGCAGAATCATAAGGAATTATCTAATATTTCATAATATGAGGAAAACTTAACAACCATTGCTTGCGTGATTCGGCGTTGGAGACAATTCGATCGTTAGAACTCTCGGATGGAAACTATAACATGGCATTAGAGTTATTGGAAAAGACATTGGAAACCGTAGATTTCGCTATGGCAACTTATGCGCCGAGCAGTCAGGTTGGCAGAAGTACAAAAACTAACCATTCTATGGTTAGTGTTAAATCCCACACAATTTAAAAATCGGCTATAAAAAGGCACGTGTCGATTGATGTAAGAAAAGTATACAAAAATACAATCGTGGTGGTTCAAAAGCTGTGTATAATATGTACACGATGGATTTTTTTTAAGCGAGTCAAATACCATAACAACTTTCAAAACGAACCATTTTAAGTCAAGTCCCTGTTTAGTCGGAAACTGGTCAAAAACAACTGGTCATATCGCAATTTTTTCGATAGAGAAAAGGAAGGAAGATCATCATCAAGATAATCATATTTTGGCCATACCACAATATGAGCTCTTCTTGAGCACCCAAAACATTTAATCAGGGCTATCTTACCTTGAGATATGTCCTCACATCAAATAGGCCCTTTTTGTTCCCAGCTTTACATATAATTGAGTGTTCAACGTTTTTTGACGACGAGAGAAGTTGATTAAGCCTTGTTTTGGAGATACTTTCTTCTGAGTTCCAAAACTGCGAAACTTTTAAAATGTTACAAAATAGGGTTTTAGACGCCTAAGATGTGTTTTTCATAATTTTTCAGAAACTTAAAAATAGTATGTAGATGACTTATTTCATGCTTTTCCCCATATATTGTTGGTCTCAGACTCTTCAATTTAAGTGTACTGGAATAGGATAATACGGCAACACTTGCCAATGATGCGCCGCATGATTAAAAATGCGGTCGTATCACTGTCTTCTTCTATCCATAGGGCCCTTATGGGCATCATTGTCGCATGTTCCATTTAACGGAAAAATCCAATGATGCGGCCCGGTGTAAAAAGGCTAGTAGATAATATACTAAATCATTAGATCTGGGGTGTTCATTTAACAGATGTATAGATGTACATATATTAGGTTCAGCTAAAAAAATGTTTTTTTGAAATTTAAACGGGACACCCCTTTATTTTGTTATCTTTAGTTTGATAGTAATATTAAAGTTTTTATTTTTATTTAAAAAAACTTTTTAGAGGTTGCTACCGAATTTTACAAAATTTTTGAAACAAAAAAGTTCAAACATTTTTTTCTTTCATGTGGTGAAATCTGTTTCATATATATTGTGATACCATTAATATCGGCATTAATTAGTTATTGGCAGTAAAAAAACCTGCACAAGTTTTTGCGAACTAGTTAACTAAATATATCAACCAAAGCTGAACTTCTTGATATTCACCAACCGTTAATTTTTTAACAGTGACTAAAAAAAAAATAATTATTATCAATATGAACTAGTTTCTAAGTTTCATATTATTTGAAAAGACCGACGAAAAACATTTTAAAAATTTTATTTAATAACGAACAGAAAGTCCGCTTAAAAAAACAAAACAATAAAATTGTTCATCAAATTTTGGCCCAGCATTATGTATATGCATGTAACAGTCATACGATTTACCCACACTGTTCACAACTTATATTTTTAATCAGCATCAGTATTTTCTTGAGCTGATTGTCCACATCCTGGTCCTGTCACCTTAATTTCAGAAAAATTCGTATTATCCACATTGCGGCAATCGCAGAATCATAAGGAATTATCTAATATTTCATAATATGAGGAAAACTTAACAACCATTGCTTGCGTGATTCGGCGTTGGAGACAATTCGATCGTTAGAACTCTCGGATGGAAACTATAACATGGCATTAGAGTTATTGGAAAAGACATTGGAAACCGTAGATTTCGCTATGGCAACTTATGCGCCGAGCAGTCAGGTTGGCAGAAGTACAAAAACTAACCATTCTATGGTTAGTGTTAAATCCCACACAATTTAAAAATCGGCTATAAAAAGGCACGTGTCGATTGATGTAAGAAAAGTATACAAAAATACAATCGTGGTGGTTCAAAAGCTGTGTATAATATGTACACGATGGATTTTTTTTAAGCGAGTCAAATACCATAACAACTTTCAAAACGAACCATTTTAAGTCAAGTCCCTGTTTAGTCGGAAACTGGTCAAAAACAACTGGTCATATCGCAATTTTTTCGATAGAGAAAAGGAAGGAAGATCATCATCAAGATAATCATATTTTGGCCATACCACAATATGAGCTCTTCTTGAGCACCCAAAACATTTAATCAGGGCTATCTTACCTTGAGATATGTCCTCACATCAAATAGGCCCTTTTTGTTCCCAGCTTTACATATAATTGAGTGTTCAACGTTTTTTGACGACGAGAGAAGTTGATTAAGCCTTGTTTTGGAGATACTTTCTTCTGAGTGCCAAAACTGCGAAACTTTTAAAATGTTACAAAATAGGGTTTTAGACGCCTAAGATGTGTTTTTCATAATTTTTCAGAAACTTAAAAATAGTATGTAGATGACTTATTTCATGCTTTTCCCCATATATTGTTGGTCTCAGACTCTTCAATTTAAGTGTACTGGAATAGGATAATACGGCAACACTTGCCAATGATGCGCCGCATGATTAAAAATGCGGTCGTATCACTGTCTTCTTCTATCCATAGGGCCCTTATGGGCATCATTGTCGCATGTTCCATTTAACGGAAAAATCCAATGATGCGGCCCGGTGTAAAAAGGCTAGTAGATAATATACTAAATCATTAGATCTGGGGTGTTCATTTAACAGATGTATAGATGTACATATATTAGGTTCAGCTAAAAAAATGTTTTTTTGAAATTTAAACGGGACACCCCTTTATTTTGTTATCTTTAGTTTGATAGTAATATTAAAGTTTTTATTTTTATTTAAAAAAACTTTTTAGAGGTTGCTACCGAATTTTACAAAATTTTTGAAACAAAAAAGTTCAAACATTTTTTTCTTTCATGTGGTGAAATCTGTTTCATATATATTGTGATACCATTAATATCGGCATTAATTAGTTATTGGCAGTAAAAAAACCTGCACAAGTTTTTGCGAACTAGTTAACTAAATATATCAACCAAAGCTGAACTTCTTGATATTCACCAACCGTTAATTTTTTAACAGTGACTAAAAAAAAAATAATTATTATCAATATGAACTAGTTTCTAAGTTTCATATTATTTGAAAAGACCGACGAAAAACATTTTTAAAATTTTATTTAATAACGAACAGAAAGTCCGCTTGAAAAAACAAAACGATAAAATTGTTCATCAAATTTTGGCCCAGCATTATGTATATGCATGTAATAGGCCGTTTACACTGGGGCTGCGTCATGCTTCTTTGCGTCTTGGCGAAGACGCAGTTTTTTTTACATAGGTTAAGCATAGGGCCCTAGTGGTGGCAAAAAGTTGCGTCAGTGTCTGATTCATGTGCGTCTATTCGGTATATTCGATTGATTTTGCTCATTTTTGGTATTTTCTGCCTATCAGCGCAACTATCACCACTAATAACAACAACAAATTGTAGATCAAAAATCAAATTTTGGCGCTAAAACTGTATGATTGTGCAAAAAGGTGAAAATATACATAAAGTCATTAAATAAAATACTTGAAACTGATTGTATTATTATCATATGAAATTTTTCTGACCCCCTGATGCCATTAAGACACTGCTGGAGACGAACTTCGGTGGTTTTCATAATTTGAAGAAGAACTCCCACAAACTCTACAATGAAATGTCTGAAAATAATATTTAAATATGAGAATCAATTCTTTTTCGTCC
Organism: Drosophila obscura; assembly: GCF_018151105.1. NCBI lineage: Eukaryota > Metazoa > Arthropoda > Insecta > Diptera > Drosophilidae > Drosophila > Drosophila obscura. The sequence continues at coordinate 47,020 of NW_024542846.1, forward strand.
ATTTTCCTGACGTCTTGCTTAATTCTGTTGATTTTCAAAAATTTGTGTATCTTTCCTTGTCATCAAACACCCAAATCCAAATTCAAGACGCACGTCTTCCAATGTAAACGCCTTTTCTGCTTCATTGCGTCTATGCCGATATCGATAGCAGACGCGCCCAGTGTAAAAAGGCTATAACAGTCATACGATTTACCCACACTGTTCACAACTTATATTTTTAATCAGCATCAGTATTTTCTTGAGCTGATTGTCCACATCCTGGTCCTGTCACCTTAATTTCAGAAAAATTCATATTATCCACATTGCGGAAATCGCAGAATCATAAGGAATTATCTAATATTTCATAATATGAGGAAAACTTAACAAACATATATTTTAAGTGATTCTAATATATTTTCTTTATATATATTTAAGATTGGAACTTCACTCGGAGAGCGGAAATAACAAGCCAGAACTAATATTCATGGACCAAGTAGAGGACATTTCATCTGAGTTTATTTTACACAAAAACGAAAATTGCATTCAAATTCGCATTAATGATGGTAGTCGAGATGGTAGGATTGTTTTAACGAACTCTGTAAGAAATTCAAAACTATTATATTTTAAACTGTTATAAAAATACCAATAATGTTTTTTCAGGATGAAATCGGATTAAAGGAATGGGCGTCATCTTTGAGATCCGCGCACAAAATGTCGCAAGATCTCTTAGGATCAATGGCTAAAAAAGCTGGAAAAATTTATGGTAGTGAACGAGATGCCAACAAATCTATATATATTTTAGGGGGTAATTGTTCAACGAAATCGTCTAATGGGTCTAATTAATTATTTAACAATTTATGTACAACAATTACTGCTATGTAAAACGATGTAGAGGTATACACAATGGAAATAAATTTGGAGAGATTCCTAAAAACCCACCTCATCTTTAAATTTTTAATTTAAAAATATATTATATTATTATTATATTGTTAATAGAAATGGGTTTGCCTTAAAGCTCATAGTAAACTAGATAGTGAAATTGAGGTAAAGTTCTGTTCTGTTACTGTTCAAGAGCCCTACATAAGGGCTTGTTACTCTCGTAATTGCTGTGTTTTTGCGTGTTAAATCCCACATAATTTAAAAATCGGCTATAAAAAGGCACGTGTCGATTGATGTAAGAAATGTATACAAAAATACAATCGTGGTGGTTCAAAAGCTGTGTATAATATGTACACGATGACGAATCGTGGATATATAAATCGTAATGTGTATAATGTATATCGTATATGTATATCGTATATAAATGACGAATCGTGGATATATAAATATGATCCCGAAAAATAAACAGTAATCGACGGTATGGATTTTGTAAAAGCGAGTCAAATACCATAACAACTTTCAAAACGAACCATTTTAAGTCAAGTCCCTGTTTAGTCGGAAACTGGTCAAAAACAACTGGTCATATCGCAATTTTTTCGATAGAGAAAAGGAAGGAAGATTATCATCAAGATAATCATATTTTGGCCATACCACAATCTGAGCTCTTTTTGAGCACCCAAAACATTGAATCAGGGCTATCTTACCTTGAGATATGTCCTCACATCAAATAGGCCCTTTTTGTTCCCAGCTTTACATATAATTGAGTGTTCAACGTTTTTTGACGACGAGAGAAGTTGATTAAGCCTTGTTTTGGAGATACTTTCTTCTGAGTGCCAAAACTGCGAAACTTTTAAAATGTTACAAAATAGGGTTTCAGACGCCTAAGATGTGTTTTTCATAATTTTTCAGAAACTTAAAAATAGTATGTAGATGACTTATTTCATGCTTTTCCCCATATATTGTTGGTCTCAGACTCTTCAATTTAAGTGTACTGGAATAGGATAATACGGCAACACTTGCCAATGATGCGCCGCATGATTAAAAATGCGGTCGTATCACTGTCTTCTTCTATCCATAGGGCCCTTATGGGCATCATTGTCGCATGTTCCATTTAACGGAAAAATCCAATGATGCGGCCCGGTGTAAAAAGGCTAGTAGATAAACGGGACACCCATTTATTTTGGGTGTTCAGTTTAATAGATGTATAAAGATTTATTTTTATCCAAAGGGCCTTTTTAGGGGTTCATTACCGAATTTTCAATTTAAACGGAAAAGTCCAAACGTTTTTTTTTTTATGTGGTGTTTCGTAGATATGTGATACCATAATATGGCATTAGATCTGGGGTGTTCATTTAACAGATGTATAGATGTACATATATTAGGTTCAGCTAAAAAAATGTTTTTTTGAAATTTAAACGGGACACCCCTTTATTTTGTTATCTTTAGTTTGATAGTAATATTAAAGTTTTTATTTTTATTTAAAAAAACTTTTTAGAGGTTGCTACCGAATTTTACAAAATTTTTGAAACAAAAAAGTTCAAACATTTTTTTCTTTCATGTGGTGAAATCTGTTTCATATATATTGTGATACCATTAATATCGGCATTAATTAGTTATTGGCAGTAAAAAAACCTGCACAAGTTTTTGCGAACTAGTTAACTAAATATATCAACCAAAGCTGAACTTCTTGATATTCACCAACCGTTAATTTTTTAACAGTGACTAAAAAAAAAATAATTATTATCAATATGAACTAGTTTCTAAGTTTCATATTATTTGAAAAGACCGACGAAAAACATTTTTAAAATTTTATTTAATAACGAACAGAAAGTCCGCTTGAAAAAACAAAACAATAAAATTGTTCATCAAATTTTGGCCCAGCATTATGTATATGCATGTAATAGGCCGTTTACACTGGGGCTGCGTCATGCTTCTTTGCGTCTTGGCGAAGACGCAGTTTTTTTTACATAGGTTAAGCATAGGGCCCTAGTGGTGGCAAAAAGTTGCGTCAGTGTCTGATTCATGTGCGTCTATTCGGTATATTCGATTGATTTTGCTCATTTTTGGTATTTTCTGCCTATCAGCGCAACTATCACCACTAATAACAACAACAAATTGTAGATCAAAAATCAAATTTTGGCGCTAAAACTGTATGATTGTGCAAAAAGGTGAAAATATACATAAAGTCATTAAATAAAATACTTGAAACTGATTGTATTATTATCATATGAAATTTTTCTGACCCCCTGATGCCATTAAGACACTGCTGGAGACGAACTTCGGTGGTTTTCATAATTTGAAGAAGAACTCCCACAAACTCTACAATGAAATGTCTGAAAATAATATTTAAATATGAGAATCAATTCTTTTTCGTCCATTTTCCTGACGTCTTGCTTAATTCTGTTGATTTTCAAAAATTTGTGTATCTTTCCTTGTCATCAAACACCCAAATCCAAATTCAAGACGCACGTCTTCCAATGTAAACGCCTTTTCTGCTTCATTGCGTCTATGCCGATATCGATAGCAGACGCGCCCAGTGTAAAAAGGCTATAACAGTCATACGATTTACCCACACTGTTCACAACTTATATTTTTAATCAGCATCAGTATTTTCTTGAGCTGATTGTCCACATCCTGGTCCTGTCACCTTAATTTCAGAAAAATTCGTATTATCCACATTGCGGAAATCGCAGAATCATAAGGAATTATCTAATATTTCATAATATGAGGAAAACTTAACAAACATATATTTTAAGTGATTCTAATATATTTTCTTTATATATATTTAAGATTGGAACTTCACTCGGAGAGCGGAAATAACAAGCCAGAACTAATATTCATGGACCAAGTAGAGGACATTTCATCTGAGTTTATTTTACACAAAAACGAAAATTGCATTCAAATTCGCATTAATGATGGTAGTCGAGATGGTAGGATTGTTTTAACGAACTCTGTAAGAAATTCAAAACTATTATATTTTAAACTGTTATAAAAATACCAATAATGTTTTTTCAGGATGAAATCGGATTAAAGGAATGGGCGTCATCTTTGAGATCCGCGCACAAAATGTCGCAAGATCTCTTAGGATCAATGGCTAAAAAAGCTGGAAAAATTTATGGTAGTGAACGAGATGCCAACAAATCTATATATATTTTAGGGGGTAATTGTTCAACGAAATCGTCTAATGGGTCTAATTAATTATTTAACAATTTATGTACAACAATTACTGCTATGTAAAACGATGTAGAGGTATACACAATGGAAATAAATTTGGAGAGATTCCTAAAAACCCACCTCATCTTTAAATTTTTAATTTAAAAATATATTATATTATTATTATATTGTTAATAGAAATGGGTTTGCCTTAAAGCTCATAGTAAACTAGATAGTGAAATTGAGGTAAAGTTCTGTTCTGTTACTGTTCAAGAGCCCTACATAAGGGCTTGTTACTCTCGTAATTGCTGTGTTTTTGCGTGTTAAATCCCACATAATTTAAAAATCGGCTATAAAAAGGCACGTGTCGATTGATGTAAGAAATGTATACAAAAATACAATCGTGGTGGTTCAAAAGCTGTGTATAATATGTACACGATGACGAATCGTGGATATATAAATCGTAATGTGTATAATGTATATCGTATATGTATATCGTATATAAATGACGAATCGTGGATATATAAATATGATCCCGAAAAATAAACAGTAATCGACGGTATGGATTTTGTAAAAGCGAGTCAAATACCATAACAACTTTCAAAACGAACCATTTTAAGTCAAGTCCCTGTTTAGTCGGAAACTGGTCAAAAACAACTGGTCATATCGCAATTTTTTCGATAGAGAAAAGGAAGGAAGATCATCATCAAGATAATCATATTTTGGCCATACCACAATATGAGCTCTTCTTGAGCACCCAAAACATTGAATCAGGGCTATCTTACCTTGAGATATGTCCTCACATCAAATAGGCCCTTTTTGTTCCCAGCTTTACATATAATTGAGTGTTCAACGTTTTTTGACGACGAGAGAAGTTGATTAAGCCTTGTTTTGGAGATACTTTCTTCTGAGTGCCAAAACTGCGAAACTTTTAAAATGTTACAAAATAGGGTTTTAGACGCCTAAGATGTGTTTTTCATAATTTTTCAGAAACTTAAAAATAGTATGTAGATGACTTATTTCATGCTTTTCCCCATATATTTTTGGTCTCAGACTCTTCAATTTAAGTGTACTGGAATAGGATAATACGGCAACACTTGCCAATGATGCGCCGCATGATTAAAAATGCGGTCGTATCACTGTCTTCTTCTATCCATAGGGCCCTTATGGGCATCATTGTCGCATGTTCCATTTAACGGAAAAATCCAATGATGCGGCCCGGTGTAAAAAGGCTAGTAGATAATATACTAAATCATTAGATCTGGGGTGTTCATTTAACAGATGTATAGATGTACATATATTAGGTTCAGCTAAAAAAATGTTTTTTTGAAATTTAAACGGGACACCCCTTTATTTTGTTATCTTGAGTTTGATAGTAATATTAAAGTTTTTATTTTTATTTAAAAAAACTTTTTAGAGGTTGCTACCGAATTTTACAAAATTTTTGAAACAAAAAAGTTCAAACATTTTTTTCTTTCATGTGGTGAAATCTGTTTCATATATATTGTGATACCATTAATATCGGCATTAATTAGTTATTGGCAGTAAAAAAACCTGCACAAGTTTTTGCGAACTAGTTAACTAAATATATCAACCAAAGCTGAACTTCTTGATATTCACCAACCGTTAATTTTTTAACAGTGACTAAAAAAAAATAATTATTATCAATATGAACTAGTTTCTAAGTTTCATATTATTTGAAAAGACCGACGAAAAACATTTTTAAAATTTTATTTAATAACGAACAGAAAGTCCGCTTGAAAAAACAAAACAATAAAATTGTTCATCAAATTTTGGCCCAGCATTATGTATATGCATGTAATAGGCCGTTTACACTGGGGCTGCGTCATGCTTCTTTGCGTCTTGGCGAAGACGCAGTTTTTTTTACATAGGTTAAGCATAGGGCCCTAGTGGTGGCAAAAAGTTGCGTCAGTGTCTGATTCATGTGCGTCTATTCGGTATATTCGATTGATTTTGCTCATTTTTGGTATTTTCTGCCTATCAGCGCAACTATCACCACTAATAACAACAACAAATTGTAGATCAAAAATCAAATTTTGGCGCTAAAACTGTATGATTGTGCAAAAAGGTGAAAATATACATAAAGTCATTAAATAAAATACTTGAAACTGATTGTATTATTATCATATGAAATTTTTCTGACCCCCTGATGCCATTAAGACACTGCTGGAGACGAACTTCGGTGGTTTTCATAATTTGAAGAAGAACTCCCACAAACTCTACAATGAAATGTCTGAAAATAATATTTAAATATGAGAATCAATTCTTTTTCGTCCATTTTCCTGACGTCTTGCTTAATTCTGTTGATTTTCAAAAATTTGTGTATCTTTCCTTGTCATCAAACACCCAAATCCAAATTCAAGACGCACGTCTTCCAATGTAAACGCCTTTTCTGCTTCATTGCGTCTATGCCGATATCGATAGCAGACGCGCCCAGTGTAAAAAGGCTATAACAGTCATACGATTTACCCACACTCTTCACAACTTATATTTTTAATCAGCATCAGTATTTTCTTGAGCTGATTGTCCACATCCTGGTCCTGTCACCTTAATTTCAGAAAAATTCATATTATCCACATTGCGGAAATCGCAGAATCATAAGGAATTATCTAATATTTCATAATATGAGGAAAACTTAACAAACATATATTTTAAGTGATTCTAATATATTTTCTTTATATATATTTAAGATTGGAACTTCACTCGGAGAGCGGAAATAACAAGCCAGAACTAATATTCATGGACCAAGTAGAGGACATTTCATCTGAGTTTATTTTACACAAAAACGAAAATTGCATTCAAATTCGCATTAATGATGGTAGTCGAGATGGTAGGATTGTTTTAACGAACTCTGTAAGAAATTCAAAACTATTATATTTTAAACTGTTATAAAAATACCAATAATGTTTTTTCAGGATGAAATCGGATTAAAGGAATGGGCGTCATCTTTGAGATCCGCGCACAAAATGTCGCAAGATCTCTTAGGATCAATGGCTAAAAAAGCTGGAAAAATTTATGGTAGTGAACGAGATGCCAACAAATCTATATATATTTTAGGGGGTAATTGTTCAACGAAATCGTCTAATGGGTCTAATTAATTATTTAACAATTTATGTACAACAATTTACAACAATTACTGCTATGTAAAACGATGTAGAGGTATACACAATGGAAATAAATTTGGAGAGATTCCTAAAAACCCACCTCATCTTTAAATTTTTAATTTAAAAATATATTATATTATTATTATATTGTTAATAGAAATGGGTTTGCCTTAAAGCTCATAGTAAACTAGATAGTGAAATTGAGGTAAAGTTCTGTTCTGTTACTGTTCAAGAGCCCTACATAAGGGCTTGTTACTCTCGTAATTGCTGTGTTTTTGCGTGTTAAGTCCCACATAATTTAAAAATCGGCTATAAAAAGGCACGTGTCGATTGATGTAAGAAATGTATACAAAAATACAATCGTGGTGGTTCAAAAGCTGTGTATAATATGTACACGATGACGAATCGTGGATATATAAATCGTAATGTGAATAATGTATATCGTATATGTATATCGTATATAAATGACGAATCGTGGATATATAAATATGATCCCGAAAAATAAACAGTAATCGACGGTATGGATTTTGTAAAAGCGAGTCAAATACCATAACAACTTTCAAAACGAACCATTTTAAGTCAAGTCCCTGTTTAGTCGGAAACTGGTCAAAAACAACTGGTCATATCGCAATTTTTTCGATAGAGAAAAGGAAGGAAGATTATCATCAAGATAATCATATTTTGGCCATACCACAATCTGAGCTCTTTTTGAGCACCCAAAACATTGAATCGGGGCTATCTTACCTTGAGATATGTCCTCACATCAAATAGTCCTTTTTTGTTCCCAGCTGTACATATAATTGAGTGTTCAACGTTTTTTGACGACGAGAGAAGCTGATTAAGCCTTGTTTTGGAGATACTTTCTTCTGAGTGCAAAACTGCGAAACTTTTAAAATGTTACAAAATAGGGTTTCAGACGCCTAAGATGTGTTTTTCATAATTTTTCAGAAACTTAAAAATAGTATGTAGATGACTTATTTCATGCTTTTCCCCATATATTGTTGGTCTCAGACTCTTCAATTTAAGTGTACTGGAATAGGATAATACGGCAACACTTGCCAATGATGCGCCGCATGATTAAAAATGCGGTCGTATCACTGTCTTCTTCTATCCATAGGGCCCTTATGGGCATCATTGTCGCATGTTCCATTTAACGGAAAAATCCAATGATGCGGCCCGGTGTAAAAAGGCTAGTAGATAATATACTAAATCATTAGATCTGGGGTGTTCATTTAACAGATGTATAGATGTACATCTATCCATAGGGCCCTTATGGGCATCATTGTCGCATGTTCCATTTAACGGAAAAATCCAATGATGCGGCCCGGTGTAAAAAGGCTAGTAGATAATATACTAAATTATTAGATGTACATCTATACATCTGTTAAATGAACACCCCAGATCTAATGATTTAGTATATTATCTACTAGCCTTTTTACACGGGCCGCATCATTGTTTTTCCGTTAAATGGAACATGCGACAATGATGCCCATAAGGGCCCTATGGATAGAAGAAGACAGTGATACGACCGCATTTTTAATCATGGGGCGCATCATTGGCAAGTGTTGCCGTATTATCCTATTCCAGTACACTTAAATTGAAGAGTCTGAGACCAACAATATATGGGGAAAAGCATGAAATAAGTCATCTACATACTATTTTTAAGTTTCTGAAAAATTATGAAAAACACATCTTAGGCGTCTGAAACCCTATTTTGTAACATTTTAAAAGTTTCGCAGTTTTGCCACTCAGAAGAAAGTATCTCCAAAACAAGGCTTAATCAGCTTCTCTCGTCGTCAAAAAACGTTGAACACTCAATTATATGTACAGCTGGGAACAAAAAAGGACTATTTGATGTGAGGACATATCTCAAGGTAAGATAGCCCCGATTCAATGTTTTGGGTGCTCAAAAAGAGCTCAGATTGTGGTATGGCCAAAATATGATTATCTTGATGATAATCTTCCTTCCTTTTCTCTATCGAAAAAATTGCGATATGACCAGTTGTTTTTGACCAGTTTTCGATTACTGTTTATTTTTCGGGATCATATTTATATATCCACGATTCGTCATTTATATACGATATACATATACGATATACATTATACACATTACGATTTATATATCCACGATTCGTCATCGTGTACATATTATACACAGCTTTTGAACCACCACGATTGTATTTTTGTATACATTTCTTACATCAATCGACACGTGCCTTTTTATAGCCGATTTTTAAATTATGTGGGACTTAACACGCAAAAACACAGCAATTACGAGAGAAACAAGCCCTTATGTAGGGCTCTTGAACAGTAACAGAACAGAACTTTACCTCAATTTCACTATCTAGTTTACTATGAGCTTTAAGGCAAACCCATTTCTATTAACAATATAATAATAATATAATATATTTTTAAATTAAAAATTTAAAGATGAGGTGGGTTTTTAGGAATCTCTCCAAATTTATTTCCATTGTGTATACCTCTACATCGTTTTACATAGCAGTAATTGTTGTACATAAATTGTTAAATAATTAATTAGACCCATTAGACGATTTCGTTGAACAATTACCCCTAAAATATATATAGATTTGTTGGCATCTCGTTCACTACCATAAATTTTTCCAGCTTTTTTAGCCATTGATCCTAAGAGATCTTGCGACATTTTGTGCGCGGATCTCAAAGATGACGCCCATTCCTTTAATCCGATTTCATCCTGAAAAAACATTATTGGTATTTTTATAACAGTTTAAAATATAATAGTTTTGAATTTCTTACAGAGTTCGTTAAAACAATCCTACCATCTCGACTACCATCATTAATGCGAATTTGAATGCAATTTTCGTTTTTGTGTAAAATAAACTCAGATGAAATGTCCTCTACTTGGTCCATGAATATTAGTTCTGGCTTGTTATTTCCGCTCTCCGAGTGAAGTTCCAATCTTAAATATATATAAAGAAAATATATTAGAATCACTTAAAATATATGTTTGTTAAGTTTTCCTCATATTATGAAATATTAGATAATTCCTTATGATTCTGCGATTGCCGCAATGTGGATAATACGAATTTTTCTGAAATTAAGGTGACAGGACCAGGATGTGGACAATCAGCTCAAGAAAATACTGATGCTGATTAAAAATATAAGTTGTGAACAGTGTGGGTAAATCGTATGACTGTTACATGCATATACATAATGCTGGGCCAAAATTTGATGAACAATTTTATTGTTTTGTTTTTTCAAGCGGACTTTCTGTTCGTTATTAAATAAAATTTTAAAAATGTTTTTCGTCGGTCTTTTCAAATAATATGAAACTTAGAAACTAGTTCATATTGATAATAATTATTTTTTTTTAGTCACTGTTAAAAAATTAACGGTTGGTGAATATCAAGAAGTTCAGCTTTGGTTGATATATTTAGTTAACTAGTTCGCAAAAACTTGTGCAGGTTTTTTTACTGCCAATAACTAATTAATGCCGATATTAATGGTATCACAATATATATGAAACAGATTTCACCACATGAAAGAAAAAAATGTTTGAACTTTTTTGTTTCAAAAATTTTGTAAAATTCGGTAGCAACCTCTAAAAAGTTTTTTTTAAATAAAAATAAAAACTTTAATATTACTATCAAACTAAAGATAACAAAATAAAGGGGTGTCCCGTTTAAATTTCAAAAAAACATTTTTTTAGCTGAACCTAATATATGTACATCTATACATCTGTTAAATGAACACCCCAGATCTAATGATTTAGTATATTATCTACTAGCCTTTTTACACCGGGCCGCATCATTGGATTTTTCCGTTAAATGGAACATGCGACAATGATGCCCATAAGGGCCCTATGGATAGAAGAAGACAGTGATACGACCGCATTTTTAATCATGCGGCGCATCATTGGCAAGTGTTGCCGTATTATCCTATTCCAGTACACTTAAATTGAAGAGTCTGAGACCAACAATATATGGGGAAAAGCATGAAATAAGTCATCTACATACTATTTTTAAGTTTCTGAAAAATTATGAAAAACACATCTTAGGCGTCTAAAACCCTATTTTGTAACATTTTAAAAGTTTCGCAGTTTTGGCACTCAGAAGAAAGTATCTCCAAAACAAGGCTTAATCAACTTCTCTCGTCGTCAAAAAACGTTGAACACTCAATTATATGTAAAGCTGGGAACAAAAAGGGCCTATTTGATGTGAGGACATATCTCAAGGTAAGATAGCCCTGATTCAATGTTTTGGGTGCTCAAGAAGAGCTCATATTGTGGTATGGCCAAAATATGATTATCTTGATGATGATCTTCCTTCCTTTTCTCTATCGAAAAAATTGCGATATGACCAGTTGTTTTTGACCAGTTTCCGACTAAACAGGGACTTGACTTAAAATGGTTCGTTTTGAAAGTTGTTATGGTATTTGACTCGCTTTTACAAAATCCATACCGTCGATTACTGTTTATTTTTCGGGATCATATTTATATATCCACGATTCGTCATTTATATACGATATACATATACGATATACATTATACACATTACGATTTATATATCCACGATTCGTCATCGTGTACATATTATACACAGCTTTTGAACCACCACGATTGTATTTTTGTATACATTTCTTACATCAATCGACACGTGCCTTTTTATAGCCGATTTTTAAATTATGTGGGATTTAACACGCAAAAACACAGCAATTACGAGAGTAACAAGCCCTTATGTAGGGCTCTTGAACAGTAACAGAACAGAACTTTACCTCAATTTCACTATCTAGTTTACTATGAGCTTTAAGGCAAACCCATTTCTATTAACAATATAATAATAATATAATATATTTTTAAATTAAAAATTTAAAGATGAGGTGGGTTTTTAGGAATCTCTCCAAATTTATTTCCATTGTGTATACCTCTACATCGTTTTACATAGCAGTAATTGTTGTACATAAATTGTTAAATAATTAATTAGACCCATTAGACGATTTCGTTGAACAATTACCCCTAAAATATATATAGATTTGTTGGCATCTCGTTCACTACCATAAATTTTTCCAGCTTTTTTAGCCATTGATCCTAAGAGATCTTGCGACATTTTGTGCGCGGATCTCAAAGATGACGCCCATTCCTTTAATCCGATTTCATCCTGAAAAAACATTATTGGTATTTTTATAACAGTTTAAAATATAATAGTTTTGAATTTCTTACAGAGTTCGTTAAAACAATCCTACCATCTCGACTACCATCATTAATGCGAATTTGAATGCAATTTTCGTTTTTGTGTAAAATAAACTCAGATGAAATGTCCTCTACTTGGTCCATGAATATTAGTTCTGGCTTGTTATTTCCGCTCTCCGAGTGAAGTTCCAATCTTAAATATATATAAAGAAAATATATTAGAATCACTTAAAATATATGTTTGTTAAGTTTTCCTCATATTATGAAATATTAGATAATTCCTTATGATTCTGCGATTTCCGCAATGTGGATAATACGAATTTTTCTGAAATTAAGGTGACAGGACCAGGATGTGGACAATCAGCTCAAGAAAATACTGATGCTGATTAAAAATATAAGTTGTGAACAGTGTGGGTAAATCGTATGACTGTTACATGCATATACATAATGCTGGGCCAAAATTTGATGAACAATTTTATTGTTTTGTTTTTTCAAGCGGACTTTCTGTTCGTTATTAAATAAAATTTTAAAAATGTTTTTCGTCGGTCTTTTCAAATAATATGAAACTTAGAAACTAGTTCATATTGATAATAATTATTTTTTTTTTAGTCACTGTTAAAAAATAAACGGTTGGTGAATATCAAGAAGTTCAGCTTTGGTTGATATATTTAGTTAACTAGTTCGCAAAAACTTGTGCAGGTTTTTTTACTGCCAATAACTAATTAATGCCGATATTAATGGTATCACAATATATATGAAACAGATTTCACCACATGAAAGAAAAAAATGTTTGAACTTTTTTGTTTCAAAAATTTTGTAAAATTCGGTAGCAACCTCTAAAAAGTTTTTTTAAATAAAAATAAAAACTTTAATATTACTATCAAACTAAAGATAACAAAATAAAGGGGTGTCCCGTTTAAATTTCAAAAAAACATTTTTTTAGCTGAACCTAATATATGTACATCTATACATCTGTTAAATGAACACCCCAGATCTAATGATTTAGTATATTATCTACTAGCCTTTTTACACCGGGCCGCATCATTGGATTTTTCCGTTAAATGGAACATGCGACAATGATGCCCATAAGGGCCCTATGGATAGAAGAAGACAGTGATACGACCGCATTTTTAATCATGCGGCGCATCATTGGCAAGTGTTGCCGTATTATCCTATTCCAGTACACTTAAATTGAAGAGTCTGAGACCAACAATATATGGGGAAAAGCATGAAATAAGTCATCTACATACTATTTTTAAGTTTCTGAAAAATTATGAAAAACACATCTTAGGCGTCTAAAACCCTATTTTGTAACATTTTAAAAGTTTCGCAGTTTTGGCACTCAGAAGAAAGTATCTCCAAAACAAGGCTTAATCAACTTCTCTCGTCGTCAAAAAACGTTGAACACTCAATTATATGTAAAGCTGGGAACAAAAAGGGCCTATTTGATGTGAGGACATATCTCAAGGTAAGATAGCCCTGATTCAATGTTTTGGGTGCTCAAGAAGAGCTCATATTGTGGTATGGCCAAAATATGATTATCTTGATGATGATCTTCCTTCCTTTTCTCTATCGAAAAAATTGCGATATGACCAGTTGTTTTTGACCAGTTTCCGACTAAACAGGGACTTGACTTAAAATGGTTCGTTTTGAAAGTTGTTATGGTATTTGACTCGCTTTTACAAAATCCATACCGTCGATTACTGTTTATTTTTCGGGATCATATTTATATATCCACGATTCGTCATTTATATACGATATACATATACGATATACATTATACACATTACGATTTATATATCCACGATTCGTCATCGTGTACATATTATACACAGCTTTTGAACCACCACGATTGTATTTTTGTATACATTTCTTACATCAATCGACACGTGCCTTTTTATAGCCGATTTTTAAATTATGTGGGATTTAACACGCAAAAACACAGCAATTACGAGAGTAACAAGCCCTTATGTAGGGCTTTTGAACAGTAACAGAACAGAACTTTACCTCAATTTCACTATCTAGTTTACTATGAGCTTTAAGGCAAACCCATTTCTATTAACAATATAATAATAATATAATATATTTTTAAATTAAAAATTTAAAGATGAGGTGGGTTTTTAGGAATCTCTCCAAATTTATTTCCATTGTGTATACCTCTACATCGTTTTACATAGCAGTAATTGTTGTACATAAATTGTTAAATAATTAATTAGACCCATTAGACGATTTCGTTGAACAATTACCCCTAAAATATATATAGATTTGTTGGCATCTCGTTCACTACCATAAATTTTTCCAGCTTTTTTAGCCATTGATCCTAAGAGATCTTGCGACATTTTGTGCGCGGATCTCAAAGATGACGCCCATTCCTTTAATCCGATTTCATCCTGAAAAAACATTATTGGTATTTTTATAACAGTTTAAAATATAATAGTTTTGAATTTCTTACAGAGTTCGTTAAAACAATCCTACCATCTCGACTACCATCATTAATGCGAATTTGAATGCAATTTTCGTTTTTGTGTAAAATAAACTCAGATGAAATGTCCTCTACTTGGTCCATGAATATTAGTTCTGGCTTGTTATTTCCGCTCTCCGAGTGAAGTTCCAATCTTAAATATATATAAAGAAAATATATTAGAATCACTTAAAATATATGTTTGTTAAGTTTTCCTCATATTATGAAATATTAGATAATTCCTTATGATTCTGCGATTGCCGCAATGTGGATAATACGAATTTTTCTGAAATTAAGGTGACAGGACCAGGATGTGGACAATTAGCTCAAGAAAATACTGATGCTGATTAAAAATATAAGTTGTGAACAGTGTGGGTAAATCGTATGACTGTTACATGCATATACATAATGCTGGGCCAAAATTTGATGAACAATTTTATTGTTTTGTTTTTTCAAGCGGACTTTCTGTTCGTTATTAAATAAAATTTTAAAAATGTTTTTCGTCGGTCTTTTCAAATAATATGAAACTTAGAAACTAGTTCATATTGATAATAATTATTTTTTTTTTAGTCACTGTTAAAAAATAAACGGTTGGTGAATATCAAGAAGTTCAGCTTTGGTTGATATATTTAGTTAACTAGTTCGCAAAAACTTGTGCAGGTTTTTTTACTGCCAATAACTAATTAATGCCGATATTAATGGTATCACAATATATATGAAACAGATTTCACCACATGAAAGAAAAAAATGTTTGAACTTTTTTGTTTCAAAAATTTTGTAAAATTCGGTAGCAACCTCTAAAAAGTTTTTTTTAAATAAAAATAAAAACTTTAATATTACTATCAAACTAAAGATAACAAAATAAAGGGGTGTCCCGTTTAAATTTCAAAAAAACATTTTTTTAGCTGAACCTAATATATGTACATCTATACATCTGTTAAATGAACACCCCAGATCTAATCTAGCCTTTTTACACCGGGCCGCATCATTGGATTTTTCCGTTAAATGGAACATGCGACAATGATGCCCATAAGGGCCCTATGGATAGAAGAAGACAGTGATACGACCGCATTTTTAATCATGCGGCGCATCATTGGCAAGTGTTGCCGTATTATCCTATTCCAGTACACTTAAATTGAAGAGTCTGAGACCAACAATATATGGGGAAAAGCATGAAATAAGTCATCTACATACTATTTTTAAGTTTCTGAAAAATTATGAAAAACACATCTTAGGCGTCTAAAACCCTATTTTGTAACATTTTAAAAGTTTCGCAGTTTTGGCACTCAGAAGAAAGTATCTCCAAAACAAGGCTTAATCAACTTCTCTCGTCGTCAAAAAACGTTGAACACTCAATTATATGTAAAGCTGGGAACAAAAAGGGCCTATTTGATGTGAGGACATATCTCAAGGTAAGATAGCCCTGATTCAATGTTTTGGGTGCTCAAGAAGAGCTCATATTGTGGTATGGCCAAAATATGATTATCTTGATGATGATCTTCCTTCCTTTTCTCTATCGAAAAAATTGCGATATGACCAGTTGTTTTTGACCAGTTTCCGACTAAACAGGGACTTGACTTAAAATGGTTCGTTTTGAAAGTTGTTATGGTATTTGACTCGCTTTTACAAAATCCATACCGTCGATTACTGTTTATTTTTCGGGATCATATTTATATATCCACGATTCGTCATTTATATACGATATACATATACGATATACATTATACACATTACGATTTATATATCCACGATTCGTCATCGTGTACATATTATACACAGCTTTTGAACCACCACGATTGTATTTTTGTATACATTTCTTACATCAATCGACACGTGCCTTTTTATAGCCGATTTTTAAATTATGTGGGATTTAACACGCAAAAACACAGCAATTACGAGAGTAACAAGCCCTTATGTAGGGCTCTTGAACAGTAACAGAACAGAACTTTACCTCAATTTCACTATCTAGTTTACTATGAGCTTTAAGGCAAACCCATTTCTATTAACAATATAATAATAATATAATATATTTTTAAATTAAAAATTTAAAGATGAGGTGGGTTTTTAGGAATCTCTCCAAATTTATTTCCATTGTGTATACCTCTACATCGTTTTACATAGCAGTAATTGTTGTACATAAATTGTTAAATAATTAATTAGACCCATTAGACGATTTCGTTGAACAATTACCCCCTAAAATATATATAGATTTGTTGGCATCTCGTTCACTACCATAAATTTTTCCAGCTTTTTTAGCCATTGATCCTAAGAGATCTTGCGACATTTTGTGCGCGGATCTCAAAGATGACGCCCATTCCTTTAATCCGATTTCATCCTGAAAAAACATTATTGGTATTTTTATAACAGTTTAAAATATAATAGTTTTGAATTTCTTACAGAGTTCGTTAAAACAATCCTACCATCTCGACTACCATCATTAATGCGAATTTGAATGCAATTTTCGTTTTTGTGTAAAATAAACTCAGATGAAATGTCCTCTACTTGGTCCATGAATATTAGTTCTGGCTTGTTATTTCCGCTCTCCGAGTGAAGTTCCAATCTTAAATATATATAAAGAAAATATATTAGAATCACTTAAAATATATGTTTGTTAAGTTTTCCTCATATTATGAAATATTAGATAATTCCTTATGATTCTGCGATTGCCGCAATGTGGATAATACGAATTTTTCTGAAATTAAGGTGACAGGACCAGGATGTGGACAATCAGCTCAAGAAAATACTGATGCTGATTAAAAATATAAGTTGTGAACAGTGTGGGTAAATCGTATGACTGTTACATGCATATACATAATGCTGGGCCAAAATTTGATGAACAATTTTATTGTTTTGTTTTTTCAAGCGGACTTTCTGTTCGTTATTAAATAAAATTTTAAAAATGTTTTTCGTCGGTCTTTTCAAATAATATGAAACTTAGAAACTAGTTCATATTGATAATAATTATTTTTTTTTTAGTCACTGTTAAAAAATTAACGGTTGGTGAATATCAAGAAGTTCAGCTTTGGTTGATATATTTAGTTAACTAGTTCGCAAAAACTTGTGCAGGTTTTTTTACTGCCAATAACTAATTAATGCCGATATTAATGGTATCACAATATATATGAAACAGATTTCACCACATGAAAGAAAAAAATGTTTGAACTTTTTTGTTTCAAAAATTTTGTAAAATTCGGTAGCAACCTCTAAAAAGTTTTTTTAAATAAAAATAAAAACTTTAATATTACTATCAAACTAAAGATAACAAAATAAAGGGGTGTCCCGTTTAAATTTCAAAAAAACATTTTTTTAGCTGAACCTAATATATGTACATCTATACATCTGTTAAATGAACACCCCAGATCTAATGATTTAGTATATTATCTACTAGCCTTTTTACACCGGGCCGCATCATTGGATTTTTCCGTTAAATGGAACATGCGACAATGATGCCCATAAGGGCCCTATGGATAGAAGAAGACAGTGATACGACCGCATTTTTAATCATGCGGCGCATCATTGGCAAGTGTTGCCGTATTATCCTATTCCAGTACACTTAAATTGAAGAGTCTGAGACCAACAATATATGGGGAAAAGCATGAAATAAGTCATCTACATACTATTTTTAAGTTTCTGAAAAATTATGAAAAACACATCTTAGGCGTCTAAAACCCTATTTTGTAACATTTTAAAAGTTTCGCAGTTTTGGCACTCAGAAGAAAGTATCTCCAAAACAAGGCTTAATCAACTTCTCTCGTCGTCAAAAAACGTTGAACACTCAATTATATGTAAAGCTGGGAACAAAAAGGGCCTATTTGATGTGAGGACATATCTCAAGGTAAGATAGCCCTGATTCAATGTTTTGGGTGCTCAAGAAGAGCTCATATTGTGGTATGGCCAAAATATGATTATCTTGATGATGATCTTCCTTCCTTTTCTCTATCGAAAAAATTGCGATATGACCAGTTGTTTTTGACCAGTTTCCGACTAAACAGGGACTTGACTTAAAATGGTTCGTTTTGAAAGTTGTTATGGTATTTGACTCGCTTAAAAAAAATCCATCGTGTACATATTATACACAGCTTTTGAACCACCACGATTGTATTTTTGTATACTTTTCTTACATCAATCGACACGTGCCTTTTTATAGCCGATTTTTAAATTGTGTGGGATTTAACACTAACCATAGAATGGTTAGTTTTTGTACTTCTGCCAACCTGACTGCTCGGCGCATAAGTTGCCATAGCGAAATCTACGGTTTCCAATGTCTTTTCCAATAACTCTAATGCCATGTTATAGTTTCCATCCGAGAGTTCTAACGATCGAATTGTCTCCAACGCCGAATCACGCAAGCAATGGTTGTTAAGTTTTCCTCATATTATGAAATATTAGATAATTCCTTATGATTCTGCGATTGCCGCAATGTGGATAATACGAATTTTTCTGAAATTAAGGTGACAGAACCAGGAGGTGGACAATCAGCTCAAGAAAATAATGATGCTGATTAAAGGTTCTGAACAGTGTGGGAAAATCGTATGACTGTTACATGCATATATCCGATGATCCTATTGGGCTTTGTGGTGGCTCAGAGGGGGCCTAGCTGAGACCACCGGACGGGTCGCAGGTTGCGGATAGCGAACGGCCTACCCTAGTGGGGAGGTCAGCTGCGAATAAGCGGGCATCCCAAAGAGAATCAACTAAGTTGGCTCTGAGGGAGAGTACCGGAAATAAGCAGTCCCGGACAGCCAGCGGGTTTTCATTAAGTAGCTCACACACTCCCATCCCTACACATTACCTACCCACATCCCAGCCCCAATATGCAGGTATGAACCCGGGTGGGTCCCATCCCAAATCTGGGATGGGTGGAAAGCCAACACCCAAAACTGATACCATGGTAGGGCAGCTAAGCAATATTGCGGCTGCCCAACCTTCCGGTGAAGCGGCGGGTGATGGCTTACCATCAACCAGTGTCCAAACCAGGAAATATAGCTATGCCGAAAAGAGGAGTGCTGGCCACATACTCCATCGGCAGAACGCCGGAATGGGCCTCGGCGGTGTTGCCCAACTTCAGTGTGGAGCCACAGAAGGTGGCAGCACAACCGAAGAGGCAGCGCTCTCAAGAGACGCCCGGACCTGCCGCGAAGCGCTCCAGGGTGATACCAAACGTATCCTTCGCGCAGATTGCCAAGGAGAGGACGCTGATAGGCGTTCTCGACAACGGCAGCGCGGAGGGGAAAATACCTAGAAGCCAATGGAAGTGGGTGAAAGCGGCACTGGCCGACCGCTGCTTCGAGCTTCTCGATAAGGATCCCGGGCCACCTCCAGTCTGTAAAGACATGGGATGGTTCCAGGGAAGCATCAAAGTGGTAGCCTGCGAAGATGAGCGGTCCGTGAAGCTATATAAAGCTGCGGTGGCGCAAATCGGAGAAGTCTACGCTGGGGAGAAGCTCGTCGCTGTTGACTGGAGCGAGGTGCCCAGCAGACCAAGGGCTCGTATATGGGTGCCGGCCACTTTTAAGGAGCCCGAGCGAATCCTCAGGATGTTGCAGAGATGCAACCCAGCACTGCCAACCTCAGACTGGAAGGTGGTCAAAGTTGAGGCATCAAAAGGCCCCACAAACCAGGCAGTGATAATCCTATATAAGGAGTCACTAGCCCCGATCGAGGCAGCCAAGGGAGAGCTCAACTTCGGGTTCAGCTCGGTGACCATGAAGGTCTACAAGTCGGATGCAGCGGCCGAGGCGCGTCCTGTCAACAACCCAGTTGAGCAGGACGTTGACTCGGAGATCGAGGCACCCGACGTAGACCCGGAGCCGGCCCTAGAGAGCTACTCCTCGGAGACGGAGCTGATGCTCGATTTTGAGGCGTTGTGTCGTGACGAGATTCTCGACATAACAGTGGTGGAGAACAACTATAATATAGTCTCTGAGGCTTCTGCAGATAAATCTCCACCACTGTAAAGCAGCATCCGCTGCCCTAATACTCCGCTTAGTCGCGAGCGGAGGGGACATAGTCCTAATCCAAGAGCCTTGGGTAGTAGGAGGCAAGGTCTGTGGATTAGCGACGAAGGACTACAAGCTGATTGTAGCCCAAACTGAAGGTAAAATTAGAACCTAGCATACTAGCAAGAAAGCACCTAAATATCTTTCTGCTCCACAATTTTAGCAATGGCGACAACACGGCGGCTAGCCTAGAGCTACAGGGGACACGCCTGAACCTGGTGTCGTCCTACATGGCTCACGAGGAAAGCGATCCTTCCAGTGACCTCGTTCGCAAGATAGCCAGCGACAGCGAAAGGTCGGATACAAGCCTAATAATAGGCTGCAATGCCAACGCTCACCACACCCAATGGGGGAGCTCGGATACAAATGTAAGGGGTGAGTCACTTTTCAGCTTCATCTTAAACTCCAACCTAGTTATTGGTAATCGGGGTAACGACCCCACATTCATAATAAAAAACCGTCAAGAGGTTATTGACCTCACTCTATTGTCTCACAAACTGTCAGACATAATGAAGAGTTGGAGAGTCCTAGAGGATCACTCCTTCGCCGACCACAGGTACATCGAGACAGTTCTATCGCTCGAAAGCACCAAACCTACTAACTATATTAACCCCAGGAAAGCCAACTGGGATATATATAGACCAAAAATGGAGGGATTACTCCCCCCCTAGCACCAAAATGCCCGGACATACAAGACGATCTTAATCGTCTTGTGGACAGTTCACGGAAGCTTGCAATAAGGCCTTCGTGGCAGCTTGCCCCTCAACCAAACCAAGAGGGAAAAAGAAACCCCCTGGTGGTGTGAACAAATAGATACCCTCCGGAAAGTCTGCGGGACTCTCTTTAACAGAGCCAAAAGCAGCAGCGAGGAAGCGCACTGGGAAAATTACAAAAGTAAATTAACCCTATACAAAAAAGAAACTAGGAGAGCCAAAAGGCAAAAATTTTGCTCCGAAATTGAAGACACGTCAGAAGCCGCAAGGCTACGCAAGATCCTGTCAAAAACATCCCCCTCGGTGGGATATCTCAAGAGAATGGATGGTACGTGGACAAACTCTAGTGAGGACTCCCTACATATTCTACTCGATACTCATTTTCCTGGGTGCACGACCATCGAGCCGGCAGACACCCCAAGTGAAGGCCCGGAAACCTCGATGGTGCACATCCTCACAAAACGGAATATTAGCTGGGCAGTAAACAGCTTTAAATCCTTCAAATCGCCTGGTCCGGACCAAGTCATTCCGGCTCAGTTACAAAAAGCCGGGGACATGGCCATCAACTGGCTGCAAAGTATCTTTAGGAAGATACTGACAGTGGGAAAAATCCCCCGCGCTTGGCTAAAGGCTAAAATTGTCTTTATCCCCAAAGCAGGGAAACCCTCACACACAACCCCAAAAGACTTCAGACCAATAAGTCTATCGTCCTTTCTTCTCAAAACCTTTGAGAGACTAGTCGGGCTGCAGCTGAGAACAACCATAAATCCTCAGTGGCTGTCAGGCGCACAACATGCCTACCGAAAAGGAAAATCCACGGAAACGGCACTCCATGAAGTAATCTCGACGGTAGAGAAATCCCTACACGTCAAAGAATACTCCTTAATAGCTTTCCTAGACATCGAGGGAGCTTTTAACAACGTCATACCGGAAGCCATCACGGAGGCCCTGACTGCCCTGGGAGTGGATCGTCACTTGGTGATGCTCATAGATCAATTGCTCACATGCAGGACGGTGACATCATTAATGGGATCGTCCACTCAGTCAAGGTATGTCAACAGAGACACCCCGCAAGGTGGTGTCCTGTCTCCCCTTCTATGGAACATAGCAGTCAACAAGATTCTGTGTGACCTGGAAGGGAAGGGCTGCAAGGTGGTAGCATACGCGGACGACGTTGCCATTATCTTCTCGGAAAAATTCCCTCAAACACTCTGCGATCTAATGACCGCAAAGCTCGCGCGACTGTCAGAATGGACAAAGTCGCGTGGACTGGGAGTTAATCCCTCTAAAACGGAACTTGTGTTGTTTACAACCAAATACAAAATCCCGTCTCTCAACCCCCCAATACTAAACGGATGCAGGCTCTCCTTCAGCGACAGTGCCAGTTACTTAGGGTTGGTAATTGACAAAAATTAGCTGGAACCTGAGCATCAAAGACAGAGTGAAGAAGGCTACGATAGCCCTCTACACTTGCAAGAAGGCCATTGGGCTAAAATGGGGCATGAACCCAAGAATAGTCCAATGGATATACCTAGCAATAGTAAGACCAATACTACTCTAAGGAGTCGCAGTGTGGTGGCCTGCCCTATCAAAGGGGACCATCACTAAACAACTGGGCAAGGTGCAGCGCACTGCAGGCCTATGCATCAGTGGAGCTCTGAGCACAATACCAACGGATGCGCTAAATGCTATCCTATGCCTGCAGAGCCTTGACCTTGCAGGTAAGGAGCAGGCAGAAATGGCAGCAATCCGTCTTAGAGACTCTGACCAATGGGTGTCACATCACACCGGCCATGCGTCCATCCTAAATGGAAACAAAATCGTCCCCACAATAACGGACTACTGTGTTCCGAGGGAGTATACAGATACCCCTTTCGTAACAATCATCAACTGGCTCGAGGGACAACCTGGCCCAGATGTAGCCATTCAAATCTTTACTGATGGCTCAAAGATGGACAACAAAGTCGGAGGAGGAATCTACTCCGAACAGCTGAATATAAGACACTCTTTCAGGCTCCCAGATCACTGCAGTGTCTTCCAAGCGGAAGTCATAGCGATCAGGGAAGCCTTGAGCTGCCTTCAGGAACGTGCCCCTACAAATCAAATCGCTGAATGCGATAACAACAAGCTCGGCTACCGTGGCAAACTGTCGCAAATCTCTCCATGAGATGGCTTATCAGTTTGTCATCAGCCTAATATGGGTCCCGGGCCACCAGGACATTGAAGGCAACTGTATAGCAGACGAGCTGGCCAGAGCTGGTACAACAATTCCCCTTCTCCATGATAAGGAGGATATTCGTATGCCAATGGCCACCTGCAAGCTCAAAATAAAAGAACATTTTAAGCGACTAATAAATGACAGATGGCAAACAGTGCCACTATGTCGCATAACTCGGCAAACATGGCCTAACATTACTAGGAAGCGCACCGATGAGCTTTGCAAACTCAGTAGGAGCAGGTGTAACTCATTCATACGCTCCCTTACCGGACATTGGCTAATAGGCACCCATGCAAACAGGCTGGGTGCCTCTATAACGACTTCTGTCGGAGCTGTAGAGATGAGGACGAGGAGGAGACTGTGGAACATCTGTTTCCTAATTGACATTTCGGACATGTCTACAATCAGTCCCAGACGGATCGCAAGCTTCATAAGGGCATCCGGATGGGACAATGGATAACATAGTGTTTCACGAAGGAAGAGGGAACGATCTATGCGGTATCACAACGGGCCGAAACCGGCCTAGGTGTGTCGGGTCTCTGACGAACCCGACAGCCGCCTCAACCTAACCTAACCTACATGCATATACATAAGGCTGGGCCAAAATTTGATGAACAATTTTTTTGTTAGGTTTTTTCAAGCGGACTTTCTGTTCGTTAGTAAATAAAATTAAAAAAATGTTGTTCGTCGGTCTTTTCAAATAATATGAAACTTAGAAACTAGTTCATATTTTTTTTTTTTGTCACTGTTAAAAAATTAACGGTTGGTGAATATCAAGAAGTTAAACTGTGGTTGATATATTTAGTTAAGTAGTTCGAAAAAACTTGTGCAGGTTTTTTTACTGCCAATAACTAATTAATGCCGATATTAATGGTATCAATATATATGAAACAGATTTCACCACATTAAAGAAAAAAATGTTTTTTGTTTCAAAAATTTTGTAAAATTAGGTAGCAACCTCTAAAACGTTTTTTTAAATAAAAATAAAAACTTTAATATTACTATCAAACTAAAGATAACAAAATAAAGGGGTGTCCCGTTTAAATTTCAAAAAAACATTTTTTTAGCTGAACCTAATATATGTACATCTATACATCTGTTAAATGAATACCCCAGATCTAATGATTTAGTATATTAAATGGAACATGCGACAATGATAAGGGCCCTGTGGATAGAAGAAGACGGCGGCGCATCATTGGCAAGTGTTGCCGTATTATCCTATTCCAGTACACTTAAATTGAAGAGTCTGAGACCAAAAATATATGGGGAAAAGCATGAAATAAGTCATCTACATAGGTTTCTACATACTATTTTTAAGTTTCTGAAAAATTATGAAAAACACATCTTAGGCGTCTAAAACCCTATTTTGTAACATTTTAAAAGTTTCGCAGTTTTGGAACTCAGAAGAAAGTATCTCCAAAACAAGGCTTAATCAACTTCTCTCGTCGTCAAAAAACGTTGAACACTCAATTATATGTAAAGCTGGGAACAAAAAGGGCCTATTTGATGTGAGGACATATCTCAAGGTAAGATAGCCCTGATTAAATGTTTTGGGTGCTCAAGAAGAGCTCATATTGTGGTATGGCCAAAATATGATTATCTTGATGATGATCTTCCTTCCTTTTCTCTATCGAAAAAATTGCGATATGACCAGTTGTTTTTGACCAGTTTCCGACTAAACAGGGACTTGACTTAAAATGGTTCGTTTTGAAAGTTGTTATGGTATTTGACTCGCTTAAAAAAAATCCATCGTGTACATATTATACACAGCTTTTGAACCACCACGATTGTATTTTTGTATACTTTTCTTACATCAATCGACACGTGCCTTTTTATAGCCGATTTTTAAATTGTGTGGGATTTAACACTAACCATAGAATGGTTAGTTTTTGTACTTCTGCCAACCTGACTGCTCGGCGCATAAGTTGCCATAGCGAAATCTACGGTTTCCAATGTCTTTTCCAATAACTCTAATGCCATGTTATAGTTTCCATCCGAGAGTTCTAACGATCGAATTGTCTCCAACGCCGAATCACGCAAGCAATGGTTGTTAAGTTTTCCTCATATTATGAAATATTAGATAATTCCTTATGATTCTGCGATTGCCGCAATGTGGATAATACGAATTTTTCTGAAATTAAGGTGACAGGACCAGGATGTGGACAATCAGCTCAAGAAAATACTGATGCTGATTAAAAATATAAGTTGTGAACAGTGTGGGTAAATCGTATGACTGTTACATGCATATACATAATGCTGGGCCAAAATTTGATGAACCATTTTATTGTTTTGTTTTTTCAAGCGGACTTTCTGTTCGTTAGTTAATAAAATTTAAAAAATGTTATCGCAAGCCAGGGCATCCGGTGGGACAATGGATAACAGTGTTCACGAAGGAGGGAACGTCAGCGGTATCACACGGGCCGAACCGGCCGGTGTGTGTCGCGCCCGACACCGCCTCAACCTAACCTAACCTACATGCATACATAGGCTGGCAATTTGTGAACAATTTTTTTGTTAGGTTTTTTCAAGCGGACCTGTTCGTTAGTAAATAAAATTAAAAAATGTTGTTCGTCGGTCTTTTCAAATAATATGAAACTTAGAAACTGCCTATTTTTTTTTTTTTGTCACTGTTAAAAAATTAACGGTTGGTGAATATCAAGAAGTTAAACTGTGGTTGATATATTTAGTTAAGTAGTTCGAAAAAACTTGTGCAGGTTTTTTTACTGCCAATAACTAATTAATGCCGATATTAATGGTATCAATATATATGAAACAGATTTCACCACATTAAAGAAAAAAGTAAAATGTTTTTTGTTTCAAAAATTTTGTAAAATTAGGTAGCAACCTCTAAAACGTTTTTTTAAATAAAAATAAAAACTTTAATATTACTATCAAACTAAAGATAACAAAATAAAGGGGTGTCCCGTTTAAATTTCAAAAAAACATTTTTTTAGCTGAACCTAATATATGTACATCTATACATCTGTTAAATGAATACCCCAGATCTAATGATTTAGTATATTAAATGGAACATGCGACAATGATAAGGGCCCTGTGGATAGAAGAAGACGGCGGCGCATCATTGGCAAGTGTTGCCGTATTATCCTATTCCAGTACACTTAAATTGAAGAGTCTGAGACCAAAAATATATGGGGAAAAGCATGAAATAAGTCATCTACATAGGTTTCTACATACTATTTTTAAGTTTCTGAAAAATTATGAAAAACACATCTTAGGCGTCTAAAACCCTATTTTGTAACATTTTAAAAGTTTCGCAGTTTTGGAACTCAGAAGAAAGTATCTCCAAAACAAGGCTTAATCAACTTCTCTCGTCGTCAAAAAACGTTGAACACTCAATTATATGTAAAGCTGGGAACAAAAAGGGCCTATTTGATGTGAGGACATATCTCAAGGTAAGATAGCCCTGATTAAATGTTTTGGGTGCTCAAGAAGAGCTCATATTGTGGTATGGCCAAAATATGATTATCTTGATGATGATCTTCCTTCCTTTTCTCTATCGAAAAAATTGCGATATGACCAGTTGTTTTTGACCAGTTTCCGACTAAACAGGGACTTGACTTAAAATGGTTCGTTTTGAAAGTTGTTATGGTATTTGACTCGCTTAAAAAAAATCCATCGTGTACATATTATACACAGCTTTTGAACCACCACGATTGTATTTTTGTATACTTTTCTTACATCAATCGACACGTGCCTTTTTATAGCCGATTTTTAAATTGTGTGGGATTTAACACTAACCATAGAATGGTTAGTTTTTGTACTTCTGCCAACCTGACTGCTCGGCGCATAAGTTGCCATAGCGAAATCTACGGTTTCCAATGTCTTTTCCAATAACTCTAATGCCATGTTATAGTTTCCATCCGAGAGTTCTAACGATCGAATTGTCTCCAACGCCGAATCACGCAAGCAATGGTTGTTAAGTTTTCCTCATATTATGAAATATTAGATAATTCCTTATGATTCTGCGATTGCCGCAATGTGGATAATACGAATTTTTCTGAAATTAAGGTGACAGGACCAGGATGTGGACAATCAGCTCAAGAAAATACTGATGCTGATTAAAAATATAAGTTGTGAACAGTGTGGGTAAATCGTATGACTGTTACATGCATATACATAATGCTGGGCCAAAATTTGATGAACCATTTTATTGTTTTGTTTTTTCAAGCGGACTTTCTGTTCGTTAGTTAATAAAATTTAAAAAATGTTCGTCGGTCTTTTCAAATAATATGAAACTTAGAAACTAGTTCATATTGATAATAAGGTATTTTTATTTTTTTTTTTAGTCACTGTTAAAAAATTAACGGTTGGTGAATATCAAGAAGTTCAGCTTTGGTTGATATATTTAGTTAACTAGTTCGCAAAAACTTGTGCAGGTTTTTTTACTGCCAATAACTAATTAATGCCGATATTAATGGTATCACAATATATATGAAACAGATTTCACCACATGAAAGAAAAAAATGTTTGAACTTTTTTGTTTCAAAAATTTTGTAAAATTCGGTAGCAACCTCTAAAAAGTTTTTTTAAATAAAAATAAAAACTTTAATATTACTATCAAACTAAAGATAACAAAATAAAGGGGTGTCCCGTTTAAATTTCAAAAAAACATTTTTTTAGCTGAACCTAATATATGTACATCTATACATCTGTTAAATGAAACACCCCAGATCTAATGATTTAGTATATTATCTACTAGCCTTTTTACACCGGGCCGCATCATTGGATTTTTCCGTTAAATGGAACATGCGACAATGATGCCCATAAGGGCCCTATGGATAGAAGAAGACAGTGATACGACCGCATTTTTAATCATGCGGCGCATCATTGGCAAGTGTTGCCGTATTATCCTATTCCAGTACACTTAAATTGAAGAGTCTGAGACCAACAATATATGGGGAAAAGCATGAAATAAGTCATCTACATACTATTTTTAAGTTTCTGAAAAATTATGAAAAACACATCTTAGGCGTCTGAAACCCTATTTTGTAACATTTTAAAAGTTTCGCAGTTTTGCCACTCAGAAGAAAGTATCTCCAAAACAAGGCTTAATCAGCTTCTCTCGTCGTCAAAAAACGTTGAACACTCAATTATATGTACAGCTGGGAACAAAAAAGGACTATTTGATGTGAGGACATATCTCAAGGTAAGATAGCCCCGATTCAATGTTTTGGGTGCTCAAAAAGAGCTCAGATTGTGGTATGGCCAAAATATGATTATCTTGATGATAATCTTCCTTCCTTTTCTCTATCGAAAAAATTGCGATATGACCAGTTGTTTTTGACCAGTTTCCGACTAAACAGGGACTTGACTTAAAATGGTTCGTTTTGAAAGTTGTTATGGTATTTGACTCGATTTTACAAAATCCATACCGTCGATTACTGTTTATTTTTCGGGATCATATTTATATATCCACGATTCGTCATTTATATACGATATACATATACGATATACATTATACACATTACGATTTATATATCCACGATTCGTCATCGTGTACATATTATACACAGCTTTTGAACCACCACGATTGTATTTTTGTATACATTTCTTACATCAATCGACACGTGCCTTTTTATAGCCGATTTTTAAATTATGTGGGATTTAACACGCAAAAACACAGCAATTACGAGAGTAACAAGCCCTTATGTAGGGCTCTTGAACAGTAACAGAACAGAACTTTACCTCAATTTCACTATCTAGTTTACTATGAGCTTTAAGGCAAACCCATTTCTATTAACAATATAATAATAATATAATATATTTTTAAATTAAAAATTTAAAGATGAGGTGGGTTTTTAGGAATCTCTCCAAATTTATTTCCATTGTGTATACCTCTACATCGTTTTACATAGCAGTAATTGTTGTACATAAATTGTTAAATAATTAATTAGACCCATTAGACGATTTCGTTGAACAATTACCCCCTAAAATATATATAGATTTGTTGGCATCTCGTTCACTACCATAAATTTTTCCAGCTTTTTTAGCCATTGATCCTAAGAGATCTTGCGACATTTTGTGCGCGGATCTCAAAGATGACGCCCATTCCTTTAATCCGATTTCATCCTGAAAAAACATTATTGGTATTTTTATAACAGTTTAAAATATAATAGTTTTGAATTTCTTACAGAGTTCGTTAAAACAATCCTACCATCTCGACTACCATCATTAATGCGAATTTGAATGCAATTTTCGTTTTTGTGTAAAATAAACTCAGATGAAATGTCCTCTACTTGGTCCATGAATATTAGTTCTGGCTTGTTATTTCCGCTCTCCGAGTGAAGTTCCAATCTTAAATATATATAAAGAAAATATATTAGAATCACTTAAAATATATCTTTGTTAAGTTTTCCTCATATTATGAAATATTAGATAATTCCTTATGATTCTGCGATTTCCGCAATGTGGATAATACGAATTTTTCTGAAATTAAGGTGACAGGACCAGGATGTGGACAATCAGCTCAAGAAAATACTGATGCTGATTAAAAATATAAGTTGTGAACAGTGTGGGTAAATCGTATGACTGTTACATGCATATACATAATGCTGGGCCAAAATTTGATGAACAATTTTATTGTTTTGTTTTTTCAAGCGGACTTTCTGTTCGTTATTAAATAAAATTTTAAAAATGTTTTTCGTCGGTCTTTTCAAATAATATGAAACTTAGAAACTAGTTCATATTGATAATAATTATTTTTTTTTAGTCACTGTTAAAAAATTAACGGTTGGTGAATATCAAGAAGTTCAGCTGTGGTTGATATATTTAGTTAACTAGTTCGCAAAAACTTGTGCATGTTTTTTTACTGCCAATAACTAATTAATGCCGATATTAATGGTATCACAATATATATGAAACAGATTTCACCACATGAAAGAAAAAAATGTTTGAACTTTTTTGTTTCAAAAATTTTGTAAAATTCGGTAGCAACCTCTAAAAAGTTTTTTTAAATAAAAATAAAAACTTTAATATTACTATCAAACTAAAGATAACAAAATAAAGGGGTGTCCCGTTTAAATTTCAAAAAAACATTTTCTTAGCTGAACCTAATATATGTACATATATACATCTGTTAAATGAACACCCCAGATCTAATGATTTAGTATATTATCTACTAGCCTTTTTACACCGGGCCGCATCATTGGATTTTTCCGTTAAATGGAACATGCGACAATGATGCCCATAAGGGCCCTATGGATAGAAGAAGACAGTGATACGACCGCATTTTTAATCATGCGGCGCATCATTGGCAAGTGTTGCCGTATTATCCTATTCCAGTACACTTAAATTGAAGAGTCTGAGACCAACAATATATGGGGAAAAGCATGAAATAAGTCATCTACATACTATTTTTAAGTTTCTGAAAAATTATGAAAAACACATCTTAGGCGTCTAAAACCCTATTTTGTAACATTTTAAAAGTTTCGCAGTTTTGGCACTCAGAAGAAAGTATCTCCAAAACAAGGCTTAATCAACTTCTCTCGTCGTCAAAAAACGTTGAACACTCAATTATATGTAAAGCTGGGAACAAAAAGGGCCTATTTGATGTGAGGACATATCTCAAGGTAAGATAGCCCTGATTCAATGTTTTGGGTGCTCAAGAAGAGCTCATATTGTGGTATGGCCAAAATATGATTATCTTGATGATGATCTTCCTTCCTTTTCTCTATCGAAAAAATTGCGATATGACCAGTTGTTTTTGACCAGTTTCCGACTAAACAGGGACTTGACTTAAAATGGTTCGTTTTGAAAGTTGTTATGGTATTTGACTCGCTTAAAAAAAATCCATCGTGTACATATTATACACAGCTTTTGAACCACCACGATTGTATTTTTGTATACTTTTCTTACATCAATCGACACGTGCCTTTTTATAGCCGATTTTTAAATTGTGTGGGATTTAACACTAACCATAGAATGGTTAGTTTTTGTACTTCTGCCAACCTGACTGCTCGGCGCATAAGTTGCCATAGCGAAATCTACGGTTTCCAATGTCTTTTCCAATAACTCTAATGCCATGTTATAGTTTCCATCCGAGAGTTCTAACGATCGAATTGTCTCCAACGCCGAATCACGCAAGCAATGGTTGTTAAGTTTTCCTCATATTATGAAATATTAGATAATTCCTTATGATTCTGCGATTGCCGCAATGTGGATAATACGAATTTTTCTGAAATTAAGGTGACAGAACCAGGAGGTGGACAATCAGCTCAAGAAAATAATGATGCTGATTAAAGGTTCTGAACAGTGTGGGAAAATCGTATGACTTTTACATGCATATATCCGATGATCCTATTGGGCTTTGTGGTGGCTCAGAGGGGGCCTAGCTGAGACCACCGGACGGGTCGCAGGTTGCGGATAGCGAACGGCCTACCCTAGTGGGGAGGTCAGCTGCGAATAAGCGGGCATCCCAAAGAGAATCAACTAAGTTGGCTCTGAGGGAGAGACCGGAAATAAGCAGTCCCGGACAGCCAGCGGGTTTTCATTAAGTAGCTCACACACTCCCATCCCTACACATTACCTACCCACATCCCAGCCCCAATATGCAGGTATGAACCCGGGTGGGTCCCATCCCAAATCTGGGATGGGTGGAAAGCCATCACCCAAAACTGATACCATGGTAGGGCAGCTAAGCAATATTGCGGCTGCCCAACCTTCCGGTGAAGCGGCGGGTGATGGCTTACCATCAACCAGTGTCCAAACCAGGATATATAGCTATGCCGAAAAGAGGAGTGCTGGCCACATACTCCATCGGCAGAACGCCGGAATGGGCCTCGGCGGTGTTGCCCAACTTCAGTGTGGAGCCACAGAAGGTGGCAGCACAACCGAAGAGGCAGCGCTCTCAAGAGACGCCCGGACTGCCGCGAAGCGCTCCAGGGTGATACCAAACGTATCCTTCGCGCAGATTGCCAAGGAGAGGACGCTGATAGGCGTTCTCGACAACGGCAGCGCGGAGGGGAAAATACCTAGAAGCCAATGGAAGTGGGTGAAAGCGGCACTGGCCGACCGCTGCTTCGAGCTTCTCGATAAGGATCCCGGGCCACCTCCAGTCTGTAAAGACATGGGATGGTTCCAGGGAAGCATCAAAGTGGTAGCCTGCGAAGATGAGCGGTCCGTGAAGCTATATAAAGCTGCGGTGGCGCAAATCGGAGAAGAGTACGCTGGGGAGAAGCTCGTCGCTGTTGACTGGAGCGAGGTGCCCAGCAGACCAAGGGCTCGTATATGGGTGCCGGCCACTTTTAAGGAGCCCGAGCGAATCCTCAGGATGTTGCAGAGATGCAACCCAGCACTGCCAACCTCAGACTGGAAGGTGGTCAAAGTTGAGGCATCAAAAGGCCCCACAAACCAGGCAGTGATAATCCTATATAAGGAGTCACTAGCCCCGATCGAGGCAGCCAAGGGAGAGCTCAACTTCGGGTTCAGCTCGGTGACCATGAAGGTCTACAAGTCGGATGCAGCGGCCGAGGCGCGTCCTGTCAACAACCCAGTTGAGCAGGACGTTGACTCGGAGATCGAGGCACCCGACGTAGACCCGGAGCCGGCCCTAGAGAGCTACTCCTCGGAGACGGAGCTGATGCTCGATTTTGAGGCGTTGTGTCGTGACGAGATTCTCGACATAACAGTGGTGGAGAACAACTATAATATAGTCTCTGAGGCTTCTGCAGATAAATCTCCACCACTGTAAAGCAGCATCCGCTGCCCTAATACTCCGCTTAGTCGCGAGCGGAGGGGGACATAGTCCTAATCCAAGAGCCTTGGGTAGTAGGAGGCAAGGTCTGTGGATTAGCGACGAAGGACTACAAGCTGATTGTAGCCCAAACTGAAGGTAAAATTAGAACCTAGCATACTAGCAAGAAAGCACCTAAATATCTTTCTGCTCCACAATTTTAGCAATGGCGACAACACGGCGGCTAGCCTAGAGCTACAGGGGACACGCCTGAACCTGGTGTCGTCCTACATGGCTCACGAGGAAAGCGATCCTTCCAGTGACCTCGTTCGCAAGATAGCCAGCGACAGCGAAAGGTCGGATACAAGCCTAATAATAGGCTGCAATGCCAACGCTCACCACACCCAATGGGGGAGCTCGGATACAAATGTAAGGGGTGAGTCACTTTTCAGCTTCATCTTAAACTCCAACCTAGTTATTGGTAATCGGGGTAACGACCCCACATTCATAATAAAAAACCGTCAAGAGGTTATTGACCTCACTCTATTGTCTCACAAACTGTCAGACATAATGAAGAGTTGGAGAGTCCTAGAGGATCACTCCTTCGCCGACCACAGGTACATCGAGACAGTTCTATCGCTCGAAAGCACCAAACCTACTAACTATATTAACCCCAGGAAAGCCAACTGGGATATATATAGACCAAAAATGGAGGGATTACTCCCCCCTAGCACCAAAATGCCCGGACATACAAGACGATCTTAATCGTCTTGTGGACAGTTCACGGAAGCTTGCAATAAGGCCTTCGTGGCAGCTTGCCCCTCAACCAAACCAAGAGGGAAAAAGAAACCCCCTGGTGGTGTGAACAAATAGATACCCTCCGGAAAGTCTGCGGGACTCTCTTTAACAGAGCCAAAAGCAGCAGCGAGGAAGCGCACTGGGAAAATTACAAAAGTAAATTAACCCTATACAAAAAAGAAACTAGGAGAGCCAAAAGGCAAAAATTTTGCTCCGAAATTGAAGACACGTCAGAAGCCGCAAGGCTACGCAAGATCCTGTCAAAAACATCCCCCTCGGTGGGATATCTCAAGAGAATGGATGGTACGTGGACAAACTCTAGTGAGGACTCCCTACATATTCTACTCGATACTCATTTTCCTGGGTGCACGACCATCGAGCCGGCAGACACCCCAAGTGAAGGCCCGGAAACCTCGATGGTGCACATCCTCACAAAACGGAATATTAGCTGGGCAGTAAACAGCTTTAAATCCTTCAAATCGCCTGGTCCGGACCAAGTCATTCCGGCTCAGTTACAAAAAGCCGGGGACATGGCCATCAACTGGCTGCAAAGTATCTTTAGGAAGATACTGACAGTGGGAAAAATCCCCCGCGCTTGGCTAAAGGCTAAAATTGTCTTTATCCCCAAAGCAGGGAAACCCTCACACACAACCCCAAAAGACTTCAGACCAATAAGTCTATCGTCCTTTCTTCTCAAAACCTTTGAGAGACTAGTCGGGCTGCAGCTGAGAACAACCATAAATCCTCAGTGGCTGTCAGGCGCACAACATGCCTACCGAAAAGGAAAATCCACGGAAACGGCACTCCATGAAGTAATCTCGACGGTAGAGAAATCCCTACACGTCAAAGAATACTCCTTAATAGCTTTCCTAGACATCGAGGGAGCTTTTAACAACGTCATACCGGAAGCCATCACGGAGGCCCTGACTGCCCTGGGAGTGGATCGTCACTTGGTGATGCTCATAGATCAATTGCTCACATGCAGGACGGTGACATCATTAATGGGATCGTCCACTCAGTCAAGGTATGTCAACAGAGACACCCCGCAAGGTGGTGTCCTGTCTCCCCTTCTATGGAACATAGCAGTCAACAAGATTCTGTGTGACCTGGAAGGGAAGGGCTGCAAGGTGGTAGCATACGCGGACGACGTTGCCATTATCTTCTCGGAAAAATTCCCTCAAACACTCTGCGATCTAATGACCGCAAAGCTCGCGCGACTGTCAGAATGGACAAAGTCGCGTGGACTGGGAGTTAATCCCTCTAAAACGGAACTTGTGTTGTTTACAACCAAATACAAAATCCCGTCTCTCAACCCCCAATACTAAACGGATGCAGGCTCTCCTTCAGCGACAGTGCCAGTTACTTAGGGTTGGTAATTGACAAAAATTAGCTGGAACCTGAGCATCAAAGACAGAGTGAAGAAGGCTACGATAGCCCTCTACACTTGCAAGAAGGCCATTGGGCTAAAATGGGGCATGAACCCAAGAATAGTCCAATGGATATACCTAGCAATAGTAAGACCAATACTACTCTAAGGAGTCGCAGTGTGGTGGCCTGCCCTATCAAAGGGGACCATCACTAAACAACTGGGCAAGGTGCAGCGCACTGCAGGCCTATGCATCAGTGGAGCTCTGAGCACAATACCAACGGATGCGCTAAATGCTATCCTATGCCTGCAGAGCCTTGACCTTGCAGGTAAGGAGCAGGCAGAAATGGCAGCAATCCGTCTTAGAGACTCTGACCAATGGGTGTCACATCACACCGGCCATGCGTCCATCCTAAATGGAAACAAAATCGTCCCCACAATAACGGACTACTGTGTTCCGAGGGAGTATACAGATACCCCTTTCGTAACAATCATCAACTGGCTCGAG
Organism: Drosophila obscura; assembly: GCF_018151105.1. Classification (NCBI taxonomy): domain Eukaryota; kingdom Metazoa; phylum Arthropoda; class Insecta; order Diptera; family Drosophilidae; genus Drosophila; species Drosophila obscura. Next base: position 83,077 of record NW_024542846.1, read on the forward strand.
GGACAACCTCGCCCAGATGTAGCCATTCAAATCTTTACTGATGGCTCAAAGATGGACAACAAAGTCGGAGGAGGAATCTACTCCGAACAGCTGAATATAAGACACTCTTTCAGGCTCCCAGATCACTGCAGTGTCTTTCCAAGCGGAAGTCATAGCGATCAGGGAAGCCTTGAGCTGCCTTCAGGAACGTGCCCCTACAAATCAAACCGCTGAATGCGATAACAACAAGCTCGGCTACCGTGGCAAACTGTCGCAAATCTCTCCATGAGATGGCTTATCAGTTTGTCATCAGCCTAATATGGGTCCCGGGCCACCAGGACATTGAAGGCAACTGTATAGCAGACGAGCTGGCCAGAGCTGGTACAACAATTCCCCTTCTCCATGATAAGGAGGATATTCGTATGCCAATGGCCACCTGCAAGCTCAAAATAAAAGAACATTTTAAGCGACTAATAAATGACAGATGGCAAACAGTGCCACTATGTCGCATAACTCGGCAAACATGGCCTAACATTACTAGGAAGCGCACCGATGAGCTTTGCAACTCAGTAGGAGCAGGTGTAACTCATTCATACGCTCCCTTACCGGACATTGGCTAATAGGCACCCATGCAAACAGGCTGGGTGCCTCTATAACGACTTCTGTCGGAGCTGTAGAGTGAGACGAGGAGGAACTGTGGAACATCTGTTTCCTAATTGACATTTCGGACATGTCTACAATCAGTCCCAGACGGATCGCAAGCTTCATAAGGGCATCCGGATGGGACAATGGATAACATAGTGTTTCACGAAGGAAGAGGGAACGATCTATGCGGTATCACAACGGGCCGAAACCGGCCTAGGTGTGTCGGGTCTCTGACGAACCCGACAGCCGCCTCAACCTAACCTAACCTACATGCATATACATAAGGCTGGGCCAAAATTTGATGAACAATTTTTTTGTTAGGTTTTTTCAAGCGGACTTTCTGTTCGTTAGTAAATAAAATTAAAAAAATGTTGTTCGTCGGTCTTTTCAAATAATATGAAACTTAGAAACTAGTTCATATTTTTTTTGTCACTGTTAAAAAATTAACGGTTGGTGAATATCAAGAAGTTAAACTGTGGTTGATATATTTAGTTAAGTAGTTCGAAAAAACTTGTGCAGGTTTTTTTACTGCCAATAACTAATTAATGCCGATATTAATGGTATCAATATATGTATATGAAACAGATTTCACCACATTAAAGAAAAAAAATGTTTTTTGTTTCAAAAATTTTGTAAAATTAGGTAGCAACCTCTAAAACGTTTTTTTAAATAAAAATAAAAACTTTAATATTACTATCAAACTAAAGATAACAAAATAAAGGGGTGTCCCGTTTAAATTTCAAAAAAACATTTTTTTAGCTGAACCTAATATATGTACATCTATACATCTGTTAAATGAATACCCCAGATCTAATGATTTAGTATATTAAATGGAACATGCGACAATGATAAGGGCCCTGTGGAAGAAGAAGACGGCGGCGCATCATTGGCAAGTGTTGCCGTATTATCCTATTCCAGTACACTTAAATTGAAGAGTCTGAGACCAAAAATATATGGGGAAAAGCATGAAATAAGTCATCTACATAGGTTTCTACATACTATTTTTAAGTTTCTGAAAAATTATGAAAAACACATCTTAGGCGTCTAAAACCCTATTTTGTAACATTTTAAAAGTTTTCGCAGTTTTGGAACTCAGAAGAAAGTATCTCCAAAACAAGGCTTAATCAACTTCTCTCGTCGTCAAAAAACGTTGAACACTCAATTATATGTAAAGCTGGGAACAAAAAGGGCCTATTTGATGTGAGGACATATCTCAAGGTAAGATAGCCCTGATTAAATGTTTTGGGTGCTCAAGAAGAGCTCATATTGTGGTATGGCCAAAATATGATTATCTTGATGATGATCTTCCTTCCTTTTCTCTATCGAAAAAATTGCGATATGACCAGTTGTTTTTGACCAGTTTCCGACTAAACAGGGACTTGACTTAAAATGGTTCGTTTTGAAAGTTGTTATGGTATTTGACTCGCTTAAAAAAAATCCATCGTGTACATATTATACACAGCTTTTGAACCACCACGATTGTATTTTTGTATACTTTTCTTACATCAATCGACACGTGCCTTTTTATAGCCGATTTTTAAATTGTGTGGGATTTAACACTAACCATAGAATGGTTAGTTTTTGTACTTCTGCCAACCTGACTGCTCGGCGCATAAGTTGCCATAGCGAAATCTACGGTTTCCAATGTCTTTTCCAATAACTCTAATGCCATGTTATAGTTTCCATCCGAGAGTTCTAACGATCGAATTGTCTCCAACGCCGAATCACGCAAGCAATGGTTGTTAAGTTTTCCTCATATTATGAAATATTAGATAATTCCTTATGATTCTGCGATTGCCGCAATGTGGATAATACGAATTTTTCTGAAATTAAGGTGACAGGACCAGGATGTGGACAATCAGCTCAAGAAAATACTGATGCTGATTAAAAATATAAGTTGTGAACAGTGTGGGTAAATCGTATGACTGTTACATGCATATACATAATGCTGGGCCAAAATTTGATGAACCATTTTATTGTTTTGTTTTTTCAAGCGGACTTTCTGTTCGTTAGTTAATAAAATTTAAAAAATGTTCGTCGGTCTTTTCAAATAATATGAAACTTAGAAACTAGTTCATATTGATAATAAGGTATTTTTATTTTTTTTTTTAGTCACTGTTAAAAAATTAACGGTTGGTGAATATCAAGAAGTTCAGCTTTGGTTGATATATTTAGTTAACTAGTTCGCAAAAACTTGTGCAGGTTTTTTTACTGCCAATAACTAATTAATGCCGATATTAATGGTATCACAATATATATGAAACAGATTTCACCACATGAAAGAAAAAAATGTTTGAACTTTTTTGTTTCAAAAATTTTGTAAAATTCGGTAGCAACCTCTAAAAAGTTTTTTTAAATAAAAATAAAAACTTTAATATTACTATCAAACTAAAGATAACAAAATAAAGGGGTGTCCCGTTTAAATTTCAAAAAAACATTTTTTTAGCTGAACCTAATATAGGTACATCTATACATCTGTTAAATGAACACCCCAGATCTAATGATTTAGTATATTATCTACTAGCCTTTTTACACCGGGCCGCATCATTGGATTTTTCCGTTAAATGGAACATGCGACAATGATGCCCATAAGGGCCCTATGGATAGAAGAAGACAGTGATACGACCGCATTTTTAATCATGCGGCGCATCATTGGCAAGTGTTGCCGTATTATCCTATTCCAGTACACTTAAATTGAAGAGTCTGAGACCAACAATATATGGGGAAAAGCATGAAATAAGTCATCTACATACTATTTTTAAGTTTCTGAAAAATTATGAAAAACACATCTTAGGCGTCTGAAACCCTATTTTGTAACATTTTAAAAGTTTCGCAGTTTTGCCACTCAGAAGAAAGTATCTCCAAAACAAGGCTTAATCAGCTTCTCTCGTCGTCAAAAAACGTTGAACACTCAATTATATGTACAGCTGGGAACAAAAAAGGACTATTTGATGTGAGGACATATCTCAAGGTAAGATAGCCCCGATTCAATGTTTTGGGTGCTCAAAAAGAGCTCAGATTGTGGTATGGCCAAAATATGATTATCTTGATGATAATCTTCCTTCCTTTTCTCTATCGAAAAAATTGCGATATGACCAGTTGTTTTTGACCAGTTTCCGACTAAACAGGGACTTGACTTAAAATGGTTCGTTTTGAAAGTTGTTATGGTATTTGACTCGCTTTTACAAAATCCATACCGTCGATTACTGTTTATTTTTCGGGATCATATTTATATATCCACGATTCGTCATTTATATACGATATACATATACGATATACATTATACACATTACGATTTATATATCCACGATTCGTCATCGTGTACATATTATACACAGCTTTTGAACCACCACGATTGTATTTTTGTATACATTTCTTACATCAATCGACACGTGCCTTTTTATAGCCGATTTTTAAATTATGTGGGATTTAACACGCAAAAACACAGCAATTACGAGAGTAACAAGCCCTTATGTAGGGCTCTTGAACAGTAACAGAACAGAACTTTACCTCAATTTCACTATCTAGTTTACTATGAGCTTTAAGGCAAACCCATTTCTATTAACAATATAATAATAATATAATATATTTTTAAATTAAAAATTTAAAGATGAGGTGGGTTTTTAGGAATCTCTCCAAATTTATTTCCATTGTGTATACCTCTACATCGTTTTACATAGCAGTAATTGGTAAATTGTTGTACATAAATTGTTAAATAATTAATTAGACCCATTAGACGATTTCGTTGAACAATTACCCCCTAAAATATATATAGATTTGTTGGCATCTCGTTCACTACCATAAATTTTTCCAGCTTTTTTAGCCATTGATCCTAAGAGATCTTGCGACATTTTGTGCGCGGATCTCAAAGATGACGCCCATTCCTTTAATCCGATTTCATCCTGAAAAAACATTATTGGTATTTTTATAACAGTTTAAAATATAATAGTTTTGAATTTCTTACAGAGTTCGTTAAAACAATCCTACCATCTCGACTACCATCATTAATGCGAATTTGAATGCAATTTTCGTTTTTGTGTAAAATAAACTCAGATGAAATGTCCTCTACTTGGTCCATGAATATTAGTTCTGGCTTGTTATTTCCGCTCTCCGAGTGAAGTTCCAATCTTAAATATATATAAAGAAAATATATTAGAATCACTTAAAATATATCTTTGTTAAGTTTTCCTCATATTATGAAATATTAGATAATTCCTTATGATTCTGCGATTTCCGCAATGTGGATAATACGAATTTTTCTGAAATTAAGGTGACAGGACCAGGATGTGGACAATCAGCTCAAGAAAATACTGATGCTGATTAAAAATATAAGTTGTGAACAGTGTGGGTAAATCGTATGACTGTTACATGCATATACATAATGCTGGGCCAAAATTTGATGAACAATTTTATTGTTTTGTTTTTTCAAGCGGACTTTCTGTTCGTTATTAAATAAAATTTTAAAAATGTTTTTCGTCGGTCTTTTCAAATAATATGAAACTTAGAAACTAGTTCATATTGATAATAATTATTTTTTTTTAGTCACTGTTAAAAAATAAACGGTTGGTGAATATCAAGAAGTTCAGCTTTGGTTGATATATTTAGTTAACTAGTTCGCAAAAACTTGTGCAGGTTTTCTTACTGCCAATAACTAATTAATGCCGATAGTAATGGTATCACAATATATATGAAACAGATTTCACCACATGAAAGAAAAAAATGTTTGAACTTTTTTGTTTCAAAAATTTTGTAAAATTCGGTAGCAACCTCTAAAAAGTTTTTTTAAATAAAAATAAAAACTTTAATATTACTATCAAACTAAAGATAACAAAATAAAGGGGTGTCCCGTTTAAATTTCAAAAAAACATTTTTTTAGCTGAACCTAATATATGTACATCTATACATCTGTTAAATGAACACCCCAGATCTAATGATTTAGTATATTATCTACTAGCCTTTTTACACCGGGCCGCATCATTGGATTTTTCCGTTAAATGGAACATGCGACAATGATGCCCATAAGGGCCCTATGGATAGAAGAAGACAGTGATACGACCGCATTTTTAATCATGCGGCGCATCATTGGCAAGTGTTGCCGTATTATCCTATTCCAGTACACTTAAATTGAAGAGTCTGAGACCAACAATATATGGGGAAAAGCATGAAATAAGTCATCTACATACTATTTTTAAGTTTCTGAAAAATTATGAAAAACACATCTTAGGCGTCTAAAACCCTATTTTGTAACATTTTAAAAGTTTCGCAGTTTTGGCACTCAGAAGAAAGTATCTCCAAAACAAGGCTTAATCAACTTCTCTCGTCGTCAAAAAACGTTGAACACTCAATTATATGTAAAGCTGGGAACAAAAAGGGCCTATTTGATGTGAGGACATATCTCAAGGTAAGATAGCCCTGATTCAATGTTTTGGGTGCTCAAGAAGAGCTCATATTGTGGTATGGCCAAAATATGATTATCTTGATGATGATCTTCCTTCCTTTTCTCTATCGAAAAAATTGCGATATGACCAGTTGTTTTTGACCAGTTTCCGACTAAACAGGGACTTGACTTAAAATGGTTCGTTTTGAAAGTTGTTATGGTATTTGACTCGCTTAAAAAAAATCCATCGTGTACATATTATACACAGCTTTTGAACCACCACGATTGTATTTTTGTATACTTTTCTTACATCAATCGACACGTGCCTTTTTATAGCCGATTTTTAAATTGTGTGGGATTTAACACTAACCATAGAATGGTTAGTTTTTGTACTTCTGCCAACCTGACTGCTCGGCGCATAAGTTGCCATAGCGAAATCTACGGTTTCCAATGTCTTTTCCAATAACTCTAATGCCATGTTAAAGTTTCCATCCGAGAGTTCTAACGATCGAATTGTCTCCAACGCCGAATCACGCAAGCAATGGTTTTTAAGTTTTCCTCATATTATGAAATATTAGATAATTCCTTATGATTCTGCGATTGCCGCAATGTGGATAATACGAATTTTTCTGAAATTAAGGTGACAGAACCAGGAGGTGGACAATCAGCTCAAGAAAATAATGATGCTGATTAAAGGTTCTGAACAGTGTGGGAAAATCGTATGACTTTTACATGCATATATCCGATGATCCTATTGGGCTTTGTGGTGGCTCAGAGGGGGCCTAGCTGAGACCACCGGACGGGTCGCAGGTTGCGGATAGCGAACGGCCTACCCTAGTGGGGAGGTCAGCTGCGAATAAGCGGGCATCCCAAAGAGAATCAACTAAGTTGGCTCTGAGGGAGAGACCGGAAATAAGCAGTCCCGGACAGCCAGCGGGTTTTCATTAAGTAGCTCACACACTCCCATCCCTACACATTACCTACCCACATCCCAGCCCCAATATGCAGGTATGAACCCGGGTGGGTCCCATCCCAAATCTGGGATGGGTGGAAAGCCATCACCCAAAACTGATACCATGGTAGGGCAGCTAAGCAATATTGCGGCTGCCCAACCTTCCGGTGAAGCGGCGGGTGATGGCTTACCATCAACCAGTGTCCAAACCAGGATATATAGCTATGCCGAAAAGAGGAGTGCTGGCCACATACTCCATCGGCAGAACGCCGGAATGGGCCTCGGCGGTGTTGCCCAACTTCAGTGTGGAGCCACAGAAGGTGGCAGCACAACCGAAGAGGCAGCGCTCTCAAGAGACGCCCGGACTGCCGCGAAGCGCTCCAGGGTGATACCAAACGTATCCTTCGCGCAGATTGCCAAGGAGAGGACGCTGATAGGCGTTCTCGACAACGGCAGCGCGGAGGGGAAAATACCTAGAAGCCAATGGAAGTGGGTGAAAGCGGCACTGGCCGACCGCTGCTTCGAGCTTCTCGATAAGGATCCCGGGCCACCTCCAGTCTGTAAAGACATGGGATGGTTCCAGGGAAGCATCAAAGTGGTAGCCTGCGAAGATGAGCGGTCCGTGAAGCTATATAAAGCTGCGGTGGCGCAAATCGGAGAAGAGTACGCTGGGGAGAAGCTCGTCGCTGTTGACTGGAGCGAGGTGCCCAGCAGACCAAGGGCTCGTATATGGGTGCCGGCCACTTTTAAGGAGCCCGAGCGAATCCTCAGGATGTTGCAGAGATGCAACCCAGCACTGCCAACCTCAGACTGGAAGGTGGTCAAAGTTGAGGCATCAAAAGGCCCCACAAACCAGGCAGTGATAATCCTATATAAGGAGTCACTAGCCCCGATCGAGGCAGCCAAGGGAGAGCTCAACTTCGGGTTCAGCTCGGTGACCATGAAGGTCTACAAGTCGGATGCAGCGGCGAGGCGCGTCCTGTCAACAACCCAGTTGAGCAGGACGTTGACTCGGAGATCGAGGCACCCGACGTAGACCCGGAGCCGGCCCTAGAGAGCTACTCCTCGGAGACGGAGCTGATGCTCGATTTTGAGGCGTTGTGTCGTGACGAGATTCTCGACATAACAGTGGTGGAGAACAACTATAATATAGTCTCTGAGGCTTCTGCAGATAAATCTCCACCACTGTAAAGCAGCATCCGCTGCCCTAATACTCCGCTTAGTCGCGAGCGGAGGGGACATAGTCCTAATCCAAGAGCCTTGGGTAGTAGGAGGCAAGGTCTGTGGATTAGCGACGAAGGACTACAAGCTGATTGTAGCCCAAACTGAAGGTAAAATTAGAACCTAGCATACTAGCAAGAAAGCACCTAAATATCTTTCTGCTCCACAATTTTAGCAATGGCGACAACACGGCGGCTAGCCTAGAGCTACAGGGGACACGCCTGAACCTGGTGTCGTCCTACATGGCTCACGAGGAAAGCGATCCTTCCAGTGACCTCGTTCGCAAGATAGCCAGCGACAGCGAAAGGTCGGATACAAGCCTAATAATAGGCTGCAATGCCAACGCTCACCACACCCCACACACCACACCCAAGGGGTGAGTCACTTTTCAGCTTCATCTTAAACTCCAACCTAGTTATTGGTAATCGGGGTAACGACCCCACATTCATAATAAAAAACCGTCAAGAGGTTATTGACCTCACTCTATTGTCTCACAAACTGTCAGACATAATGAAGAGTTGGAGAGTCCTAGAGGATCACTCCTTCGCCGACCACAGGTACATCGAGACAGTTCTATCGCTCGAAAGCACCAAACCTACTAACTATATTAACCCCAGGAAAGCCAACTGGGATATATATAGACCAAAAATGGAGGGATTACTCCCCCCTAGCACCAAAATGCCCGGACATACAAGACGATCTTAATCGTCTTGTGGACAGTTCACGGAAGCTTGCAATAAGGCCTTCGTGGCAGCTTGCCCCTCAACCAAACCAAGAGGGAAAAAGAAACCCCCTGGTGGTGTGAACAAATAGATACCCTCCCCGGAAAGTCTGCGGGACTCTCTTTAACAGAGCCAAAAGCAGCAGCGAGGAAGCGCACTGGGAAAATTACAAAAGTAAATTAACCCTATACAAAAAAGAAACTAGGAGAGCCAAAAGGCAAAAATTTTGCTCCGAAATTGAAGACACGTCAGAAGCCGCAAGGCTACGCAAGATCCTGTCAAAAACATCCCCTCGGTGGGATATCTCAAGAGAATGGATGGTACGTGGACAAACTCTAGTGAGGACTCCCTACATATTCTACTCGATACTCATTTTCCTGGGTGCACGACCATCGAGCCGGCAGACACCCCAAGTGAAGGCCCGGAAACCTCGATGGTGCACATCCTCACAAAACGGAATATTAGCTGGGCAGTAAACAGCTTTAAATCCTTCAAATCGCCTGGTCCGGACCAAGTCATTCCGGCTCAGTTACAAAAAGCCGGGGACATGGCCATCAACTGGCTGCAAAGTATCTTTAGGAAGATACTGACAGTGGGAAAAATCCCCCGCGCTTGGCTAAAGGCTAAAATTGTCTTTATCCCCAAAGCAGGGAAACCCTCACACACAACCCCAAAAGACTTCAGACCAATAAGTCTATCGTCCTTTCTTCTCAAAACCTTTGAGAGACTAGTCGGGCTGCAGCTGAGAACAACCATAAATCCGCAGTGGCTGTCAGGCGCACAAAATGCCTACCGAAAAGGAAAATCCACGGAAACGGCACTCCATGAAGTAATCTCGACGGTAGAGAAATCCCTACACGTCAAAGAATACTCCTTAATAGCTTTCCTAGACATCGAGGGAGCTTTTAACAACGTCATACCGGAAGCCATCACGGAGGCCCTGACTGCCCTGGGAGTGGATCGTCACTTGGTGATGCTCATAGATCAATTGCTCACATGCAGGACGGTGACATCATTAATGGGATCGTCCACTCAGTCAAGGTATGTCAACAGAGACACCCCGCAAGGTGGTGTCCTGTCTCCCCTTCTATGGAACATAGCAGTCAACAAGATTCTGTGTGACCTGGAAGGGAAGGGCTGCAAGGTGGTAGCATACGCGGACGACGTTGCCATTATCTTCTCGGAAAAATTCCCTCAAACACTCTGCGATCTAATGACCGCAAAGCTCGCGCGACTGTCAGAATTGACAAAGTCGCGTGGACTGGGAGTTAATCCCTCTAAAACGGAACTTGTGTTGTTTACAACCAAATACAAAATCCCGTCTCTCAACCCCCCAATACTAAACGGATGCAGGCTCTCCTTCAGCGACAGTGCCAGTTACTTAGGGTTGGTAATTGACAAAAATTAGCTGGAACCTGAGCATCAAAGACAGAGTGAAGAAGGCTACGATAGCCCTCTACACTTGCAAGAAGGCCATTGGGCTAAAATGGGGCATGAACCCAAGAATAGTCCAATGGATATACCTAGCAATAGTAAGACCAATACTACTCTAAGGAGTCGCAGTGTGGTGGCCTGCCCTATCAAAGGGGACCATCACTAAACAACTGGGCAAGGTGCAGCGCACTGCAGGCCTATGCATCAGTGGAGCTCTGAGCACAATACCAACGGATGCGCTAAATGCTATCCTATGCCTGCAGAGCCTTGACCTTGCAGGTAAGGAGCAGGCAGAAATGGCAGCAATCCGTCTTAGAGACTCTGACCAATGGGTGTCACATCACACCGGCCATGCGTCCATCCTAAATGGAAACAAAATCGTCCCCACAAAAACGGACTACTGTGTTCCGAGGGAGTATACAGATACCCCTTTCGTAACAATCATCAACTGGCTCGAGGGACAACCTGGCCCAGATGTAGCCATTCAAATCTTTACTGATGGCTCAAAGATGGACAACAAAGTCGGAGGAGGAATCTACTCCGAACAGCTGAATATAAGACACTCTTTCAGGCTCCCAGATCACTGCAGTGTCTTCCAAGCGGAAGTCATAGCGATCAGGGAAGCCTTGAGCTGCCTTCAGGAACGTGCCCCTACAAATCAAATCGCTGAATGCGATAACAACAAGCTCGGCTACATTGAAGGCAACTGTATAGCAGACGAGCTGGCCAGAGCTGGTACAACAATTCCCCTTCTCCATGATAAGGAGGATATTCGTATGCCAATGGCCACCTGCAAGCTCAAAATAAAAGAACATTTTAAGCGACTAATAAATGACAGATGGCAAACAGTGCCACTATGTCGCATAACTCGGCAAACATGGCCTAACATTACTAGGAAGCGCACCGATGAGCTTTGCAAACTCAGTAGGAGCAGGTGTAACTCATTCATACGCTCCCTTACCGGACATTGGCTAATAGGCACCCATGCAAACAGGCTGGGTGCCTCTATAACGACTTCTGTCGGAGCTGTAGAGATGAGGACGAGGAGGAGACTGTGGAACATCTGTTTCCTAATTGACATTTCGGACATGTCTACAATCAGTCCCAGACGGATCGCAAGCTTCATAAGGGCATCCGGATGGGACAATGGATAACATAGTGTTTCACGAAGGAAGAGGGAACGATCTATGCGGTATCACAACGGGCCGAAACCGGCCTAGGTGTGTCGGGTCTCTGACGAACCCGACAGCCGCCTCAACCTAACCTAACCTACATGCATATACATAAGGCTGGGCCAAAATTTGATGAACAATTTTTTTGTTAGGTTTTTTCAAGCGGACTTTCTGTTCGTTAGTAAATAAAATTAAAAAAATGTTGTTCGTCGGTCTTTTCAAATAATATGAAACTTAGAAACTAGTTCATATTTTTTTTTTTTTGTCACTGTTAAAAAATTAACGGTTGGTGAATATCAAGAAGTTAAACTGTGGTTGATATATTTAGTTAAGTAGTTCGAAAAAACTTGTGCAGGTTTTTTTACTGCCAATAACTAATTAATGCCGATATTAACTGAAAATTAATTTATTTATTCTGGCTACAATTATGATACGATCTGATTCAGATTTGGCAATCTGGTAGATATAGGCATTCTCTACGATACAGTTAAAGTTTTATCGTATCTTTAAAATTGTGGCTGCCACAGATTTTCGTCCTTTGCGGGGGCGGAAGGGGGCGTGGCGAAATTCTGAAATACACTTGTAGCAGTGTGATATCACATAAGTCTGGAAACCAAATTTGGTTTCTCTAGCTCTTATAGTCTCTGAGATCCAGGCGCTCATCGAGACGGACTGACGGACAGACAGACACGTCTATATCGACTCGGCTATTGATGCTGATCATGAATATATATACTTTATGGGGTCGGAAACGTTTCCTTCTCTGCGTTACACACATCCACTTTTACCACAAATCTAATGTACCCCTTAACTCTTTTTTGAGTACGGGTATAAAAATTTTGAACTTTTTTGTTTCAAAAATTTTGTAAAATTCGGTAGCAACCTATAAAAAGTCTTTTTAAATAAAAATAAAAACTTTAATGTTACTATAAAACTAAAGATAACAAATAAAGTTTAAATTTCAAAAAACATTTTTTTAGCTGAACCTAATATACATCTATACATATTGTTTACGCCAAATTAGCGCAAAAGGCTTATGGCCGGGAGCAAACTAGTAATTTGTATAAGTAAAATGAATTTGTAGCATTAAGATATTGAATTGTAGCATTAAGAAATGGAATTGTATAGAAAGTACGTACAGTGCATTCTCACAGAAGCTTATTGCTATAGAACATGTATGTAATATGTAAATATCGATATAGAAAGAGGAAGAGATTACCATACCTAATAGAACATTTCTTAAATGGATTGAATTCCGACACGGTCGAGCCAGCAGCACTTGGCTTTTTATTTCGAGATTTAGATTTCGAACTGGTTGCTAAGAGTTGCGGAAACACATGTGTTACATGAATACCCCAGATCTAATGATCTAGTATATTATCTACTAGCCTTTTTACACCGGGCCGCATCATTGGATTTTTCCGTTAAATGGAACATGCGACAATGATAAGGGCCCTGTGGATAGAAGAAGACGGCGGCGCATCATTGGCAAGTGTTGCCGTATTATCCTATTCCAGTACACTTAAATTGAAGAGTCTGAGACCAACAATATATGTGGAAAAGCATGAAATAAGTCATCTACATAGGTTTCTACATACTATTTTTAAGTTTCTGAAAAATTATGAAAAACACATCTTAGGCGTCTGAAACCCTATTTTGTAAGATTTTAAAAGTTTCGCAGTTTTGGCACTCAGAAGAAAGTATCTCCAAAACAAGGCTTAATCAGCTTCTCTCGTCGTCAAAAAACGTTGAACACTCAATTATATGTACAGCTGGGAACAAAAAAGGCCTATTTGATGTGAGGACATATCTCAAGGTAAGATAGCCCTGATTCAATGTTTTGGGTGCTCAAAAAGAGCTCAGATTGTGGTATTAAAGTTTTCCTCGATTCTTCCGGCCAAAATATGATTATCTTGATGATGATCTTCCTTCCTTTTCTCTATCGAAAAAATTGCGATATGACCAGTTGTTTTTGACCAGTTTCCGACTAAACAGGGACTTAACTTAAAATGGTTCGTTTTGAAAGTTGTTATGGTATTTGACTCGCTTTAAAAAAATCCATACCGTCGATTACTGTTTATTTTTCGGGATCATATTTATACATCCACGATTCGTCGTCTGTGTACATATTATAAACAGCTTTTGAACTACCACGATTGTATTTTTGTATACTTTTCTTACATCAATCGACACGTGCCTTTTTATAGCCGATTTTTAAATTGCGTGGGATTTAACACGCAAAAACTATTGTTACCACGATGTGATCATGGAAAATCTTATTAATGGTCGTCATACTAATGCCCAAGGATACCTCAACCTCACGGTTTGTGACATGCCGATCTTGCTCAATAATTTCGCGCACAGCATCAATATTTTGTGGCACAAAAATTAATTTTAAACGACCTTCACGAAATTCGTCCTGAAACAAAGGACGTAGACGATTGAATTCGTGATACCAGTTTTTTACATTAGCAATGTAGGGTGATTCATCAGTAAAAGGTAAACTAAGTTCATCTAAGCGTTCTTGGTTTAAAAATCCACCTGAAATATGGTAGAAAATCATGACAAAGACATTTTCGTTGTTGAGATGATTTTTGCCTGAGATGAATTTTTGATTTATCGTTAATCGATATTAAGTGTGGTCGTACATGAAAAAGTTGTATGTAGATTTAATGAACATTTGGTATTAATACGAGCGATGTTCAATAAGTCGAGACTTTTGAAATTTACCTTCTCTTATTTTTTGATATGGAATTACGTTTTATATCAGAAGGCATCTATTAGCTGATTCCTGTCAAAATATTTGCCTGTTTGCGGTGCATTGTGGGCTAAACTTTGTTTTTTTTACATCGATAAATAAATTTTAATGGTTATTAACCCTACAAATAATCACGGGTGCCACAGAAATCACTTCCTTCGGAAAATCACCTCAATTCCATTCCGCGGTGACACACACTGATTTTTCAGCGGAATCAAAATCACTCATAATTTAATTTAATTTAATTTCTACACATTATTGCCATTGCATTTATGTCAAAAACCCCTGTTCGGCTAAGTGCAGACCCATGGCAGCACAAATAGAAGCATAGCGATCATTATACCAAATACTGGTAATTGTAATGAACTAAATTAGCAGTAGTTTGAGAAGACAATCACAAAAACCACATACGTATCGTCTGAACGCGAAAACAAGTCCGATGCGCATCTGAGAAGCCAGAGCTGCAAGGTTTGTATTCTAATATGTTGCCTTCGTAGTTCTTCGATGGCCAAAATTTTCGGAAAAAGCATTTTAATTAAGTTTACCGTAAAATTCAGATGTCTCTTTTTTTGAACAGCTGATTGCTGCCATGCACGGAAAGTTGCCGAGTACATTGTTTTGTTTGACTAGCACGATATGGAATGTTTTTTTGCTTTGAAATTATAAAAGTACAGCTTTGAAAAATCAATTATTTTATATCATAAAAGAAAAAAGAAAAACCAATTGTTTTGATATGATAAAATCAATAAAACTGCAAAATGAACCCTATTCGAATTGAATCTTGAAAGGTGACAACCCTAGCCTTAGTTCGAATTTGGTTTGTGACAATGCTAAGAAAAACGAAATCGCTCGAAATTCTGTGGCACGACGGAAAATTTTAAGCGGAATTCCTCTGCGCGTTTCCTATTTCACTGTCACCCCCTGAATAATTTTTAACTTTATTTTTTATCAAATGTAATTTTAAAAATTGTTCGAAAACAAATACATTTCTTATAAAAAGTATCTCATAAACTTTAAATTTGTATAGAAGATCTATTTTCCGAATTCTTTTGAGATTTCACATGTCTAATGGATGAAATATATGAAATCATTAGAATATTGACCTCATTTTTGGCAGTTTTTCAACTTTGACTTGACTTTAAAAAAAAATTTATTTTGTATTCCCGAAATTTGCTCTTTGAATATTCCATAACCTTGTAACATCGCAGGCAACACCTGCTTTTAATTCTTTGATTACGTTGACAATATATCTATATATATAAATATATCTATATATATAAATATATCTGTAATAATAAATAAACCTTAAAATTCCCCAAATGACATTCCTTTCCCACTAGTATCCCGTTCAAGAAACGCTAAGTGCCAACGAAATTCCTTTCCCACGGTACCGGTGCACATCGATCACCTTACCTGGGACATTGGACACTTGTTGGGAGGCGATTGCTTAGGTAACCCTCGGTTACCGGGCAAACCACTCACATGCGCGAGCCCGTCAGCAATATTGGACACTGACTACAGGGCTAATGATTAGGTAACCTTCTGTTACCGATCAGCCCGTCTGCACGCGCAGACTATAATATATTTATGTAAGAACCCTTCCCACATTGTGAAGTAGAAATAAAATATCTGTAAGACATTCATGGGAAAATCGAAGGCCAGCCGATCTATAAAAGGCAGCCCACCAACCATCGTAGGCATGCAGTCAATCAGCCATCGCAGGCAAGCAGCAGCAGTTCCGATATAAGTGACGCTGAAGAACGCAAAAACTAGTTGGTTTGAAAAATACGTTTTTCTCTAGAACTGTCTATGCAACAGTTTTTCATTGAATATTGATAAAAATTAATACACCTAGTAAAAGATACCAAAAACAGAATGATATCTCACACATTTTACTTTTTATTCTACCTGAAAGAGGCAGTATGTAAATAAAAGTTGAATACATTTTTGCAAACGGAAATAATTTTCAACTTTGATAGCCCATACCTCCTAAGCTATTTTTTTTACTCATACGAACGCTTTGCTATCCACCCACCAGAAGCCTGTAAAACTTGCATTTTAATATTGACTAGCCAAACTCGTGTTTAGCAGGTTGACTACATTGCCGACGCACTGCTCGATACTATCAGCCATTATTCGGTTATCGCAAAACTCTGCGATTTGACTGTTGCTAATGAGCTCGAGAATTCAAAACGATTTGCACATAGCAACTGAAGACCTGTCTCCAGCACAGCGGAAAAATGCTGCCAGGAATTTGCTAGTTATTCCGGTTGTGGAACATAGCTAAAACAGGGTGAATAAATCAGCTGTGTTTTGTAAACAGTGCCAGTTGGGAATGTCTACTAAAATAAACGAGAAGGTACGTGTGAGTCGTTTCTGGGGACACGACTCTACTTATACCCGTACTCAGTCAGTATATACATTATTGAGCTTATGATTTTTTAGAATTTTAGAAAAAAAAAAAATTTACATTTTACATTTTTTTGCTACATCTGCTATCTACATCTACATATACAATGTCTATTCTACATCTAACATGTAGATTGTACATGTTCCATTCATATTCTACATCTCCTCCGCTAGGGGTTGCTCGCGCACTGAACGCGGCAGAGTGTGCGAGCGAGAAAGAGAATCAGTAGCGTCAGCAGCGCTGGAGAAGGAGAGGGAACCAACAGAAAATTAATTTCTTCATTCTGGCTATAATTATGATCCGATCTAGTTCAGACTCGGCAATCTGGTAGATATGGTCATTCTCTACGTTACTGCGTTTTTAGTTTTATCGTATCTTTAAAACTGTGCCTGCCACAGATTTTCGTCCTTTGTGTGGGCGGAAGGGGGCGGGGCGAAATTTTGAAATACACTTGTAGCAGTGTGATATCACATGAGTCTGGAAACCAAATTTGGTTTCTCTAGCTCTTATAGTCTCTGAGATCCAGGCGCTCATCAAGACGGACGGACGGACAGACGGACGGACATGGCTATATCGACTCGGCTATTGATGCTGATCAAGAATATATATACTTTATGGGGTCGGAAACGTTTCCTTCTCTGCGTTGCACACATCCACTTTTACCACAAATCTAATATACCCCTTAACTCTTTTTTGAGTACGAAATTTTGAAATACACTTGTAGCAGTGTGATATCACATGAGTCTGGGAACCAAATTTGGTTTCTCTAGCTCTTATAGTCTCTCAGATCTAGGCGCTCATCAAGACGGACAGACGGACAGACGGACGGACAGACGGACATGGCTATATCGACTCGTCTATTGATGCTGATCAAGAATATATATACTTTATGGGGTCGGAAACGTTTCCTTCTCTGCGTTGCACACATCCACTTTTACCACAAATCTAATATACCCCTTAACTCTTTTTTGAGTACGGGTATAATTAAGGGATTGTGTTGGTGCCGGCATATATTGTTGCAAAACAAACGAGAAGGAACGTGTGAGTCGCTTCATTCTCGCTCGCACACACTCTGCCGTATGCAGTGCGTGACCTTTCGCAGAGATGATTTAGAATCTACATTGTAGATGTATAATATACATTTCAGATGTAGAATAAGCATGTTAGATGTAGATGACATATGTAGCAAAAAAAATGTAAAATGTAATTTATTTGAAAATTCTACATAAATCATAAGCTCACAAATTTATATACTGACTGAGTACGGGTATAAAAGTAGAGTCGCGTCCACAGAAGCGACTCACACGTTTTTTCTCGTTTTATATAAAGTTTGATGGGAATTTTTCTTACTATGCTTTAAGAAAAAAAAAAGTATAAGCTGTTCAACCGTTTGACCCCAAAATTTAAGCACAGTTTTTAAGGTTTAAGCTCGTTTTGTATCAACTTTTTATGTCAATAGTAGGATATAAAGTAGGATATTCCAGGGCTGTCAAACGTTAGTATTGTTATCGATTCACTAAAAAACTTTCTTTTTGATCGAGAGTCCTTCTCTCCTGTTTCAGTCACAAACGAAATAATGCCCCAAACAAAAACGAATTTGAGTGGCTGTACTCGCAACGCAAAAATTACGAGAAGAAATGTTTCGAATGGGAATGAGGAAAAGCGGGAATCGCAGCTTGAGCCGAATCGGCTAAGACAAAAGAGGATTATTATGGAACCAGCAGAAAGCCGTGCAGTGATTCGGAGGAACGAGGACAATCACGAGGACAATTGAAATGTCAGTTCTTTCAGAAGTAAATGGTGGATATATATGGAAAATTGAAACAACGTTTGCGTTTCTCAGATTGAATCAGACGAAACTTCGCTCCGAGGAATATATTCATTTGCGAGATGCCGTTGTGAATGATGGTAATACAACCAACGTTGGAACACTTACGATTTTGCCATCACGTCACATGCTGCTGTTAATTCTTGGTGATTATAAAATCACTACAGACGAAATCGACGATGTGATATGCGCTGAGATTCTACGGCCTGATGTTGATAAAGATTTGCATGCAGTTGTAATCAAGAACATGATCCATTGACCATGCGGTACACTCAACCCGAGTTCACAATTCATGGTCGACGGGAAATGTTCCAAGTGACATCCTCGAGCATTTGCAGCCAACACGGTAACAGGAGACGATGGATATATTTTGTACTAGCAAGTCCGCAGGCTTCGCTGCTTACTAAATGAATTTAATGTTTATGAATTCATCAAAATTAAACAATGATAATACTACTCGACAAAATTGAACTTTTTATTTAGGCTGTCATTTTGGTTGACTTTTTCTGATAGATTTCCGGATTTAAAAATTGTTGTAGTACTTTATTATTTTTTGTATGGTGTCATTTTTTTTTAAAGAATTTTTAAAATCTGGTATTATTTTTCATGGTTTTTTTCAGAGGTTGTGCTTCTATTTTTCACATAACTTAAGTATCTTATATCTGGTTGCAAAGAACTTTACAGTTCTGAAAATGCAGCTGTAAATCCGACCCAGACCCTTTGTATCTACAGCTTAACGCCTGAAAGATATTAAGCTTTCAAATTCAAATTTCATCATTTTTTGCGGTATTTTTTTTTTTTCGAAATTTGGACTTTAAAAAAAATAATTCTTGGCCAACATTTTTGGTTTTAGATAGACGCATTGATTAGGCGTCGTCAAAGGTATTGCTCATCAAAATCTATGGATAAACGGTCAACTTGCAGGCGTTTGACCAAAACGACTCAAAAATAATTTTACCTGAAAGTAGTGCTTTTTTTCACATAACTTAAGTATCTTATATCTGGTTGCATAGAACTTTGCAGTTCTGAAAAGCTGCCAAATGCAACTATAAATCGTACAAAGACACTTTGTATCTGCAGCTTAACGCCTGGACGATATTAAGCTTTCAAATTCAAATTTCATCAGTTTTTGCGGTATTTTGTTTTCGAAATTTTGACTTTAAAAACTCGGGAAAAGTAGAAAGAAAAATAATTCTTGACCAACATTTTTATACCCGTGCTCAAAAAAGAGTTAAGGGGTATATTAGATTTGTGGTAAAAGTGGATGTGTATAACGCAGAGAAGGAAACTTTTCCGACCCCATAAAGTATAAATATTTTTGATCAGCATCAATAGCCGAGTCGATATAGACATGTCTGTCTGTCCGTCTGTCTGTCTCGATGAGCGCCTAGATCTCAGAGACTATAAGAGCTAGGGCAACCAAATTTGGTTTCCAGACTCATGTGATATCCCACTGCTACAATTGTATTTCAAATTTTCGCCACGCCCCCTTCCGCCCCCACAAAGGACGAAAATCTGTGGCAGCCACATTTTTAAAGATACGATAAAACTAAAAACGCAGTATCCTAGAGAATGCCCATATCTACCAGATTGCCGAATCTGAATTAGATCGGATCATAATTATAGCCAGAATGAAGAATGCTGTCCTTTGTGTCGTCGGAAGGGGGCGGGGCGAAATTTTGAAATACACTTGTAGCAGTGTGATATCACATGAGTGTGGAAACCAAATGTGGTTGCCCTAGCTCTTATAGTCTCTGAGATCTAGGCGCTCAACAAGACGGACGGACAGACAGACAGACAGACAGACAGACGGACAGACAGACAGACGGATAGGCAGACATGGCTATATCGACTCGGCTATTGATGCTGATCAAGAATATATATACTTTATGGGGTCGGAAACGTTTCCTTCTCTGCGTTACACACATCCACTTTTACCACAAATCTAATATACCCCTTAACTCTTTTTTGAGTACGGGTATAAAAACCGCATACAATTTGGTGCACTCGTTGAGGAGATAGCCCTTTACACACACATTTTTTCTACAAATTTATAGTATAGATAGGAGACGTTCAACCGAAGATGGCGGGACTTCGGCAATTTTACACAATTTTCGAATTGGTGATATTGAGGTAGACAATAGAGATCTGCGTAGCTCCATTAAAAAAAAAATTCCAATAGAATTCATTCGAATTGAATTGAGTTGGGTGAGTGACACACACACAATGAATTGAGTTTATACGAATGGGAGTGTGGTGTGTGCCTCACACTTTTCAATATTCGGTTGTATGAGTTAGAATGAAGTAGTGCACAAAACGAAATGACAGAAATGGCAGAGACAGAGAGATTCGAATAACTCGATTTATTGCCGTGCACTCTATGCATTCTTTCACTTTCCTTTGAGCTGACCGTGCCTTTTCGTTTCAATGTTGTGTGTATGAGTTTTACGTCAGCGCACTCACTCACTCAAACTCTGTTGACATAGCATTCGAATTCACTCAATTCATTTTGAGCATTGTTAATTCCAATGCCTGTTTTTTATTATTCATGCAGTACTCTACTATACAATCGTTGGGTGGTTCCTTATTCGACTGTGTAAAAATCATACAAAGAGCACATAAACGTTGAGTATTGCAATTTCATGAAATCAATCAATCGATATGGAAGTTTTTGGTGTTGAAGCCGAGAATGGAGACAGGAATGCAGTAAGAGTTGTCGATGAAATTGAAAACAGGTGTCAATTATTATGTTCCGGAATATTGATCAGCCATAACTCGACAAAGGTACGCGACTCGCGAACAAGAAATGGATGAACAACGTGGTCGAAGCAACGATCTTAACTGGACCTTTCAAAGGTAAAGATGTTTTTATTTCTAGGATTCCCATGATCCCGACTGATTCTCCATTTCAATAAAAAAATTTTCTGTTTCCCATTCGATTGGCTTTTGCAATCACAATAAACAAAGCTCAAGGCCAATCTCTGAAATTGTGGGGTTTAGATTTAGATGCGGATGGCTTTTCACACAGACAATTGTATGTTGCCTGTTGCCGTGTCGGTAAACCAGATAGGCTTCATATGTAAGCGCAGAGTGGAGAAACGAAAAATATTGTATACCCACAACTAGAGGTGGGCATGGACCGTGTTTTCTTCGTGTCACGTCGTGACACGATATGCGCCCGCGTGTGCGTGTTGAAAAATTAAATTTTGTCCATGGGCGTGCGTGTTCGTTCAGAGCAAAATCGGCACGAAAAAACAAGACGAACAAAAAAAATAAAGTTTTATTGCCGGATACAAATGTACTAAAATTTTGGAAGAATGCAAATAACATGAAAGCCAGCCAGCTCGGCTACAAGCGAGAGGGTGTTTTTTACCTCGGGACAAATAATAAATGAACTCCGTACACGCTTATTAAGCTCTAACCTTGATAAATTGTTAACCTTGATAAATTGTTAAACATATACAAGAATATGTTAATACAAACGTATATGTAATTAAAATCGATGTTAATAAAGGTATTAAAATAAGTATAATATTTCGTGTTGGACCGTGCTGGACCGTGTTCGGAAATTTTTTAGCCGTGCGTGATATTGCGTGTTGAAAATTTTCATTTTCGTGTCGTGTTAGGTCGTGTCGGAAAATTGCAGTCCATGCCCATCTCTACCCACAACTACGTATGTTGTTATTTAAGTTTCTGGCCTAACTATGAAAACCACAACTTAGGTGTCTGAAAATGGTTTTATTGTTTTGAACAAGATTCTCCAGGAATATGAAACAAAACAAAATTAAAAAATTAAAAGTATTTAAAACTTATGCTTTGTTGTTATGTGTGCAACCACAATATGCCACAGCGAAACGTGGCAGGGTACAGCTAGTATTTTATATTTTCCTTGTTTTTTTTCCATATCTGCCATCTACATCTAAAATGTATATTCTACATCTAAAATGTAGATTCAACATGTACCATGTATATTCTACATCTCCTCCACTCGAGGGCGCTCGCGCACTGAACAAGCCACAGTGTGCGAGCGAGAAAGCGAATGAGTAGCGTGGTCTCGTTCTATGGGGGAAGCAGCTGAAAATTATTCTTCATTCTAGCTATAATATTGATCCAATCTTAATCAGACTCGGCATTCTGATAGATATGGTCATTCTCTACGATAATGCGTTTTTAGTTTTCTCGTATATTCAAAATTGTGGCTGCCACAGATTTTCGTTATTGGTTGCGGCGGTCGAAAAAGCGCGAATTTTCCTTCTTTCTTGGTGGGATCGAAAACTTGATTAGCGGAAATCATTGGCCAAAAAGGATATATTTAAAGAATTAGGTCGTTGGAGCAACGGCATACGCTGTGGGTTGTTGATTACAAAAACAGGCCTTCACAAAAATGTATACAGGTATAGATTACTTTTGCAGCTATATGATAAAATAAAACATTTCGTTGAGCTAGTTTTAAACCCCAAAAAATGGTTTAAATCTTTAAACTCAGCCGAAAGCGTGCGAACCCAGCCAAAATAGAACTGGCTAAAAAAAAAAAGCTCAGATCCGTTCTGATCCGGTTTTGGATCCTCTTTCAGCTATAGTATGTGTGTGACCTAAAAGTTCCTTCTAATCTTAAATCAGGCAGGCTCTGGTTTTCACATTCGCAAAAAATTTCTCTTTACTTTTGAAAACGGAAAGCATTTTCGTATTCAATACGGCAACATATTCCTCGCCGAAATGAAATCTAAACGGCTTTTCATATAACAAAACAAATCTTAATTGAAAAAAAAATATCGCAGAAGTAAGTGAAAACTTGAGCCAGCCTGAATACATAATTTGCACGATCGATTGTATTAAAATATTAAAATCATATTACGTACCGGTTTGGATATAGTTTTGCATATTTTGTCTGCCATAATGACGCAAAAGATCCTCCTAGTTTTTTAATATACCCGTGTAGAATGCAATCAGATTCCTTTTCATCTGCATCAAAGTGCTGTTTTTGTTTAGCTTTCTTTTTTTGTTCAATCTTATCGGTCTCAATATTTACTGTTTCAAATACTGTTTCAGAGATTTCCTGTTGCCACCTGAAAATAAGACAAACGGAAATAAACAATTCAGAAAAATGTTATAAAAATGTAACTCATGTACTCAGTCCGACAAAATATATTGCGAGGGCAATGTATCCTGCTGTAACGAACCATGGTTCTAGCCATGGCTCGTCACAAACGACGGAGTATCAGCGCATCCACGCTGGTCGGCAACAATAATCAAACTGATATACGCAGAGCCAACGAACCACGGTTCGGGGTGTCAGCACATCCGGAAAATAAAATAATCTTAAGCAACGTACGTAATTAATAAAATTAAGAACTCTCGATCAACAACTCTACCCATTCTGCATTATTTCGCAATCAGCGAAAACAGCACGAAATTCTCGGTCACCCACTTCTTGGCGATCTTAGTTAGCAAAACCCCATTTCGAAACCCAATTCTCAATTGCAGCCCGCACCTACCTCGATGCAGTCTCATTAAAACCCACTGACCCACTAACAATTGTCAACGAAGCACCAAGCTTCGACCCACTTACCACGCCCCACTATTATGGCCACCCAATAATCATAAGTTAGCAATAAGCAATTATTTCCGGGCAATTATCTCAGGTGCGGTCGCCAGCTGCATAAAAGGGCCAAGATCGGCCGAAAAAGCAGGCAGTCCGTCAGCCCGAACACAAGACACTGCACTAGGCAGTCCATCAGTCCAAACTAGAGATGGGCATGGACTGCAATTTTCCGACACGACCCAACACGACACGAAAATGAAAATTTTCAACACGCACGGCTAAAAAATTTCCGAACACGGTCCAACACGAATACTTACTTACATACACGAATTATACTTTTTTTGTATCCCTTTATTAACATAGATTTTAATTACATATACGTTTTTACTTAGATATTTTTATATAAAAATAACAATTTATCAAGGTTAATATTTGTCCTGAGGTAGAAAACACCCTCTCGCTTGTAGCCGAGCTGGCTGGAATATTCAATATTTTTATACCCGTACTCAAAAAAGAGTTAAGGGGTATATTAGATTTGTGGTAAAAGTGGATGTGTGTAACGCAGAGAAGGAAAATTTTCCGACCCCATAAAGTATATATATTCTTGATCAGCATCAATAGCCGAGTCGTTATAGCCATGTCTGTCTGTCTGTCCGTCCGTCTGTCCGTCTCGATGAGCGCCTGGATCTCAGAGACTATAAGACCTAGCGAAACCAAATTTGGTTTCCAGACTTATGTGATATCACACTGCTACAAGTGTATTTCAGAATTTCGCCCCGCCCCCTTCCGCCCACACAAAGGACGAAAATCTGTGGCAGGCACAATTTTAAAGATACGATAAAACTAAAAACGCAGTATCGTAGAGAATGCCCATATCTACCAGATTGCCAAATATGAACTAGATCGGATCATAATTATAGCCAGAATGAAGAAATTTTCAGTTGCTTCCCCTCCCCCTTCCGCCCACGACAACGCATCTCATTTTCCTTCTCGCTCGCACATTCTGCCGCGTTCAGTGCGCGAGCAACCCCTAGCGGAGGAGATGTAGAATCTAATTGGAACATGTACAATCTACATGTTAGATGTAGAATATACATTGTATTTGTAGATGTAGATATCATATGTAGCAAAAAAATGTAAAATGTAAAATTTTTTTTTTCTAAAATTCTTAAAAATCATAAGCTCAAAAATGTATATACTGACTGAGTACGGGTATAAGTAGAGTCGCGTCCCCAGAAGCGACTCACACGTTCCTTCTCGTTCTAGCTAAAAGCTGTAACCCTTTCATGTTTATAGCATTCTTCCAAAATGTTAGTACGTTTGTATCCGGCAATGAAACTGCTCCATAGTAAAATTGTAACTCCTTGTGTACATCTGTTTTATCTAGTTTAGTTTTTTTGCTTTGATGGATATCAAGAAACTCAGCGAAAACATGGCAAGGAGGTTGATAGCTTTTATCAGGGGAGTCTTTATTGTCTGAAAATGACTGCGTACAGTCAATTAGCATCGCTTTGACAGTGGCCAACACTTGCTCCTTTTTTTCTGGGCTTAAAATACTGAGCTCCCTAAACGGAGGGTTAAGAAAAAGACCTGCATTATGCGCTGTTGACGGCTGAAAATGGGTTTCTAACGAGCTTAATGTATTACGTTTAAGCATATATCTGAATCGATAGCATCCAATTGGGAATGTTTTTTTAGTTTCTCATACCAGAGAACGTATATGTTAAAAGTTGTCTCTTTATCAGAACTTAGCTGCTCTGAGCATTCTTTAAATGGCTTCAAAAACACTAACAGTGAACTGATCAAATGAAAATCTATTTCAGACACTCTTTTCAGCTCATTCTTTCGAAGAAGTAAGCTCTGAATTTCATTTTGCATATCGTTTATGCTGTTAAGAATTATATATTTTGAGTTCCAACGAGTTCTGATGTCTTGTTTTAAAGTTTTTGACAATTTATTGTTTAACTCTGAGTGCTTAAAATATTTTACCAGCTTCTTACAATTTTCAATAAGATACTGTATGTGATAAATTGGATTTTTTTCTAAAACATCGTCCATAACTAAGTTAAGGTTGTGACAAGCACATGATAGACGTTTGTACCTCAGGGAAAGAAGTATATGTGCATTGATATTACTTACAAAAAAACTATTAAAAACAAAGAGAATGATTTAAACTTTTTTTTATATATATAGTAAAGGTACATATTAACAAAAAAATAACAATATTATTTTCATAAACTTTAAGAATAACTAAATATTAAATGAATAACTTTCCATTCATATGAAATAAGTATATGTGCATTCTAAATGAAAATTAAAAATACTAATGAAATTATTTTTTTTTAATTTTTATTTTTGCTTATTAATAGTTTATATGCTTTCCCTTTTTAGTGAAAATTTGATTTATCCGGGTGGGCATTGAGGTTGCCAAGTTTTTAGAATTGTAGGGTTAATTTGATCCCATTCCTGTAGCAATGCTTTTTTGAGGTCATTTACCGTATCAAACTGGCGTCCATTCTTATAAATTTTGTTGGATAATATTCTCCAAAGATCCTCTATTGGGTTAAGGTCCGGACTGATCGCTGGCCATTGCAATAAGGGAATCTTCCTAGCTTGCAAAAAGTTTTTTGTTTTCCGTGCCGAGTGGATGGGCGCGTTGTCCTGCTGGAAGATCCACTCATCCCCGTAAAGGTTTCCAGCAAATTCAATGAGTATTGTTTCCAAAAACTCTACATACATTTCTGCATTTGTTCTGGTGGGTATAAAACAAAGTGGGGACTTCCCAGCATACCCAAATCCACCCCAAACCATTAATGATCCTCCACCGTGGTTTCGTTTATGGCAGTGCTGCCGTGGTTGCCTTTTGTCGCGCCAATACTTTTGGCAGGAGTCAGGACCGTCCAAGTTAAATTTTTTTTCATCCGAAAATATAACTTTAGTGAACTCCTCTGACCAAAATTTGTACTTCTCAGCAAATTCTAGTCGAGCGGTTATGTGGCGCTTCAATAACCTCGGTACAGCGTCGCGGGAAGCATATGTAACCATTTCGGTTTCGTTTAAAATTTGATTTATACGTCTTTTGGATATGTCAAGCTTCAGTTGACCTTTGATCTCCATGCAAGACTTGTTGTTTTGAACGGCTAGACGACGAATTTGCCTCTTGCACCGCGTATCGATTTCAGTGGGTCTGCCGCTTCGCTTTATTTTTCCATACATTTCCGGATTTTTGAGAAAGTTTGCTATTGTGTTTCTATGCCGATTTAGTCTAGCGGCAATATAAGAAGTATTCTTGCCAGATTCGGCCAGCCCTTTGATCAGACCGCGATCTCCCTCCGACAAATGTGTTCCACGTGGCATTCTGCCGTAAAATCAAAATTATAACAAACATTTATGTCTCCAAACGTATAAAAACAAGTTTACTTACATTCTGCTGATTAAATAACTTTTTTGGATCACACTTCTTAGCTTACCCGCACGCGATAGCACAATAATCTAAGCTTGCACATATACTTATTGCCTTTGAAAACCACGAGTTGTTACACATATTATTTAAAACGGTACAAAGAATGAAGCGCAAAGAGGAACATTGGAGTGGGAGATCTTTATAATAGATAAGAGTACAAACTTGCATACCTACAAAAAATATACCGTTACGTTTATAGAAAATATAAGCAAATTAAAAAGTGCACATATACTTCTTTCCCTGAGGTATGAACTAAAAGCGGAAACAACATTGGCTCCATTACCTGTTACTACGATAGAACTCTTAAGTTTTAAGTTAAATTCATCAAGAATGCAATTAAATTGAGCTAGTATATTAGAAGCAGTTTTTTTATCGTACTCGAATTCTTTGATGCCAAGAATGGCTACCTTTAAATCAAAAAAATCATTAATGTAATGGGCGCTTACGGATATAAAGCTTTTTTGGGTATGCGAATCCGTCCACATATCAGTTGTATAAGCAATATCTTGATTTTCAAGAAACTTTAAAAGGTTCGATTTTGTTTTTGTGTACTCATCCTCCAAAATATCCCTTGTGAGAGTTCTCCTTGATACAATCAGGTCGTCAACGCATTGTCGGCCAAAATCTGCGCCGATGTTTATAAGCTCCTGGGCATATTCTCGAAAACCATTTCCTTTAAATGTACACAAATATCTTGAATGACGATTGTTTTGCATTAGTTTTGCCTAGGTCTGTGATTATGTGAGAAATATTTTACATACTATTTATTGCAGTGGTCGGCGTTTTTTTTCGTAATGCGTCTCTGTGCGTGTTGTGTGTGTTAAACGCAATAAAACATGACGGAAAAATTGTATTTTTTTGTGCAGTTCACTAATGTACACGTGTACGTCAGCAGCAGCACAAATGACCGTGCCGACCAATGTTCTACAAGATAATTTCGATTTTTCTCACATTATCATAGACCACAACACTGATTCGGTGGGTATTTCTTACCTTCGGTTACATTTAATGGCAGCAAATCTTTGGCCACAAATGCCAGTTGCTTTCTCGACAAATTGTCCAAAATTCGTTTTGGTAATTGTTTTTTTTTTGCATAGGTTTCCAAGGTTGTCTGATTTGCTGGTTCTCACCATTGAGCATTTATGTCGGATTAGAGGGCCAGTGCCGTTTTTTGACAAATAAGTAAAAACCATTTTGCATTTTAAGCAGCACACATAGTTGATAAGCTTTCCATCCTTTTCAATAAACGAAAATGTCTGCCATACACTGCTCTTGGTTTTTTCTGGTTTTATTTATTTATAACTCGGGTTGTTCTTGCGAATCGCTTCTTGAATTTGCAGTTTTTCCATTTTTACGAAAATGAAGCGACGCCGACTTATAAATGAATAGTGGTGGTAGAAAGAGCTATCGATACAAAATGATCGGTTATGCAGCTTTTGGGATTTTTTAGTTAATTTTCACACTAAACTAGTTCTAAGACACACTCAAAAATCATAAAAACCGACAACCGGTAACACTTTTTATTGTTCGTGGTGTTTTTTCGAGCCGATTTTGCTCTGAACGAACACGCACGCCCATGGACAAAATTTAGTTTTTCAACACGCACACGCGGGCTTCCATCGTGTCACGACGTGACACGAAGAAAACACGGTCCATGCCCACCTCTAGTCCAAACCACTAACCATACAGTATATAGATGTGCCAGTTCATACAACAAAAGGGACGCAAGCTGAGTGTTCTGTCCCGGCTCCCAGCGCTTCGGCTCTGTGAGGCTGAGACACTCGGGTCGGGAGCCAGGCCATTCGGGTCGGGAGCTGGGCCGTTCGGCATGTATGACTCATGTCGGGAAGCGAAAGCAAGCTATGAATTGCAAATGTATTTGTAAACAGACACGACAAAATGTTGTATCAATTTTTATTTTCCGAAACCGTTTTGAGTTTGTTTTGAGTTTCGTTTCCAGGTTACGTAAATGTGTGTGTGCCATGTATTCACACATACTGTGCTTGTGTGTGGGCTCTACAATTGTTGGCCGCTTGAATTGGTTTTTCGTTTTGTTTTGAGGGCTGATGTGATGTAGCGACGAAGCCGTTCATAAAATATTTTTTCGTTTTGTTTTGAAAAGCTAATGTTGTGACGGGCGCGCGGGGTATTTCTTCCATTCTCCTTTCGGCTTGCCTTTGCCTCTGCTTTCGGCTTCGTCAATGCCTCGACCCGACCCGCGTCGAGTCGAGCGACAGAACACACCAAGAAAATATGAAGTCTTACGACGGGAATAGGTCCAGGGCCGGATTAGCAGTTGGCTAGGGCCCTCCTAGAGATAACAGAAAAATTTTGTTGAAAAAACAGAACTCCAAATAATGAATACAAAATATAATAGCCACTGAGAAAAGTACAAAATAAAGGAGGGCCCCAGATTGATGGTTGCCCAGGGCCCGATTGAGGGTTAATCCGGCCCTGAATAGGTCGCTACATCACATCAGCCCTCAAAACAAAACGAAAAACCAATTCAAGCGGCCAACAATTGTAGAGCCCACACACAAGCACAGTATGTGTGAATACATGGCACACACACATTTACGTAACCTGGAAACGAAACTCAAAACAAACTCAAAACGGTTTCGGAAAATAAAAATTGATACAACATTTTGTCGTGTCTGTTTACAAATACATTTGCAATTCATAGCTTGCTTTCGCTTCCCGACATGAGTCATACATGCCGAACGGCCCAGCTCCCGACCCGAATGGCCTGGCTCCCGACCCGAGTGTCTCAGCCTCACAGAGCCGAAGCGCTGGGAGCCGGGACAGAACACTCAGCTTGCGCCCCTTTCGTTGTATGAACTGGCACATCTATATACTGTATGGTTAGTGTCCAAACACACAAGACACTGCACTAGGCAGTCACGAACACAAGACACTACACTAAAGCAGTCCACCAGCTCACAGCACTTCTAGAAAGACCAGCAGGTCTCGAATTATACACAAGAAAAACAAATAAAAGTATTTAATAATAACCAAAACCAACAGAAATTATCGCGTCATCAATTCTCCCACCTTGCCTACTGCTCTTTCGGACCTTTCAAGGCCAGCACCGAACCTGAAGTTCCCATACATCTACAAATTTCTTTAGGAGGACCCTGGACAGACTGATGCATGTCCCAGCCTGAAATAGGAACCTTACACCGCCAAAAAATGTTTTGTTGGGTCTTATCAAAAGATACGCTTGCTCTTGCTTAAGCCGGTCGTCTTTTCACCTCGCTCCTGCATTTTTTGCCTTTTTGCCAATTTAATTTCAATATTAATTACAACAAATCGTGTACATCTTAAACTCATCATAATTGGTCCTTTTTTGTGCCAATTATCTGTGTTTCGCTGTTTAACAATTGAGTTAATAATAACTTTATATTTCGAACGCGTATCAGACGTGCGCAAGCAATTTGTTAGTGCTTTTATCCATTCCGCTTTGGATCATTGCTCTCTGCGCTCACTGTACTCCATCCGTTCAATCGCCTATCAACACACGCTCTGGAGAGCATAAGTGCAAGCTCTCTTGCTCTCACTCTCACTGGACTTCGCCTGCATCTGCATCTTCTTGAATTGCTCTCTCGGTGTCTCTATTTCGTGAGCTTCACCGTTTGTTTTCGTCACTCCGCTGGATCGTCTGCCGCTGCTGCTGATCGTCGCTCGCTTCTGCTGCCTGCACTCTTATATCGCTTGCGCTCCCACTTTGAGTTTTTCTTCGAGCACAGTGATTCAACTACTGTCAAAAATGGTTCTTGTCTGCAGTGCAAAGAAATGCGAATTTGGAGGCAACATAGTCGGCGATTCATTCCTCTGCTGTTGGCTGTGCGACAATGTCGCCCATATAAAATGTGCTGGTGGGGGTAATTTTGGACGTCTACACGATCTCATCTCAAAACGCATGGGTCTGACTTGGTCATGTTTGGCCTGCCGTGAGATTGAGGCCGAAATGCGCACTTTAATGAGACAGACTCGTACTGGTTTTCAGGATGTCCGGAAGCAATTTATCGCTCTCAACGACAAGTTCCTGTCCCTGGAAACAAAATTTCTTGGCCTCAAACTCTTGAGTGAATCTCCTAGACGGAAAATCCCTCATACCGATAACAACAACCTCTTGCAACCTATTGGAGTTGGAACGCCTGCCTCTCATCTACATACATCGGAATTCTTTGCTACTCCGAGCGGTCATGCCTCGCCGTTAGTCAATCCGCCTTCAGTCGCTCCGGTGTTATTGTCATCAAATCTTTGTCGTCAAAACCTCCTTGGTTCTCCAAGAATTTGTCTTATTTAAAGAATAGAAAAACTTGGCTCTATAAAAAGTATCAAAATACTGGATCTATGATTGTCTTCGCCCAATATTCCTCCGCTCGTCCTCAATTCCTCACTGTTAATAGTCTTTGTTATAATCGATACCTTTCCCGATGTAGTAAACATTTTCGTAGTGAACCAAAAAAATTCTATTCGTTCGTTAATTCTAAACGTAAGTCCAATGCATTTGCTCCATCCCTTCATTATCAAAACAACTCAGAATCTGCTGCTGGTATTGCAAATTTATTTGCCACCTTCTTCCAATCAACGTACTCGTCACATATCTACCATGCATCCACTCCGTATCCCTACCATTTACCTCATGCCAACATCATTTATCTGCCTTTCTTTGAGGAAAGTGATGTTCTAGAAGGCTTGTCAATTATTGACATATCATTCTCGGCGGGTCCAGACAAGGTACCAAGTTGTATTTTAAAATACTGTGCCCAGTCCTTATGCAAACCGTTTACATATCTTTTCAACCGAACATTGGAACGGTCCTGTCTTCCAGTGATTTGGAACGAATCCTATATCAGAGTTTACCTCTTTTATCATTAAAGGCTTTCAAGGTAACTTGCAGACGGATGTCATTTACACTGATTTTAGTAAAGCATTTGATTCTGTAAACCATTCCCTTTTAGCACAAAAACTTGACCTTTTAGGGTTTCCGCCTAATCTCTTGAGATGGATTTCTAGCTACCTTTGTTCTAGGTCTCAAAGAGTCCTCTTCAAAAACTCCTTCTCTTCACCTGTTAAGGTTACTTCTGGAGTACCACAGGGCAGCCATCTAGGCCCCCTACTATTCACACTCTTTATTAATGATCTGCCTTCAGTATTAACAAACTCTCGAGTACTCATGTATGCGGATGATGTTAAACTTTGTGTCCAGTATAAGGACATTTCATTTCACTCTCGCTTGCAATCCGATCTCAATAACTTTCAATCATGGTGTTGTGCAAATATGTTACACCTAAATGCCTCGAAATGCAAAGTAATGACATTTCATCGCTCCAGCCCCCTATTGGCTCCTTATAGCCTCTGCGGTGGTTCTCTTGAGAGAATTACCTTGGTTGATGATCTTGGTGTTAAATTAGACCCAAAGTTGAAGTTTTCTGAACACATTTCTACCATGGTAAATAAGGCCATGGGTGTGCTTGGGTTTATAAAGAGGTGGTCAAAGGAATTTGACGACCCCTATATAACGAAGACTCTCTATATCTCGCTTGTTCGTCCGATTTTAGAATACGGCTCTTGTGTATGGTGCCCCCAGTACAAAGTACACCAGGACCGTATAGAATCAGTCCAGAAAAACTTTTTACTTTTTGCTCTGCGTGGCCTTAACTGGGATGCAGGTGTGAGACTGCCATCTTATCCTCGTAGATTGCTTTTAATAAACCTTCCAACCTTAGTTAGTCGTAGAAAAATGCTTGGTGTGATTTTTATGCACAACCTGATCAAGGGTGATGTAGATAGCCCTGACTTGTTGAGCCGCATAAACTTTACGATTCCTATTAGATCTACTAGAAACTTCATTCCTCTTTTCCTTCCGCTTTGTAGATCGAATTATTCCTTGCACGAACCATTTAGGGTACTTTGCTCGGACTTCAATTCCCTTTACCACATAATATCAACTACTAATTCCCTTCCTCTTCTTAAATCACTAATACTAACATACCTTTCCCGTAATTAGTTATATTTTTTAGCTATCTTTGCATGCTTAGCTCTTTGAGTTGTGTTTAGCTCTAATTTTCCTCGAATTTTAGTCTAACACCTATCTTTCCTGCATGCTCGCGATCGGTTCGGTAACACGCGTCGCGCGTCATGCGGCAGCGCCCCTCGGTCGGTTGGGCGGGAGGAGGGCTGCGTTTCTGCCTGGGTTCCGCGCGTAACAGGCTTCGGCTTGGTGTCGCATGGGCCACTTGATGGTGCAGTCATTGCATATCAACGTCCAGACATTCCGCTTCACAAAAAGGGTTCAAGATCTCACATTGAGAACTACCGAGGTATTGCTAAGCTTTCCGCCATTCCAAAGCTGCTTGAGTTCCTTATTACCAGGCAATTGCAACACCTATGCAGGAGTCTGATATCTCCATCGCAACACGGATTTTTTAAACATCGATCTACATTGACAAACCTTCTCGAGTTGTCTTCTGCAATTAACCGAGGATTTCAAAGCTCCCTGCAAACAGACGTAATTTTCACGGATTTTAGCAAGGCTTTCGACTCCGTGAACCATTCTCTTCTCATTCACAAGCTTTCTTCAACTGGTTTCCCCACTAATCTTCTAAACTGGATTTCGTCATATCTTTCTAACCGCACACAACGTGTTTTGTTTACTAATGTGTTGTCGAATGTCGTTAATGTTACATCAGGAGTGCCACAAGGTAGTCATTTAGGTCCACTACTGTTTATTTTATTTGTGAATGACCTTCCTCAAGTTATAACATACTCCTCTACACTAATGTACGCTGACGATGTTAAAATCTATCTCTCCTACTCTGATTGGTACCTGCACAAACGCCTTCAACTCGACCTAAACGAGTTGCAAATTTGGTGTTCAACAAATCTCCTCTTTCTTTCTCTTTCCACACTTTGTCTCGTACGCTTTAGGAATTCATGCCCTCGAACGAATTTCGAGTTCTAATGACCTTGGAGTTCTTTTCGATCATAGACTGTGTTTTAATAGCCATATAGCTGCAACTGTAAATAAAGCTAAGGGTGTTCTAGCGTTTATAAAGCGTTGGTCCAAGGAGTTTGATGACCCGTATGTCACCAAAACACTGTACGTCTCCTTGGTTCGTCCGATTCTGGAATATTGTTCTTGTGTGTGGAGTCCACAGTACAAGGAGCAACAGTCCATTTTCGAGTCGGTCCAAAAACAATTTTTAATTTTTGCTTACGTAATTATAACTGGGACTCGGATAGAATCTTGCCACCTTATCAATCGAGGCTACATCTTTTAGACCTCACTTCTTTGCGCCATCGCAGAATTTGTAACGGCGTTATATTTGTACACAAGCTCCTAGTTGGGCTTGTTGACTCAGAAGCACTTCTTGGCCTGCTTTCGTCCGTTTCGTTTACCCTTCTGTAGGTCTAATTACGCTTAACACGACCCTTTTCGAATCTTATGCTCTAATTATAATAATCTTTATCACACCCTATCCCCTGAATTATCCCTTAAAATTATAGCCAGTAAGATATACCTGTTCTTACAATCCACTAATTATACCCGTACTCAAAAAAGAGTTAAGGGGTATTGTTCGGCTAAGCGCCGGCCCATGGCAGCACAATGAGCAAAGAGACCATATGTAACATCTCTTAAAAGTAACGTCTCTCTTTATTACTGTTTTGTTTGCTTTGCTTATGCTCTGTCTGGTGCTTTGCTCTCTGTCGGCGTTCGACAGCCGCTGTGGTGGAGGCTCGTCAGAGAAAGCAGAAGACACTTCAGATTCGATCATCTCCGTAGTTAAACGTTTTGCTGTTTGGCACAGTGACCTGCCTGCCACATAGTTCTAAACTAAACCTTACATAAATCTAACAACTTCAACAGTCTTGAACCGGCCCCCGCGTCTTCAATCGACCCATCGTTAACTCTCGTTATCAAATCCGCACACCTTTCGCTAGTTTTGGATAAAACATATATATTAACTTAAGTACAATAAACTGTGAATACATTAACTGAACAATCATCGCCTTTTTAATAATATCGCAATACAACGCTACTGAAGAAGCTCAGTAGCTCAACATTTGGTGACCCCGACGTGATAGAAACATAAACTTGTTAAATTTTATCACAAAAAACATAACATTTTCGTTGGATAAATTGGCTTTGAACCACGGTTTTTTCGGTTTGTCGTATGTGCACAAGCAACAGAAACGGTTCTCGCGTCATCTGCTTTGCGGTCTGCTTGCTTGCTGCTGTTTCGTTTCGGTTTCGTGCTCTCAGTGTGCATGCCTTTGTTGTTGTCGGATGCACAAGTTTAGTGCGTTTCAAACTGTTAGCTCACGCTGCTGATCTGTAAAACTGCAAGACCGTGTGTTTTGAGCGCTGCGATCGATTGTACAGTTCATGTAAAACTGCTCGAGGTTATTCACCGGCTGTTAACCTCTACACTCGCTCAGTGACTCTAAACCCAGCTTTCTACTGAGCATACACGATGGCTTCTAATAGCACCCCTTCAATCTCTCCCCCTCACCTTTGTTCGTCGATTCGGAAGCTGCATTCAACAAGCGCAAGGTGCAATCCATGGTAGGAGCAGCACGGAGATGGAAACTGCCGTCGGCAAGGAGAGGATTGGGGAACTCAGTGAGGAGGAGTTAAATGTGCGACTAAAGTTGCTAGCGGATCTGGTCGCTTCGTTCAACGAGCACCATAATGCCCTGGAGAGGATTGATCTCGATGAGATTGGCAGTCCCTTGAGGGGAGGAGTTTGACGAATGCGTGGTCATGCTGGAAATTCGTATGAAGCGCGAGTTGAACAAGCGGCAGCCCACAATGCTCCCATGCTCAACAATGCGGACGGATCATGTTG
This sequence comes from Drosophila obscura, assembly GCF_018151105.1. NCBI lineage: Eukaryota > Metazoa > Arthropoda > Insecta > Diptera > Drosophilidae > Drosophila > Drosophila obscura. The sequence continues at coordinate 119,438 of NW_024542846.1, forward strand.
GAGAGGCCCCAGCTACAGTCATAGTGCAGAGTCGGCCTCGCCTGCCGGAATTAAAGCTTCCCGAATCAGCGGGGGCTACGCGAAATATGCTGCGTTTTGGGGCATGTTTGCCTCCATAATTGACAAGGATTCTGACCTAACGAATGTGGAGAAGCTGCAGCACCTACGATCCTGCCTGAAAGGACCTGCTCTAGACACAATCTCTTCGCTAGAATTCAGCCACGCCAGCTATCCCATCGCCCTAGACCTTCTTAATAAACGATTCAATAACAAGCGTTTAATATTTCAGGCACATGTCACCGACATTTTGGGTGTGCAGCGTATTGAGACCTCGTCTGTGTCCCAGCTCCGGTCATTGTCAGATACTGTAAATGCCAATCTGCGGGCCTTGCAGAGTATGGGGACAAAGGACCAGATAGCTGACTGCATTCTGATACATATCCTGCTACAGAAAGTGGACAGCGCCACACAAGCCAAGTGGGAGGAATGCTCGTCAATGGATAGCATACCCACAAGCCAGCAATTTACCGCTTTTCTGGAGCAGAGATGCCAGAGGTTGGAGACTCAGGAGCACGCTAAGGAAATGTACACTAATAGCAATCGGAAACACTGCCTAGTTGCAACTACCTTCAAGCCGATTGCCTGCGCGCTCTGCGGCGACACCGGACATTCGATATATCGATGTTCTCAATTCAGCAACCTTTCTCCTCGACTTCGGCTCCAGGAAGCTAATAAGCTATCCCTATGCACCAACTGCCTCCGATCAGGCCATCAGCAAGGTGAATGTCGGTCACGATCCTGCCGAGTATGTGGTGCTAAGCATAACACACTACTTCATTCCGAGTCTTCGTCCTACACTTCTCAAGCCATTCTGCCTCAACTCGTCAAATCAACATCGACTCTACGAATTCCCGCGATACCCTCTGTCGCTGAACATGCCGTAACATCGTCAGCCACGTCGCTCTTGGCCCAGAGTCATCGACGGGACGCTGTGATTTTGCCCACTGCCATAATCAGCGTAAGGAGTCGCTCCGGGATGTTGATTCCTTGCCGTGCCCTGCTCGATTCTGGATCGCAGGTGCATTTTCGTCACTTCTCGTCTGGCTCAACAGTTGCAGCTACAGAAGAAAGAGTCGGAAGTTTCCGTTTCTGGTCTAGGCGATTCGTGTGCCATATCCGAAGGATGCTGCGTCGATATCCAACTGGAATCATACGCGTCCAACTATGCCGCGACCATTACGGCACTTATTGCTCCAACCATTACGGGTAACCAACCCAACGGTATCCACGACATTAATCGCTGGAACATGCCCTCCAACATACCTCTGGCGGATCAGAAGTTTCACCAGCCCCAGCCAGTTGATATTCTGATTGGAGCGGCTCTGTTCTCGAGCTTCTATGCCCTGGCAATATCAAGTTGGGAACTGGACTGCCACGTCTTCAGGAGACCAAACTGGGATGGATAGTTGCAGGAGAGGTTTCTCCGTCTCTCAAGGCAGCTCCACTTTTTGCTTCTCTATTTTCAGGTAGCTCATCTGAAGTGGCCCCTCGCTCGACCCAGCATAGGGTCAGAAATAAAGTCCGGAGTAGCGGTACTGAAGACGGTGCTGAAGACAACAACAGTGCTGCAAAATAAGGACGTTAAAGATCCGCGCTCTTCAACGGGGGGAGTATGTTCGGCTAAGCGCCGGCCCATGGCAGCACAATGAGCAAAGAGACCATATGTAACATCTCTTAAAAGTAACGTCTCTCTTTATTACTGTTTTGTTTGCTTTGCTTATGCTCTGTCTGGTGCTTTGCCTCTGTCGGCGTTCGACAGCCGCTGTGGTGGAGGCTCGTCAGAGAAAGCAGAAGACACTTAGATTCGATCATCTCCGTAGTTAAACGTTTTGCTGTTTGGCACAGTGACCTGCCTGCCACATAGTTCTAAACTAAACCTTACATAAATCTAACAACTTCAACAGTCTTGAACCGGCCCCGCGTCTTCAATCGACCCATCGTTAACTCTCGTTATCAAATCCGCACACCTTTCGCTAGTTTTGGATAAAACATATATATTAACTTAAGTACAATAAACTGTGAATACATTAACTGAACAATCATCGCCTTTTTAATAATATCGCAATACAACGCTACTGAAGAAGCTCAGTAGCTCAACAGGTATATTAGATTTGTGGTAAAAGTGGATGTGTGCAACGCAGAGAAGGAAACGTTTCGGACCCCATAAAGTATATATATTCTTGATCAGCATCAATAGCCGAGTCTATATAGCCATGTCCGTCTGTCCGTCTGTCCGACTGTCCGTCTGTCCGTCTGTCCGTCCGTCCGTCTTGATGAGCGCCTGGATCTCAGAGACTATAAGAGCTAGGGCTACCAAATTTGGTTTCCAGACTCATGTGATATCACACTGCTACAAGTGTATTTCAAAATTTCGCCACGCCCCCTTCCGCCCCCACAAAGAACGAAAATCTGTGGCAGGCACATTTTTAAAGATACGATAAAACTAAAAACGCAGTATCGTAGAGAATGCCCATATCTACCAGACTGCTGAATCTGAATCAGATCGGATCATAATTATAGCCAGAATGACGAAATTAATTTTCAGTTGCTTCCCCTCCCTCTCCCGCCTACGACAACGCAACTCATTTTCCTTCTCGCTCGCAAACTCTGCCGCGTTCAGTGCGCGAGCAACCCCTAGCGGAGGAGATGTAGAATCTAAATGGTACTTGTACAAACTACATGTTAGATGTAGAATAGACATTGTAGATGAGATGTAGATAACAAATGTAGCAAAAAAATGTAAAATGTAAAATTTTTTATTTAATTCTAAAATTCTAAAAAATCATGCTCAAAAATGTATATACTGACTGAGTACGGGTATAAGTAGAGTCGCGTCCCCAGAAGCGACTCACACGTTCCTTCTCGTTTTTAATTATTTCCTATATCCACTTTTTTTTTCCTTTAATTTTAATCATAATGTATGATAGCAGATAGTTGCTAGTCTTCAATAAATAAATATAAAAAAGGCGAGTCGTTATAGTCTGTTTCGCTCATCCGCTCAGTAATAAAGGTGACCTCAGATCCGGAGTCGATCAGGGCTCTAGCCTTGTGTCTTGTGCCGGCATAACAAATGTCCACTATTGCTGTGTCCAGTAGCACCTGGTGGACATTTGTCGAACAATAGCTCTGGACATGGGCCGAGTCGTTGGACGAAGGAAGAGAAGAGGAAGTGGACTGTATGGAGTTAGGGGCTTGCGTGGTGTGAGGACTGGGAGCACAGTTGGGCACACTCGGAGCCTGCTCGCCCCGATGAAGGAGGGTGTGGTGTCGTCCATTGCACGTACTGCAGTTGTACGCGCTGGTGCAGTCCCGGACTTGGTGTCCTCGCGCGAAGCAGTTCAAACAGTGTTGTTTCTGCTGGATGTATCTTGACCGTTCCTGTACGGTCAGGCGAAGAAATTCTGGGCATGATCGCACTGGATGATAACTCCTGGAACAGAGGTCGCAATTGCGCGCCTTGTTGGAGATTCTCCCTTCAAAGGAGTTGACTCGTCGAGGTGCAGGAGTGGGAAGGCTTGTACGGGAATTGTAATGCGTCTCGATGCCTGGATGACCGTCCTCGGTCGCCTTGAGAGAGAGGTATCTCTTGCCCATGGTGCGTCAAGTCGGAACCTCGAATTTGTTCGGAACCGATTGTTTCCAAAGCTCCACGGTCGCCTTATAAACTTATAAAGCCACGGCCTCACCTGGCTTTATCCACCTTGCGGCGGAGTTGTAGATTTACCGAAAAAAATTTGAAAAATTTGGCAAGTCTTTCTGAATATACTTTGAAACGAAAAACGGTCTTGGGATTTTTTTTTCTTCCGATTTCCCCCGAAATCGCCCACACAGCCCTCGTCACCCTATGGACTCCTCAGAAGCCTGCGTGCCCCTTCACTTACTTTTCTGTGGCTACAAAACCTGCGACACACCCAAATTTTTGTTTGTATACCCGTACTCAAAAAGAGTTAAGGGGTATATTAGATTTGTGGTTAAAGTGGATGTGTGTAACGCAGGGAAGGAAACGTTTCCGACTCCATTAAGTATATATACTCTTCCCCCTCGGAGAACTACCATCTTGCCGCGATGAGGGGGCTTAGTAAGCGTAAGGAACCCAAAAGCTTTACTGGCGGTAGCGTGATGCTGCCAGAAGGGCCACCCAAGCCAGGCAGGTCTTGGGGGAGCGCCGAAGCTAAAAGTAGTTCACCCTGGCGGTAGGGATAAAACGCATCCGTTATGGGGGAATGTCCAGTAACGAAGAACCAGTTAAGGTGCAGGGAGTCGGAGACCCAGTACCGGCGGTGATTGGGGGTGCGAGCGCAGGCCCCCCGGCGTCGATATCCTGTGACTGCAGGAAACCCGAGATGGCAGTGGAGTGCTTGGCTGCCAAATCGTGTAATGCCACAAGCAACAGAAGGATCCGCAGGCAGAAAGGGACGATAGAGGATCTGGAACCGGGAACCACAGACGGAAGCTTCGTCTTCACTGGTCCCTCAGTGTCAGAGGCAGAGTTGGCTACCGCCTTCTCTCGACTCGGATACAACGAGGAGCCGCAGAAGGCGGAGCCACAAGTCACGGCTCCCAATATCCAGGTCGACTCGGGTCCACTACCTGTGACGGATGAGAAGACGGAGGCTGAGACCCTACGCAAACGGCTGTCGGGATACAGGGCATCGGCAAAATACCTCCGTGGTATTAGCCAAAGACCCCACGATACGCTGACGGCGAGGGAAAGGAGCCTCAAGAAGAAGCACGAGCAAAACGTGCGGAGGTACGAGCGGCTTAACGGAGTCGCTCCTACCAACGGAGACAAAGCCCCCCCAAGCGCACACGCGGCGGTGACTGAGGACCCCAAACCGTCGACTTCAGCGTCAGCATCAGCTGGCACGAAGACGAAGGTGGACCAACCCTCAACGTCATCGTCCGCGAACGCGCGAGGGAGAAAGGGGAAAAAGTTGTCCGGGAAGCAGAGGGGGAAGACCACACCTCTGACGCAGAACACGGCGAGTGCCAAGGCACCACCAACGCCCTCTGTACAGAAGGCACCGGTGGAACCGACTGGTCGAGAGCCAAGGTTCAAGCGACAGAGAACGGACGACTCCACAAAAGCTTCCGAGTCGAAGAAGGCGAAACCAGAGGACATTCTGGCCAGCCTAGGATCGCCAGCCGAGCTGCAGGTAGCCATTATCGACCAAAGTCACCCAGAGGGGAAGATATCGGACGTAAATTGGCTGAAGGCAGAATCGGAGATCCTGACCGCCATGAAGGATGCCATTGTGCGCGCAGATAACCCGTTTGTCTGCGAGTTCAAGGGTATCAAGTGGTATAAGGGAGCCAAAGCAGTGGCCTGTGGCAATGCAGAAACTCTTGAGTTTCTCAAAACCACGGTCCAAGGTTTTGGTGAACTTTGGCCAGGAGCGGCACTCCGCGTGGTCCCGACGGATCAGATTCCCAGGAGAACGATCATGAAGGTGTGGATTCCTCCCCCGATTAAGGCGGATGAGGACACACTCGTTCTGATCAAGGCACAGAACCGGATCCTGGAGACATCGGACTGGACCATCACAAGAGCGATAGCGCGAGACAAGGGGAACGGCAAGGAACTCTGGATCAGCATTGGTCAAGAAAGCCTGGCCAAACTCCTTGCAACGGACTGCCGCATATCCTTTGGTATGGGCACCCTGGCGGTAGCAGTACCGCGACACCCCAGGTCCGCTGAACAGCATGAAGGTGGTGCAGATTAATCTGCATCACTCAAGTGTACCATCGGCGGACCTGCTGCGGTTTATGGAGGAGAAGGCGGTGGACGTGGCCCTCATCCAAGAGCCCTGGATCGTAAGTGAACGGGTTCGGGGACTGAACGGTCGCGGATACCGCCTTCTCACGCCACACCCCGCGGGTAAGCCAAGAACCTGTATCGTGGTAAGGAACGAGCTTAATGTTCTGTTTCTTCCAGGTACAGCACTCCGGACCTAACGGTGGCACTATGTGAGAGGGAGGACGGGAAAAACCTATACCTAGCCTCTGCATACCTGCCGTACGAAGAGGAAGACCCACCCTCGGAGGATGTCAGGGCCCTGATCCACCAAGCGCGGAGGGAGGGACTTGATATTGTCTTAGGCTGTGACGCGAATGCCCATCACTCCCTCTGGGGAAGTACGGGCACAAATTCTAGAGGAGAGTCGCTGTTCGAGTACATTCTGTCCACAAATCTTGTTGTGTGCAACCGGGGAGACCACCCCACCTTCCGCAACAGGAACCGTGCAGAGGTTATAGATATAACACTGGCCTCGAATAGCGACTCCCTTACCATCGATGACTGGCACGTGTCCAGTGAGTGTTCCTTTTCGGACCACTACAGGATAGTGTACAGCATCAAATGGAACAAGGAGAGGCCCAAGGCCTACCCGCAACCCCAAGCGGACAGACTGGAACCGCTTCTCCGCAACCGTACAGAAGGTGCTGCCTAACCCACCGGAAGGGGGCATAATTCAAACGGAAGCACTAGAGAAAGCTACGCAGACCGTCACTAATGCTCTACAGATGGCGTTTCTCAAATCCTGCCCGATCAGCCGACCCCCAAAGTCCAATCACAACCCGTGGTGGACACGGGAGTTGAGCGAAGTCAGAAAGGAATCGAGGAAACTCTTCAATAAAGCAAAAGTGACAAACACACAGGAAAGTTGGGACGAGTATCGCCGCAGCTTCAATACCTACAAAAACACCTGTAGGAGGGCGAAAAGGGAATCATGGGCAGCCTTCTGCGATGCCATAGATGGTACCACTGAGGCCTCAAGGCTTCGACGCGTACTGTCGAAGGCACCCACCACACCAGGCCTGCTCCGCAGCCAGGACGGTACCTTCGCAGAGAGCAGCCAAGAATCCCTGGAGCTCCTCATGAGTACTCACTTCCCGGGTTGCTCAGATGTCACCGGTGACGAATCCAACGCCACCAACGACACTGAGGATCATCCAGGAGAGGAAATCGAGGATCTCATACGAAATATAATGGCACCAGACAAGATTATCTGGGCCATTAAATCATTCAGTCCCTACAAGTCACCGGGACCGGATGATATCCGACCAGCCATGCTGCAAGCAACTTGCCTGCACCTACTACCATGGCTGAAGAAAATATTCGAAGGATGCCTCCTAACTGGGTACGTCCCCCATGGGTGGAGGGAGGTGAGAGTGGTCTTCATCCCCAAGGCCGGGAAGATAAACCACATCTCCCCAAAGGACTACAGACCCATCAGTCTGTCGTCATTTTTGCTTAAAACGATGGAGCGACTGATGGATCTATATATAAGAACCAAGCTAGACAAACAAGTGTTCAGTGGAGCTCAGCACGCCTACCTCAAAGGTAGATCAGTTGAGACCGCACTACACGAAGTTGTTGGGCATATCGAAAGGAGTCTAAGCTACAAGGAATATGCCTTGGCGGCCTTTCTAGATATAGAAGGGGCCTTCAACAACGTCAGGATCGAGTCAATAACGGCCGCACTGGCCAAGATTGGCACACACCCGACGGTAACCGGATGGCTAGACAGCGTTCTCAGAAGCAGAACGATAAGCGCCAATCTAGGCTCCTCCTCGTCAAGAAAGACGGTCACACGAGGTACTCCGCAAGGGGGAGTTATATCCCCTCTACTGTGGAACCTGGTCCTCAACGACCTCCTTCTTCAGCTGGGGAGGAGCGGATATAAGGTTACGGCCTATGCAGACGATTTAGTAATACTGGTAACGGGTAAATTTCTGCCCACAATCAGTGACCTTCTGGAATCTGCACTGGGCACTACCGCCAGCTGGGCACACCAGAACGGTTTGGGGGTCAATCCTCAAAAAACAGAACTGGTGCTGTTCTCACGAAGATATAAGATACCGAGTTTCAAACTACCAGCAATCGGTGGAACGACACTCGAGCTATCGAGCGAAGCCAAGTATCTTGGTGTCATCCTTGACTCCAAACTCTCCTGGAAGAGAAACACGGAGGAAAGGAAGAAAAAGGCAATGGCAGCTTTCTACACCTGTAGGAAGACTTTTGGACGAACATGGGGCTTACAGCCGCACATCATCCAATGGATGTATACAGCGGTAATAAGACCCATCCTGACATACGGAGGCATGGTATGGTGGGAAGCGGTTAACACCAAATCCCACCTGGAGAACCTCCGTAAAGTCCAACGGACAGCATGCCTTGGGGTCACCGGATCTCTCAAATCCACCCCACAGGCAGCTCTGGACACCATGTTAGGCCTGGAACCGATAGACCTTCATCTTAAGTGCAAGGCTGAGACAAGTGCCGCTAGGCTATTAGCCGCGCAGTTCTTCAAGCCATCGCCTTATGGCCACGCCACTATACTCCGTATGGAAGATAGTGGAACGGCCAGGTGGAGTGACTACTGTGTCTCAGAGTTCTCATGGAAAAGAAACTTTAAAGGACACATACCGGATAGGGAGGAATGGAAGAGTAACACTGTCCTGGGGCAGAAGGAGCTCTCCATTTTCACCGACGGGTCAAAGACGGCCGAAGGGACAGGAGCTGGAATCTTCTCCGAAGAACTAGCAACCAACATATCCCTAAGACTACCAGACTGGTGCAGTGTATTCCAGGCGGAGATATATGCAGTATGGCAAGCGGCAAAGTTGGTATACACCTTGGAGATACCTCCGAGGAACATAGCAATCTGCGTTGACAGTCAAGCTGCCATCAAAGCCCTGGTATCCTGCAAGACCACAAGCAGACTCGTACGTGATACGGTGGACGCACTAAACCAGATCAGCGCGCACTCAATCACACTCACGTGGGTTCCGGGTCACACCGACATAGCGGGCAACGAGAGTGCGGACGAGTGTGCCAGAAATGGATCGGCCAAGCCAATGGCGGACGCAGTCAGCGACATAAGGAGACCACTACGAGACATCATCTCGCAGATGATGGGCCGAGCCAGAACGAGATCGGACAGGAGGTGGAACACCACACCAAACTGTGAGATCTCTCGCTCGCTCTGGCCCCACTACGACCTTAAACGCACCAAGACTCTCCTAAGCTTCAGGAAGAGTCGGGTGCGAACACTGACGGGAGTTATAACGGGGCACTGTGTCATCGGCCGCATGGCCACAAGGTACAGACTGCCCCACCATGACTTCTGCCGCAGCTGCGGGGACGAGGAGGAAATAGAGAGCATCCAGCACCTTCTCTGCAACTGTCCTGCACTCATGGGGAGACGTCACCGAATACTCGGTGGCGCCTTCTACGAAGATCTGGACAGCCTGGCAAACATGCCTCTAGAGAAACTGGTGCTCTTTATAGAGGCCTCGGGATGGTTCGCGAAACCTCCCTAGGCACCGGACAATATCCCGTGACGAGTGTGGGCATCACAATGGGCAGACTTGCCTCCGAGTGACCTCGACTTCAGTCGAGCAGCCCTATAAACCTAACCTAACCTATATATACTCTTGATCAGCATCAATAGCCGAGTCGATATAGCCATGTCTGTCTGTCCGTCCGTCCGTCCGTCTTGTTGAGCGCCTGGATCTCAGAGACTATAAGAGCTGGGGCAACCAAATTTGATTTCCAGACTCATGATATCACACTGCTACAAGTGTATTTCAAAATTTCGCCCGCCCACTTCCGCCCCCACAAAGGACGAAAATCTGTGGCAGGCACAATTTTAAATATTCGAATCTGAATCAGATCGGATCATAATTATAGCCGGAATGCCGGAAAGCCGCCCCCTCCTGCAAGAGACCCGTTACTCATTCTCTTTCCCGCTCGCACACTCTGCATCGTTATGTACGCGAGCGCCCTCTAGCTGAGGAGATGTAGAATCTAAATGATACATTTAGAATCTTCATGCTAGATGTAGAATATACATTGTAGATGTAGATAACAGATGTAGCAAAATAATGTTAAATGTTTTTTTTAATTGTAAAATTCTAAAAATCATAAGCTCAAAAATGTATATACTGACTTTGTACGGGTATAAGTATAAGTATAAGTGGGGACGCGACTCTCCCAAAAGCGACCCACACTTTCCTTCTCGTTTTTTTGTATGTTCGTAATTTTTAATTTATTTGTAAATAATAATACCTTAATAATAATTATTATTATCAGAAACGCTCTTACACTAGGCAACACTAGAATTAGGCTGTGGCCCAAAATGACTTTTTCTGATAGATTTCGGGGTTTAAAATTTTTTAACGAATTATGGTTTTTTTTATGGTGTTTTTTTTTAAAGAATTTTTTAAAATCTGGTATTTATTAAATGTTTTTTTCGGAGGTAGTACTTCTATTTTTCACATAACTTAAGTATCTTATATCTGGCTACAAAGACCTTTGCAGTTCTGAAAAGCTAACAAATGCAGCTATAAATACGACCCAGACCTTTTGTATCTGCAGCTTAACGCCTGAAAGATATTAAGCTTTCAAACTCAAATTTTATTATTTTCTGCGGTAGTTTTCCAAAAATTTATACTTTAATAATAATAAAAACTCGGGAAAAGTCGAACTGCAAAGTTCTTTGCATCTGGTTGCTTAAGATACTTAAGTTATGTGAAAAATAGAAGCACGACCATGAAAATAATTCCAGATTTTAAAAATTCTTAAAAAAAAATGACACCATAAAAAAAACGAGAAGGAACGTGTGAGTCACTTCTGGGGACGCGACTCTACTTATACCCGTACTCAGTCAGCATATACATTTTTGATCATATAATTATTTAGAAATAAAAAAAAAAAAAATTTTACATTTTACATTTTTTTTGCTACATCTGTTACACTAGTCAACACGATTTTTCCTCAAGGAACAAAACGAACTTTTTCTTAAAGATTTGGGGCTTAGAAATGGTTTGATAATATATATTTTTTTTTTTTTATATGGCAGAACTTTTTTTTAAAGAATTTTTGAAAACTGGTATTTTTTTTTAAAGCTTTTTTCAAAGGTAGCTCTTGTTTTTTTCACAAACCTCTAGTATCTTACGTCTGGTTGTTAAGAACTTTGCTATTTTGAAAAGATAATTAAAACAGCTAGAAGTTAAGCCTAAACACTTTGTGATTACAGCTCACCGTCTGGGAAATATAAAGCATTGAAATGCAAAAATTATGATTTTTGTGCGGTATTTTTTACGAAATTTTGACTTTAAAAACTTAGGAAAAGTCGAAAAAAAATTATATCCTGTGTCCTCTATTTTTTTTGTGTATAGGTGCGTTAATTTGGCGTCGTTCAAGGTATCGCTCATTAAAATGTATGGAGAGACTTTGGAGCTAAAATTCGTTAACCAAACCTAAAATATGGAAAAAATGAACAAAAAATACTATTGAAGGTTGCGAGCCCAATTCCCATTGGGTGGGCGTCCAAAGACAACCCTTTTTGGCGCCCGGCGGCCCCCGCCCGGGCCCCCCATCAAGCGATACCGCGGCCAATAAACAAACACAAACAAAAAAGGTTTTAAGTCAAAATTTGTAAACACCCCCCCTACCGCTGCTCAAATAGCAAGTCACAACCAGATGGGAGCTATGTGAAAAAAACAAGCGCTACCTCTGAGAAAAGCTTAAAAAAAATATACCAGACTTCAAAAATTCTTCAAAAAAAAGTTCTGCCATAGAAAAAAAACCATAATTCTTTAAAAATTTTTAAATCCCCATATCTATCAGAAAAAGTCGGTTTGGATCCTTGAGGAAAAAAAAAGTTCGATTTTGTCGAGTAGTGTTATCTACATCTACATATACTATTTATATTATACATCTAACATGTATATTCTACATGTACCATTTAGATTCTACATCTCCTCCGCTAGGGGTTGCTCGTGCACTGAACGCGGCAGAGTGTGCGAGCGAGAAGGAAAATGAGTTGCGTTGTTGTTTGCCGGAGGGGGCAGGGGAAGCATCTGAAAATTAATTTCTTCATTCTGGCTATAATTATGATCCGATCTGATTCAGATTCGGCAGTCTGGTAGATATGGATATTCTCTACGATACTGCGTTTTTAGTTTTATCGTATCTTAAAAATTGTGCCTGCCACAGATTTTCGTCCTTTGTGGGGGCGGAAGGGGGCGGGGCGAAATTTTGAAATACACTTGTAGCAGTGTGATATCACATGAGTCTGGAAACCAAATTTGGTTACCCTAACTCTTATAGTTAGACAGACGGACGGACGGACGGACGGACGGACGGACAGACAGACATGGCTATATCGACTCGGCTATTGATGCTGATATATACTTTATGGGGTCGGAAACGTTTCCTTCTCTGCGTTACACACATCCACTTTTACCACAAATCTAATATACCCCTTAACTCTTTTTTGAGTACGGGTATAATAATAAAGTACTACAAAAATTTTTAAATCCGGAAATCTATCAGAAAAAGTCATTTTGGTTCACAGCCTAAATAAAAAGTTCAATTTTGTCGAGTAGTGTTATTAACAAAACCAAAAAATGTTGAAAAAAGTAGTGAAAATGTTTACAAATATTCAAGGCCGAATAAAATGCTGTGTACGACAGCATTCAAATACGTTCATTCAATTCCGTCAAAGTCATTCGTATCATGGAATGACTGTAATATGGTATAAGCCAATCAGCATACAAGATTCGATAGTGTACCGGTGTGTATTTTATAAACTACAGCTTACCTTTCAGATATGGTCAACGAGAAAAGCTTGTAAAGATCTTGGTCGGTGTCATTTAACTTAATGCCTTTTGTGTCTTCCTCATCAAAAGATCCAATATCAAAGGCATCAGCGGCATTTACTTCTCCTCGTGGAGGTACTAGTGGTGGAGTATATTTTTGAATATAAACTTGGTGCCAGTCGATTCCACAAAAAAAATTGTGCATTTTTACTTCATCGGCGCTTTTGAAATATACAATTCAATATATTTTATTTAATATAAAATGCCTAATTTTAATATCTCACCCATTTCCCATGCAACCGAGTCGCTTAGAAACCTCCCTTTGAAGTAACAATTCCAACAAATTCTTTAACTCGATAGAAAATGATTCAGGAAGTTCAACATTCTGCCAAAGAAAAAAATATATATATTATAATTTTACTTAAAACAATATTACATAAAAAAGTGCAATTTTTTGTCAAGCTACACTTGCTTCTACATTATGTACCCATGACTCAGGTCGGATACACTACTTGACAATTGGACTTGGACTTTACAATTTTTTAAAGAATTATTGTTTTTTTTTCTACGGCAGAACTTTTTTTTAAGAATTTTTGAAGTCTGGTATTTTTTTAAAGCTTTTTTTTAGAGGTAGCACTTCTTTTTCACATAACTCTAGTATCTTACGTCTGGTTGTAAAGAACTTTGATATTTCGAATAGATAATTAAAACAGCTAGAAGTTAAGCCCAAACACTTTGAGATTTTTTTGGGTACTACCATTTTCATTTTTTAGGTTTGGTTACCGAATTTTATCTCCAAAGTTTCTCCATAGATTTTAATGAGCAATACCTTAAACAACGCCTATACACAAAAAAATAGAGAACCAAATGCGGTTTTTATACCCGTACTCAAAAAAAAGTTAAGGAGTATATTGTATTTGAGGTAAAAGTGGATGTGTGCAACGCAGAGAAGCAAACGTTTCCGACCTCATAAAGTATATATATTCTTGATCAGCATCAATAGCCGTGTCGATATAGCCATGTCCGTCTGTCCGTCTTGATGAGCGCCTAGATCTCAGAGAGTATAAGAGCTAGAGAAACCAAATTTGGTTTCCAGACTTATGTAATATCACACTGCTACAAGTGTATTTAAAAATTTCGCCCCGCCCCCACAAAGGACGAAAATCTGTGGCAGGCACAATTTTAAAAATAAGGTAAAACTGAAAAAAGAGTATCGTAGAGAATGACCATATCTACCAGATTGCCGAATCTGAATTAGATCGGATCATAATTGTAGCCAGAATGAAGAAATTAATTTTCAGTTGCTTCCCCTGCCCCCTCCTGCCGTCAACCAAGCAACTCATTTTCCTTCTCGCTCGCACACTCTGCCGCGTTCAGTAAACATTTTTTTTAATTCTAAATTCTAAAACGTCATAAGCTCAAAAATTTATATACTGATTAAGTACGGGTGTAAGTATAGTCGCATCCCCAGAAGCGACTCACACGTTCCTTCTCGTTCTTTTTCGAATCCTCATTAAATCGATCCAATAAGTTGGAATAATATTCTCCATTGACGTTTTTATCCTTTCTTAAGGAAACAATGTGGTTAATACCGCAAGCATTCCAAAACTCCACTTTGGCCTTCTTTTTCCCAGAATCAACCTAAGGAACCTACTGTTTTGACTACTTTGGTCTCTGGTGTGTTGTGGTGGATCAACGCTTTATCCACATTTACGAAACGGCGAAAAAACGTGTTCTTATTATAGTCAAACAACGCCAAACACTCCTTCGAAGTTATCTTACGAGTGAGTTTTTTATCGATTGTGAGCAAACGCGGCAGCCATATCTTAGCGCATAGCTTTTTCCTATTCAAGCGATCATTTAAAATTTAGCCCATTTAGTCATGCAGTGCATATGGCATCCAAAATGTCTTGCGATATCAATCTCCGAACGGCAAACACCATATCGTAAATTTTTCTAATTATTCGGATAAGAAGATATCCCACAAGCTTTTCGTTGTTTTCAGTGGTGGTTTTTTTCCAAACACCAGGGGACCAAAACAGGCAAGGAGGAAACTAATCGCCAGCGTTGTTTCTTCTCAGATCTTGTATGCTGCCCCAGTGTGGTCCAAAGCGACGAAGGTGCCAAGCTACATGCGAGGAGTCGAGGCAACACACCGCCTATGCGCGATTAGGATCGCCTGCGCGTTCAGGACGATATCCGACGACGCCGCACTTGTCATCGCGGGACTCATCCCAATAGCGGAACAAGTAAGGGAAAAGGTGGAGCTGTACGAGCGGGCCCAAACGGGCACCCGCAATACTCCTACGAGAGCAGCGAAGGCATCGTCTAGGCTGGGGAGCATCGCGAGATGGCAGAGACAATGGGACTGCTCGACTAAAGGACGCTGGACGCATAGACTCATTCCGGATGTTAAGGTCTGGGTGGAGCGGAAGCAGGGCCAGGTGGACTGCTGAGCGGACACGGCTGCTTCAGGTCGTACCTAATGCGGTTTGGTCACGAATCTGAGGATTGGTGCCCGGCTTGTGGCCGTGGCATCGAGGAGGACGCCCACCACGTCTTCTTCGAGTGCCACCGCTTCGAGCCAGAGAGGCGCCTACTAGAGGAGGAGCTAGGTGCAAGCACAAGCGTCGAACACCTCGTGCAACACATGGTAGCGGATCCCAAGGCATGGGACGCAACGGCCAAGTTTGCCGCAACAATATTGCGGAAACTTCGGGCGGCGGAGAGGGTAAGGAGAGTGCGAGCGGAATGAGACGGAACGGGTGTGCGAAGCAATGCTTTGCGGCAGTACCGCGCAGCCTTGTCCTATCATTCCCCAAATACTGTATGAGACCCTAACATCAAGAATTTAAATTTAAATGTAGCATAAATAAAGGTTAGGGTATATATTTGAGATATATCCATACCTTGGACCAGAAACTTGGCCGTTTATCCATCGATTTTTACAAACGATACCTTAAACGACGCCTAATTAATGCGTCTATCTAACTCCAGAAATTAATGCGAAGAAATATTTTTATTTCGACTTTTCCTGAGTTTTTAAAGTGTAAATTATGGGAAAAAGTACAGCAAAAAAATGATAAAATTTGAATTTGAAAGCTTAATATCTTCCAGACGTTTGTCCATCATAAGATAACAATTACACTACCCGACAACATTTTTCCGCTTGAACCTCTGTCCTCTGTCCTCAACTTGGCCAGCTTTTTCCGCACCAGATTTGACACCCTTCTGTAGAGTCGATCAACCAGCGGGTCGTTGGTGCGGATGTACTCTCGGCGGAGTCTTCTTTTGAGGAGAAGCAGGCCTTTAATTTCAATTGAAGTGCCGCCTCTGTGACCTCTGGGTGCCTTGTGGGCCGCTGGTGGCAGCAGCTTTACGCACCTTGGGAGTCCTCAGCTTCAGGGTAAAGTCCAAGGATCCTCCCAGTACGTCCCGAAACAGAGGCAAGTCCTCAGCTGAAGGGTAGTCCAAGGATCCTCCCAGTACCTCCCTAAACACGGTAGGTGGCGCTTGTTTTGAGACATTCAATGTGACTTCAGGAGTATGCACACAAAATATAGTTTCTCTAGCTGTTACTCTCTGAGAACTACGCTGCAAACAAAACGGACGGACATGGCTGAATCGACTCGGCTATTGATGCTGATCAAGAATATATATACTTTATTGGGTAGGAAACGTTTCCTTCTCTGCGTTGCACACATCCATTTTTACCACAAATACAATATACCCCTTAAATCTTTTTGGAGTACGGGTATACAATAAATCATTTATTTTGCGCTTCTTGAGCTGATAGCACGAAAAGTTAACGTCCAAACAAAGTCAAGTAAAAACATTGAACAATTAAACGTAAAATAATGGAACTGTCCTGCTATCGATTTTTTTATGAAATAGAGATGCAATCGAAGCGTTTTTAAAAACTGTGCAAGAAAAGACTTCCCAGCAAATGGCTAGCAGCTACAGTTTATAAGAAAAGCTACGAAACGAAATTTTTTTTAACTTGCTGTTAGCTTCCCGGATGAGAGCCGTTCCGGACTTAAATTAGTATATTCCTCTGAAATGGTTGCCCCATTGGAAAATAGGGGAAATTGCTTCGTTAAATATGAAAACTATATTTGAAAACGCTTTGACTTTTATCGCAGTCTTTGCTACGCTAGGGCCTTATGCCTTATGAATTTGTTTGTTAATTTTTAGCTAGTTAGAATTTGAAACAAAGAATATATTAAGCAACATCTCTGCAGCGTTCTCTAGTGGCCGACTACGTAGGGCCGTTTAGTTAGCATGGGTTGGAATGGATAATAACTAATATCTCCTGAAAGGCTCAATTGTTGCAATGGTTTTTTCTTTTGTTTGTTTGCTGAATATCGCAACTATTTTTTCGTGCATTCCAATGCTTGGCCAAATATGGCCTTTTTTTATATCCCGCTTAAAATAAATAGTGAAAAAAATAATTGTTCTTAAAAAAATCGAATAAAATACAATCGCAACAGATATTTCCTTTTTTTTTTATTCTTTTTTTAGATTTGTTCATTAAATTATGGAAAACACAAATTTTCTCCCAGCTTGAGTACTTTTGGAGAAAAATGCAATAGCCTTTGCCTTTTAATCACGGTTTTCTTTATTTTTCAAAAACAGAAAAAGTTTCAAATTTTGAACAACGATTATAAATTGTAAAATTTAAAATTAAAATTTTTTTTAAGTTATAAAATTTTGGTTTTGTATATCATGATCAATTCCTAATTCAAGTGTAACAAAAGTTTTTCCATCCTTTTTGCAACAAGTTTTCAGAAAACGAGCCACTGTGCCTGACGCTTAATTAATGCAATATAACACAAAAAATATAACGACACAGGATTTAATTTGTTTACGACTTTTCCTAAGTTTTTAAAGAAAACATTTTGAACGAGAAGGAACGTGCGAGTCGCTTCTGGGGACGCGACTCTTCCTTATACCCGTACTCAGTCAGCATATACATTTTTGAGCATATGATTTTTTAGAATTTTATAATATAAAAAAAAAAAATTTTAATTTTTTTGCTACATCTGATATCTACATCTACATATATTACGTATATTCTACATCTAACATGTAGATTATACATGTACCATTTAGATTCTACATCTCCTCCGCTAGGGGTTGCTCGCGCACTGAACGCGGCAGAGTGTGCGAGCGAGAAGGAAAATGAGTTGCGTTGTCGTTTGTGGGAGGGGTGGCAGGGGAAGCGACTGAAAATTAATTTCTTCATTCTGGCTATAATTATGATCCGATCTGATTCAGATTCGGCAGTCTGGTAGATATGGATATTCTCTACGACACTGCGTTTTTAGTTTTATCGTATCTTAAAAATTGTGCCTGCCACAGATTTTCGTCCTTTGCGGTGGCGGAAGGGGGTGGGGCGAAATTTTGAAATACACTTGTAGCAGTGTGATATCACATGAGTCTGGAAACCAAATTTGGTTGCCCTAGCTCTTATAGTCTCTGAGATCCAGGCGCTCAACAAGACGGACAGACGGACGGACGGACGGACGGACAGACAGACATGGCTATATCGACTCGGCTATTGAAGCTGATCAAGAATATATATACCTTATGGGGTCGGAATGATCCGATGATCCTATTGGGCTTTGAGGTGGCTCAGAGGGGGCCTAGCTGAGGCCACCGGACGGGTCGCAGGTTGCGGATAGCGAACGGCCTACCCTAGTGGGTGGGTCAGCTGCGAATAAGCGGGCATCCTAAAGAGTATCAACTAAGTTGGCTCTGAGGGAGAGTACCGAAATAAGCAGTCCCGGACAGCCAGCGGGTGTTCGCGACGCAGCAACACTGACGATGCGCTTGTGGTGCCGCCTCTCATTAAGTAGCTCACACAATCCCATCCCTACACAACACCTACCCACATCCCAGCCCCAACACTCACCTCACACCGGGCCGGACTAAGGTGTCACTCGACCCGTGCCAAGAGTCAGCCTGGCTGGGGGCCCGGTATAAAAACTAGCCCAGTCGTGAACGGAGAGCTCAGGGACTTGGCAGCCCCCTGTTCTAATTATGCCTTACCCGGGTAACGCAGAGCTCTGCCGGGGTGGACCGTTCCCCTTCTCTGCAGCTCGTGGGAACTATATGGACAAAAACGAAAATATAAACAACAACAAAAACAAAAACGAGAGAGGCACTCCCCAAATGCCTGCAGGGAGAAATCCCAAGCGGGAGAAGGCAGCGGCCCAAAGGCCTGGCCCGATCCGCTCAGACGCAGGAAAGACCTGCACGGTGAAGGACGCGGGTATGAATCCGGGTGGGTCCCATCCCAAACCTGGGATGGGTGGAAAGACAACACCCAAAACTGATACCATGGTAGGGCAGCTAAGCAATATTGCGGCTGCTCAACCTTCTGGTGAAGCGGCGGGTGATGGCTTGCCATCAACCAGCGTCCAAACCAAAAGATTTAGTTATGCCGAAAAGAGGAGTGATGGGCACATACTCCGTCGGCAGAACGCAAGCCAAGAAGTCAGTCCAACAGCAGACTGGCTGAAGAAAGTGGAATGGGCCCCGGTGGTGTTGCCCAACTTCAGTATGGAGCCACAGAAGGTGGCCGCCCAACCGAAGAGGCAGCGCTCTCAAGAGACGCCCGGACCTGTCGCGAAGCGATCCAGGGTTGCACCAAATGTATCCTTCGCGCAGATTGCCAAGGAGAGGACGCTGATAGGCGTTCTCGACAAAGGCAGCGCGGAGGGGAAAATACCCAGAAGCCAGTGGAAGTGGGTGGAAGCGGCACTGGCCGACCGCTGCTTCGAGCTTCTTGAGAAGGATCCCGGGCCACCCCCGGTCTGCAAAGACATGGGATGGTTCCAGGGGAGCATCAAGGTAGTAGCCTGCGAGGATGAGCGCTCCGTAAAGCTTTACAAAGCTGCGGTGGCGCAAATCGGTGAGGTCTACGCCGGGGCAAAGCTCGTCGCTGTGGACTGGAGCGAGGTGCCCAGTAGGCCAAGGGCCCGTATATGGGTACCGGCCACTTTCAAGGAGCCCGAGCGGATCCTCACGATGTTGCAGAGATGCAACCCCACACTGCCAACCTCAGACTGGAGGGTGGTCAAAGTGGAGGCATCAAAGGGCCCCACAAATCAGGCAGTGGTAGTCCTGAATAAGGAATCGCTAGCCCCGATCGAGGCAGCCAGGGGAGAGCTTAACTTCGGGTTCAGCTCGGTGACCATGAAGGTCTACAAGTCGGACGCAGCGACCGAGGCGCGTTCTGTCAACAACCCAGTTGAGCAGGACGTTGCCTTGGAGATCGAGGCACCCGAAGTAGACCCGGAGCCGGCCCTGGAGAGCTACTCCTCGGAGACGGAGCTGATGCTCGATTTTGAGGCGTTGTGTCGGGACGAGATACTCGACGACTCTGACGCCGACATAACAGTGGTGGAGAGCGTTTCTAATGAAGTCTCTGAGGCTTCTGCAGATAAATCTCCACCACTGTAAAGCAGCATCCGCTGCCCTGATACTCCGCTTGGTCGCAAGCGGAGGGGATATAGTCCTAATCCAAGAGCCCTGGGTGGTAGGAGGCAGGGTCTGTGGATTAGCGACGAAGGACTACAAGCTGATTGTAGCCCAAACTGAAGGTAAAATTAGAACCTGCATATTAGCAAGGAAGCACCTAAATATCTTTCTGCTCCACAATTTTAGCAATGGCGACAATACGGCAGCTAGCCTAGAGCTACAAGGGACACGCCTAAACCTGGTGTCGTCCTACATGGCTCACGAGGAAAGCGATCCTCCCAGTGACCTCGTTCGCAAGATTGCCAGAGACAGCGAGAGGTCGGATACAAGCCTACTAATAGGCTGCGATGACAACGCTCATCACACCCAATGGGGGAGCTCGGATACAAATGCAAGGGGTGAGTCACTTTTCAGCTTCATCCTGAACTCCAACCTAATTATCGGTAATCGGGGTAATGACCCCACTTTTATCATAAAAAACCGTCAAGAGGTTATTGACCTCACTCTATTGTCTCACAAACTGTCAGACATAATGAAAAGTTGGAGAGTCCTAGAGGACCACTCCTTCTCCGACCACAGGTACATCGAGACAATCCTATCGCTCGAAAGCACCATACCCACTAGCTATACTAACCCAAGGAAAGCCAACTGGGATATGTATAGTGCAAAAATGGAGGAATTACTCCCCCCCCTAGCCCCAAAATGCCCTGACACACAAGACGATCTCAATCGTCTTGTGGACAATTTCACGGAAGCTTGCAACAAGGCCTTCATGGCAGCTTGCTCCCCAACCAAACCAAGAGGGAAAAAGAAACCCCCCTGGTGGTCTAAACATATAGATACCCTCCGGAAAGACTGCAGGACTCTCTTTAACAGAGCCAAAAGCAGCAGCGAGGAAGCGCACTGGGAAAATTACAAAAGTAAGCTAACCCTATACAAAAAAGAAACAAGGAGAGCAAAAAGGGCCTCTTGGCACAAATTTTGCTCCGAAATTGAGGACACGTCAGAAGCCTCAAGGCTACGCAAGATCCTGTCAAAAACATCCCCCTCGGTGGGATACCTCAAGAGAACGGATGGTACGTGGACTAACTCTAGTGAGGACTCCCTACACATTCTACTCGATACTCATTTTCCTGGGTGTACGACCATCGAGCCGGCAGACACCCCAAGTGAAGGCCCGGAAACCTCGATGGGGCACATCCTCACAAAACGGAATATTAGCTGGGCAGTAAACAGCTTCAAATCCTACAAATCGCCTGGCCCGGACCAAGTCATTCCGGCTCAGTTGCAAAAAGCCGGGGATATGGCCATCAACTGGCTGCAAAGTATCTTCAGGAAGATACTGACAGTGGGAAAAATCCCCCGAGCTTGGTTAAAGGCTAAAATAGTCTTTATCCCCAAAGCAGGGAAACCCTCACACACAACCCCAAAAGACTTCAGACCAATAAGTCTATCGTCCTTTCTTCTCAAAACCTTTGAGAGACTAGTAGGGCTGCAGCTAAGGACAACTATAAATCCTCAGTGGCTGTCAGGCGCTCAACATGCCTACCGAAAAGGAAAATCCACGGAAACGGCACTCCATGAAGTAATCTCGGCGGTAGAGAAATCTCTACAAGTCAACGAATACTCCTTAATCGCTTTCCTAGACATTGAGGGAGCTTTTAACAACGTCATACCGGGAGCCATCACAGAGGCCCTGACTGACCTGGGAGTGGATCGTCACTTGATGATGCTCATAGATCAATTGCTCACATGCAGGACAGTGACATCATCAATGGGATCGTCCACTCAGTCTAGGTATGTCAACAGAGGCACCCCGCAAGGTGGTGTCCTGTCTCTCCCTTCTATGGAACATAGCAGTCAATAAGATACTGTGTGACCTGGAAGGGGGGGGCTGCAAGGTGGTAGCATACGCGGACGACGTTGACATTATTTTCTCGGGAAAATTCCCTCAAACACTCTGCGATCTAATGACCGCAAAGCTCGCGCGACTCTCAGAATGGACAGAGTCGCGTGGACTGGGAATCAATCCCTCTAAAACGGAACTTGTATTGTTTACAACCAAATACAAAATCCCGTCTCTCAACCCCCCAATACTAAACGGATGTAGGCTCTCCTTCAGCGACAGTGCCAGTTACTTAGGGTTGGTAATTGACAAAAAACTTAGCTGGAACCTGAGCATCAAAGACAGAGTGAAGAAGGCTACGATAGCAGAATGAATGAGAGCGGAATGAGACGGAACGGGTGTGCGAAGCAATGCTTTGCGGCAGTACCGCGCAGCCTTGTCCTATCATTCCCCAAATACTGTATGAGACCCTAACATCAAGAATTTAAATTTAAATGTAGCATAAATAAAGGTTAGGGTATATATTTGAGATATATCCATACCTTGGACCAGAAACTTGGCCGTTTATCCATCGATTTTTACAAACGATACCTTAAACGACGCCTAATTAATGCGTCTATCTAACTCCAGAAATTAATGCGAAGAAATATTTTTATTTCGACTTTTCCTGAGTTTTTAAAGTGTAAATTATGGGAAAAAGTACAGCAAAAAAATGATAAAATTTGAATTTGAAAGCTTAATATCTTCCAGACGTTTGTCCATCATAAGATAACAATTACACTACCCGACAACATTTTTCCGCTTGAACCTCTGTCCTCTGTCCTCAACTTGGCCAGCTTTTTCCGCACCAGATTTGACACCCTTCTGTAGAGTCGATCAACCAGCGGGTCGTTGGTGCGGATGTACTCTGGCGCAGAGTCTTCTTTTGAGGAGAAGCAGGCCTTTAATTTCAATTGAAGTGCCGCCTCTGTGACCTCTGGGTGCCTTGTGGGCCGCTGGTGGCAGCAGCTTTACGCACCTTGGGAGTCCTCAGCTTCAGGGTAAAGTCCAAGGATCCTCCCAGTACGTCCCGAAACAGAGGCAAGTCCTCAGCTGAAGGGTAGTCCAAGGATCCTCCCAGTACCTCCCTAAACACGGTAGGTGGCGCTTGTTTTGAGACATTCAATGTGACTTCAGGAGTATGCACACAAAATATAGTTTCTCTAGCTGTTACTCTCTGAGAACTACGCTGCAAACAAAACGGACGGACATGGCTGAATCGACTCGGCTATTGATGCTGATCAAGAATATATATACTTTATTGGGTAGGAAACGTTTCCTTCTCTGCGTTGCACACATCCATTTTTACCACAAATACAATATACCCCTTAAATCTTTTTGGAGTACGGGTATACAATAAATCATTTATTTTGCGCTTCTTGAGCTGATAGCACGAAAAGTTAACGTCCAAGCAAAGTCAAGTAAAAACATTGAACAATTAAACGTAAAATAATGGAACTGTCCTGCTATCGATTTTTTTATGAAATAGAGATGCAATCGAAGCGTTTTTAAAAACTGTGCAAGAAAAGCCTTCCCAGCAAATGGCTAGCAGCTACAGTTTATAAGAAAAGCTACGAAACGAAATTTTTTTTAACTTGCTGTTAGCTTCCCGGATGAGAGCCGTTCCGGACTTAAATTAGTATATTCCTCTGAAATGGTTGCCCCATTGGAAAATAGGGGAAATTGCTTCGTTAAATATGAAAACTATATTTGAAAACGCTTTGACTTTTATCGCAGTCTTTGCTACGCTAGGTCCTTATGCCTTATGAATTTGTTTGTTAATTTTTAGCTAGTTAGAATTTGAAACAAAGAATATATTAAGCAACATCTCTGCAGCGTTCTCTAGTGGCCGACTACGTAGGGCCGTTTAGTTAGCATGGGTTGGAATGGATAATAACTAATATCTCCTGAAAGGCTCAATTGTTGCAATGGTTTTTTCTTTTGTTTGTTTGCTGAATATCGCAACTATTTTTTCGTGCATTCCAATGCTTGGCCAAATATGGCCTTTTTTTATATCCCGCTTAAAATAAATAGTGAAAAAAATAATTGTTCTTAAAAAAATCGAATAAAATACAATCGCAACAGATATTTCCTTTTTTTTTTAATTCTTTTTTTAGATTTGTTCATTAAATTATGGAAAACACAAATTTTCTCCCAGCTTGAGTACTTTTGGAGAAAAATGCAATAGCCTTTGCCTTTTAATCACGTTTTTCTTTATTTTTCAAAAACAGAAAAAGTTTCAAATTTTGAACAACGATTATAAATTGTAAAATTTAAAATTAAAATTTTTTTTAAGTTATAAAATTTTGGTTTTGTATATCATGATCAATTCCTAATTCAAGTGTAACAAAAGTTTTTCCATCCTTTTTGCAACAAGTTTTCAGAAAACGAGCCACTGTGCCTGACGCTTAATTAATGCAATATAACACAAAAAATATAACGACACAGGATTTAATTTGTTTACGACTTTTCCTAAGTTTTTAAAGAAAACATTTTGAACGAGAAGGAACGTGCGAGTCGCTTCTGGGGACGCGACTCTACTTATACCCGTACTCAGTCAGCATATACATTTTTGAGCATATGATTTTTTAGAATTTTATAATATAAAAAAAAAAATTTTAATTTTTTTGCTACATCTGATATCTACATCTACATATATTACGTATATTCTACATCTAACATGTAGATTATACATGTACCATTTAGATTCTACATCTCCTCCGCTAGGGGTTGCTCGCGCACTGATCGCGGCAGAGTGTGCGAGCGAGAAGGAAAATGAGTTGCGTTGTCGTTTGTGGGAGGGGTGGCAGGGGAAGCGACTGAAAATTAATTTCTTCATTCTGGCTATAATTATGATCCGATCTGATTCAGATTCGGCAGTCTGGTAGATATGGATATTCTCTACGACACTGCGTTTTTAGTTTTATCGTATCTTAAAAATTGTGCCTGCCACAGATTTTCGTCCTTTGCGGTGGCGGAAGGGGGTGGGGCGAAATTTTGAAATACACTTGTAGCAGTGTGATATCACATGAGTCTGGAAACCAAATTTGGTTGCCCTAGCTCTTATAGTCTCTGAGATCCAGGCGCTCAACAAGACGGACAGACGGACGGACGGACGGACGGACAGACAGACATGGCTATATCGACTCGGCTATTGAAGCTGATCAAGAATATATATACCTTATGGGGTCGGAAACGTTTCCTTCTCTGCGTTACACACATCCACTTTTACCACAAATCTAATATACCCCTTAACTCTTTTTTGAGTACGGGTATAAAAATGATAATTTTTACATTTGAAAGCTTAATATTTCCAAGACCCAGAAGCTACAAAATGTTCAGGTCCACTTTACAGCTGCATTTGTCAGATTTTGAGAATGAGATGTACCCTAGTAAAATGGCTATATTTGCAAAATTTTTTTTCAATTGAATGAAATGAAAATAGCCGGCATGAAAACTGGTCGAATCGCTTCACTAATGAATCGACCTCGAAATACTATTTCTAAATTTTTAAAAGATCCAGATGGTTTTTATCCTTTCTTAAGGAATCAATGTGGTTAATACCGCAAGCATTCCAAAACTCCACTTTGGCCTTCTTTTTCCCAGAATCAACCTAAGGAACCTACTGTTTTGACTACTTTGGTCTCTGGTGTGTTGTGGTGAATCAACGCTTTATCCACATTTACGAAACGGCGAAAAAACGTGTTCTTATTATAGTCAAACAACGCCAAACACTCCTTCGAAGTTATCTTACGAGTGAGTTTTTTATCGATTGTGAGCAAACGCGGCAGCCATATCTTAGCGCATAGCTTTTTCCTATTCAAGCGATCATTTAAAATTTAGCCCATTTAGTCATGCAGTGCATATGGCATCCAAAATGTCTTGCGATATCAATCTCCGAACGGCAAACACCATATCGTAAATTTTTCTAATTATTCGGATAAGAAGATATCCCACAAGCTTTTCGTTGTTTTCAGTGGTGGTTTTTTTCCAAACACCAGGGGACCAAAACAGGCAAGGAGGAAACTAATCGCCAGCGTTGTTTCTTCTCAGATCTTGTATGCTGCCCCAGTGTGGTCCAAAGCGACGAAGGTGCCAAGCTACATGCGAGGAGTCGAGGCAACACACCGCCTATGCGCGATTAGGATCGCCTGCGCGTTCAGGACGATATCCGACGACGCCGCACTTGTCATCGCGGGACTCATCCCAATAGCGGAACAAGTAAGGGAAAAGGTGGAGCTGTACGAGCGGGCCCAAACGGGCACCCGCAATACTCCTACGAGAGCAGCGAAGGCATCGTCTAGGCTGGGGAGCATCGCGAGATGGCAGAGACAATGGGACTGCTCGACTAAAGGACGCTGGACGCATAGACTCATTCCGGATGTTAAGGTCTGGGTGGAGCGGAAGCACGGCCAGGTGGACTGCTGAGCGGACACGGCTGCTTCAGGTCGTACCTAATGCGGTTTGGTCACGAATCTGAGGATTGGTGCCCGGCTTGTGGCCGTGGCATCGAGGAGGACGCCCACCACGTCTTCTTCGAGTGCCACCGCTTCGAGCCAGAGAGGCGCCTGCTAGAGGAGGAGCTAGGTGCAAGCACAAGCGTCGAACACCTCGTGCAACACATGGTAGCGGATCCCAAGGCATGGGACGCAACGGCCAAGTTTGCCGCAACAATATTGCGGAAACTTCGGGCGGCGGAGAGGGTAAGGAGAGTGCGAGCGGAATGAGACGGAACGGGTGTGCGAAGCAATGCTTTGCGGCAGTACCGCGCAGCCTTGTCCTATCATTCCCCAAATACTGTATGAGACCCTAACATCAAGAATTTAAATTTAAATGTAGCATAAATAAAGGTTAGGGTATATATTTGAGATATATCCATACCTTGGACCAGAAACTTGGCCGTTTATCCATCGATTTTTACAAACGATACCTTAAACGACGCCTAATTAATGCGTCTATCTAACTCCAGAAATTAATGCGAAGAAATATTTTTATTTCGACTTTTCCTGAGTTTTTAAAGTGTAAATTATGGGAAAAAGTACAGCAAAAAAATGATAAAATTTGAATTTGAAAGCTTAATATCTTCCAGACGTTTGTCCATCATAAGATAACAATTACACTACCCGACAACATTTTTCCGCTTGAACCTCTGTCCTCTGTCCTCAACTTGGCCAGCTTTTTCCGCACCAGATTTGACACCCTTCTGTAGAGTCGATCAACCAGCGGGTCGTTGGTGCGGATGTACTCTCGGCGGAGTCTTCTTTTGAGGAGAAGCAGGCCTTTAATTTCAATTGAAGTGCCGCCTCTGTGACCTCTGGGTGCCTTGTGGGCCGCTGGTGGCAGCAGCTTTACGCACCTTGGGAGTCCTCAGCTTCAGGGTAAAGTCCAAGGATCCTCCCAGTACGTCCCGAAACAGAGGCAAGTCCTCAGCTGAAGGGTAGTCCAAGGATCCTCCCAGTACCTCCC
This sequence comes from Drosophila obscura, assembly GCF_018151105.1. NCBI lineage: Eukaryota > Metazoa > Arthropoda > Insecta > Diptera > Drosophilidae > Drosophila > Drosophila obscura. Next base: position 146,943 of record NW_024542846.1, read on the forward strand.
TAAACACGGTAGGTGGCGCTTGTTTTGAGACATTCAATGTGACTTCAGGAGTATGCACACAAAATATAGTTTCTCTAGCTGTTACTCTCTGAGAACTACGCTGCAAACAAAACGGACGGACATGGCTGAATCGACTCGGCTATTGATGCTGATTAAGAATATATATACTTTATTGGGTAGGAAACGTTTCCTTCTCTGCGTTGCACACATCCATTTTTACCACAAATACAATATACCCCTTAAATCTTTTTGGAGTACGGGTATACAATAAATCATTTATTTTGCGCTTCTTGAGCTGATAGCACGAAAAGTTAACGTCCAAGCAAAGTCAAGTAAAAACATTGAACAATTAAACGTAAAATAATGGAACTGTCCTGCTATCGATTTTTTTATGAAATAGAGATGCAATCGAAGCGTTTTTAAAAACTGTGCAAGAAAAGCCTTCCCAGCAAATGGCTAGCAGCTACAGTTTATAAGAAAAGCTACGAAACGAAATTTTTTTTAACTTGCTGTTAGCTTCCCGGATGAGAGCCGTTCCGGACTTAAATTAGTATATTCCTCTGAAATGGTTGCCCCATTGGAAAATAGGGGAAATTGCTTCGTTAAATATGAAAACTATATTTGAAAACGCTTTGACTTTTATCGCAGTCTTTGCTACGCTAGGGCCTTATGCCTTATGAATTTGTTTGTTAATTTTTAGCTAGTTAGAATTTGAAACAAAGAATATATTAAGCAACATCTCTGCAGCGTTCTCTAGTGGCCGACTACGTAGGGCCGTTTAGTTAGCATGGGTTGGAATGGATAATAACTAATATCTCCTGAAAGGCTCAATTGTTGCAATGGTTTTTTCTTTTGTTTGTTTGCTGAATATCGCAACTATTTTTTCGTGCATTCCAATGCTTGGCCAAATATGGCCTTTTTTTATATCCCGCTTAAAATAAATAGTGAAAAAAATAATTGTTCTTAAAAAAATCGAATAAAATACAATCGCAACAGATATTTCCTTTTTTTTTTAATTCTTTTTTTAGATTTGTTCATTAAATTATGGAAAACACAAATTTTCTCCCAGCTAGAGTACTTTTGGAGAAAAATGCAATAGCCTTTGCCTTTTAATCACGGTTTTCTTTATTTTTCAAAAACAGAAAAAGTTTCAAATTTTGAACAACGATTATAAATTGTAAAATTTAAAATTAAAATTTTTTTTAAGTTATAAAATTTTGGTTTTGTATATCATGATCAATTCCTAATTCAAGTGTAACAAAAGTTTTTCCATCCTTTTTGCAACAAGTTTTCAGAAAACGAGCCACTGTGCCTGACGCTTAATTAATGCAATATAACACAAAAAATATAACGACACAGGATTTAATTTGTTTACGACTTTTCCTAAGTTTTTAAAGAAAACATTTTGAACGAGAAGGAACGTGCGAGTCGCTTCTGGGGACGCGACTCTACTTATACCCGTACTCAGTCAGCATATACATTTTTGAGCATATGATTTTTTAGAATTTTATAATATAAAAAAAAAAAATTTTAATTTTTTTGCTACATCTGATATCTACATCTACATATATTACGTATATTCTACATCTAACATGTAGATTATACATGTACCATTTAGATTCTACATCTCCTCCGCTAGGGGTTGCTCGCGCACTGAACGCGGCAGAGTGTGCGAGCGAGAAGGAAAATGAGTTGCGTTGTCGTTTGTGGGAGGGGTGGCAGGGGAAGCGACTGAAAATTAATTTCTTCATTCTGGCTATAATTATGATCCGATCTGATTCAGATTCGGCAGTCTGGTAGATATGGATATTCTCTACGACACTGCGTTTTTAGTTTTATCGTATCTTAAAAATTGTGCCTGCCACAGATTTTCGTCCTTTGCGGTGGCAGAAGGGGGTGGGGCGAAATTTTGAAATACACTTGTAGCAGTGTGATATCACATGAGTCTGGAAACCAAATTTGGTTGCCCTAGCTCTTATAGTCTCTGAGATCCAGGCGCTCAACAAGACGGACAGACGGACGGACGGACGGACGGACAGACAGACATGGCTATATCGACTCGGCTATTGAAGCTGATCAAGAATATATATACCTTATGGGGTCGGAAACGTTTCCTTCTCTGCGTTACACACATCCACTTTTACCACAAATCTAATATACCCCTTAACTCTTTTTTGAGTACGGGTATAAAAATGATAATTTTTACATTTGAAAGCTTAATATTTCCAAGACCCAGAAGCTACAAAATGTTCAGGTCCACTTTACAGCTGCATTTGTCAGATTTTGAGAATGAGATGTACCCTAGTAAAATGGCTATATTTGCAAAATTTTTTTTCAATTGAATGAAATGAAAATAGCCGGCATGAAAACTGGTCGAATCGCTTCACTAATGAATCGACATCGAAATACTATTTCTAAATTTTTAAAAGATCCAGATGGTTACCGCATAAATCGTCGCCTTGGTCCAGTGCCAACCATCAGCAACCGGACAAAACGGCACATGCGTCAGTTAGCAACCGAAGACATGATGAGCTGCAACAAAATCAAAGCAGAGCTCGGATTAACAATCACCTGGCAACGTGTGAGCCAAATTTTGCACGAAAATTTGAACCTCACATACGAAAACAAAGTTGGCAAACCCCGTTAAACTAAACGGCATAAAGATGCGCGCATGGCTTTTTATGAAAAACACAAGTTCTGGTACGTCGAATTTGAAAATATAATTTTTAGTGATGAAAAAAAATTCAATTTAGACGGTCCAGACGGTCATCATAAATACTGGAGGGATCCGCGTCATCCACGAGCAACTTGTCACAAGCGGAACCATGGCGGTGGATCGCTTATGATATGGGCTGCCTTTAGTGCTAAAGGCAAGTCTCCAATATGTTTTGTATCCGGCCGAATGAATGCTCAAGCTTATATTCAACTATTAGATAGTGAGCTTCTTGCATTTGCTAAGCCTTTCCATGGTGACCAATGGACATTCCAGCAAGATAATGCACCGATTCATGTTGCCCGGGCTACAATGGGTTTTTTCGAGACCTACAACATTCCATGGATGAAGTGGCCGGCAATGAGTCCGGACTTAAATCCCATTGAGGATCTGTGGGGCATCCTTGCAGCAAAAGTTTATGCATGTACAAGGCAGTTCGATACCTTGAAAGATTTAAAAAAAGCTATCCTTGCAGAATGAGCCAAGATTGAACTATCAACTCTACAAAACTTGGCAGGATCAATGCCCCGCAGGCTGCAGAAACTTCAGGAGAATAAGGGCAACTCTATTAATTATTAACGGTGAAGGACGCGGGTATGAATCCGGGTGGGTCCCATCCCAAACCTGGGATGGGTGGAAAGCCAACACCCAAAACGGATACCATGGTAGGGCAGCTAAGCAATATTGCGGCTGCTCAACCTTCCGGTGAAGCGGCGGGTGATGGCTTACCATGAACCAGTGTCCAAACCAGGAAATATAGCTATGCCGAAAAGAGGAGTGCTGGCCACATACTCCATCGGCAGAACGCCGGAATGGGCCTCGGCGGTGTTGCCCAACTTCAGTGTGGAGCCACAGAAGGTGGCAGCACAACCGAAGAGGCAGCGCTCCCAAGAGACGCCCGGACCTGCCGCGAAGCGCTCCAGGGTGATACCAAACGTATCCTTCGCGCAGATTGCCAAGGAGAGGACGCTGATAGGCGTTCTCGACAACGGCAGCGCGGAGGGGAAAATACCCAGAAGCCAATGGAAGTGGGTGGAAGCGGCACTGGCCGACCGCTGCTTCGAGCTTCTCGAGAAGGATCCCGGGCCACCCCCAGTCTGCTAAGACATGGGATGGTTCCAGGGGAGCATTAAAGTGGTAGCCTGCGAAGATGAGCGCTCCGTGAAGCTATACAAAGCTGCGGTGGCGCAAATCGGAGAGGTCTACGCTGGGGCGAAGCTCGTCGCTGTGGACTGGAGCGAGGTGCCCAGTAGACCGAGGGCCCGTATACGGGTGCCGGCCACCTTTAAGGAGCCCGAGCGGATCCTCACGATGTTGCAGAGATGCAACCCTACACTGCCAACCTCAGATTGGAAGGTGGTCAAAGTGGAGGCATCAAAGGGCCCCACAAATCAGGCAGTGGTAGTCCTAAATAAGGAATCGCTAGCCCCGATCGAAGCAGCCAAGGGAGAGCTCAACTTTGGGTTCAGCTCGGTGACCATGAAGGTCTACAAGTCGGATGCAGCGGCCGAGGCGCGTTCTGTCAACAACCCAGTTGAGCAGGACGTTGCCTCGGAGATCGAGGCACCCGAAGTAGACCCGGAGCCGGCCCTGGAGAGCTACTCCCCGGAGACGGAGCTGATGCTCGATTTTGAGGCGCTGTGTCAGGACGAGATCCTCGACGACTCTGACGCCGATATAACAGTGGTGGAGAATGACTCTAACGAAGTCTCTGAGGCTTCTGCAGATAAATCTGCACCACTGTAAAGCAGCATCCGCTGCCCTAATACTCCGCTTAGCCGCAAGCGGAGGGGACATAATCCTAATCCAAGAGCCCTGGATGGTAGGAGGCAGGGTCTGTGGATTAGCGACGAAGGACTACAAGCTGATTGTAGCCCAAACTGAAGGAAAAATTAGAACCTGCATACTAGCAAGAAAGCACCTAAATATCTTTCTGCTCCACAATTTTAGCAATGGCGACAACACGGCGGCTAGCCTAGAGCTACAAGGGACACGCCTGAACCTGGTGTCGTCCTACATGGCTCACGAGGAAAGCGATCCTCCCAGTGACCTTGTTCGCAAGATAGCCAGCGACAGCGAGAGGTCGGATACAAGCCTATTAATAGGCTGCGATGCCAACGCTCACCACACCCAATGGGGGAGCTCGGATACAAATGTAAGGGGTGAGTCACTTTTCAGCTTCATCCTAAACTCCAACCTAATTATTTCATCATAAAAAACCGTCAAGAGGTTATTGACCTCACTCTATTGTCTCACAAGCTGTCAGACATAATGAAAAGTTGGAGAGTCCTAGAGGACCACTCCTTCTCCGACCACAGGTACATCGAGACAATCCTATCGCTCGAAAGCACCACACCCACAAACTATACTAATCCCAGGAAAGCCAACTGGGATACATATAGTGCAAAAATGGAGGAATTACTCCCCCCTAGCCCCAAAATGCCCGGACACACAAGACGATCTTAATCGTCTTGTGGACAATTTCACGGAAGGTTGCAATAAGGCCTTCATGGCAGCTTGCCCCCCAACCAAACCAAGAGGGAAAAAGAAGCCCCCCTGGTGGTCTAAACATACCATAAACATACCCTCCGGAAAGACTGCAGGACTCTCTTTAACAGAACTAAAAGCAGCAGCGAGGAAGCGCACTGGGTAAAATTACAAAAGTAAGCTAACCTTATACAAAAAAGAAACAAGGAGAGCAAAAAGGGCCTCTTGGCAAAAATGTTGCTCCGAAATTGAAGACACGTCTGAAGCCGCAAGGCTACGCAAGATCCTGTCAAAAACATCCCCCTCGGTGGGATATCTCAAGAGAACGGATGGTACGTGGACAAACTCTAGTGAGGACTCCCTACACATTCTACTCGACACTCATTTTCCTGGGTGTACGACCATCGAGCCGGCAGACACCCCAAGTGAAGGCCCGGAAACCTCGATGGTGCACATCCTCACAAAACGGAATATTAGCTGGGCAGTAAACAGCTTTAAATCCTTCAAATCGCCTGGCCCGGACCAAGTCATTCCGGCTCAGTTACAAAAAGCCGGGGACATGGCCATCAACTGGCTGCAAAGTATCTTCAGGAAGATACTGACAGTGGGAAAAATCCCCCGAGCTTGGCTAAAGGCTAAAATAGTCTTTATCTTTAGTACCTGATATGTTTTTGATTTTCTACTTTGACCTGAATAAAAAAAGTATGTTTTTGTATTCCTGAAATGTTTTGATACGTGCTCTTTGCATAATCCTTTACCTAAGTTTAAAATCCATATCTTCAGTTTAGCGTTGACGCTACCTCGCACGAAAAACGTCAAAATTTGGATTTATTATGGGAGTTAGAGCTGCGGCGCCCATTCTTGGTCGTTTTTTTAAACTTGCACTTTTGAAAGCTCTGGAAAATTCTCTATCTCTATTGCAGCCGTTTGACCAAAACGACTCAAAACTCATTTTACCTGAAAAAATACCGTCCGTAAGTTGCTGGTCCAACTAGAGATTGCTGAGATATAGGATTTCATGCTTTAACCCATAAAACCATCAGTAATTTTCAGTATTTTCAGTAAATTTGAATAAAATAAAGAATTTTTATTCAAGTGTTACTACAATATATTTAAGATAAGTGATGAATTGCTGCTGAATTACTGCTTTTTAATACTTCTAAAATGGTAACTTGGCTTCTTGCGTCTTCCTTTGTCATTAGAATCAGATTCTCTTATAAGAGTCCACACATAGTCGCCCAACATATTCTCATTCCAAACGCCTTGATACCGTCGTTCTTAATTGTTTGGGAATCTCTTTCCGTGTTCATTACTAACGTCCCCTAGGTTTGTCGGAAAATAGTCTACGTGGGAGTGCAGGAAATGCATTTTTAGTGACAGTTGGCTCCAATTTTTTCATAATTCCTTATTAGGTCTTGAACGATATTATCGTAATCATCACTCTTGGTGTTACCAAGACAATTTGTTGTAACCAGTCGGAATAAGTTCCAGGCTGTTTTTTCATTCGTAGATAAAATATTTTTAAATCCATAATTATTTAGTAGTTTTTGAATTTGGGGGCAATCTAATACGCCCTCTTTAACTTTTGCCAGCGACAGACATGGAAAAACAGTTTCAGGTAACTCATCGATTCACCTTCCTTATCCAGTGCTTTAACAAAAATTTTCATTAGTCCCTTTATGTGTAATGGTGGTAAGATAACGTCTTCAAAACTTCACGAAAGCTGCATTTTGTATGTTGTCATTTTCCAATGTGCTTTCCTCATTTCCTCAGTTTGCTCAGTTCTAGCTCTACTATCCCGTAGGCACAGCAAGCAGCAGTATTTTGTGTAACCACCTTGCAATCCTGTTAACATGGCTACGACTTTTACGTCACACGCGACACTGGTGTTTTTATATTTTCAAACAATTTAACCATTGTTTGATATGTTTCCTTCATATTAACAGCTTGGGCGATGGGAACAGACGGCTTTTGGTTTCCATTCTTTAACAAAATAGCCTTTAAACTTTCCTTTCTGCTGTCAACAAATAACCTCCAATCTTTTGGGTCGTAAGCTGCACCCAGTTGCTTGAAGAGTCCGAAAATATCTTGGCAAACGCACATGTCATCCTTCGGATGATCCTAACCAAATCGTCCAATTGTTCCTCTGAAAGTGGCTTGAAATATTTATATTATCCTGATTGGTCATTACTTGAATCCGTTGTTCCATGCGACGAAGACGACATCTCCTTTTTTTTGCGTTATAGTGGCGGCATATCCTCTAAAGGAGGAGCAGGAAGCGTAAAGCCTTGACCAGGTTTTTTCGGGTAACCCCATTTCATGGATCTCCCGATTCCAGTTATTTTGAATGAACAAAAGAAACATTCAGAGCCTGAATCTTTGGTTTTCTCCACAGCATTGAAGTAAAAGTAACTGTCCACAACATTTACAGCCCAAATGGATATGAACAGGTTAGGGTATATATTTGTGATATATCCATACCTTGGACCAGAAACTTGGCCGTTTATCCATCGATTTTTACAAACGATACCTTAAACGACGCCTAATTAATGCGTCTATCTAACTCCAGAAATTAATGCGAAGAAATATTTTTATTTCGACTTTTCCTGAGTTTTTAAAGTGTAAATTATGGGGAAAAAGTACAGCAAAAAAATGATAAAATTTGAATTTGAAAGCTTAATATCTTCCAGACGTTTGTCCATCATAAGATAACAATTACACTACCCGACAACATTTTTCCGCTTGAACCTCTGTCCTCTGTCCTCAACTTGGCCAGCTTTTTCCGCACCAGATTTGACACCCTTCTGTAGAGTCGATCAACCAGCGGGTCGTTGGTGCGGATGTACTCTCGGCGGAGTCTTCTTTTGAGGAGAAGCAGGCCTTTAATTTCAATTGAAGTGCCGCCTCTGTGACCTCTGAGTGCCTTGTGGGCCGCTGGTGGCAGCAGCTTTACGCACCTTGGGAGTCCTCAGCTTCAGGGTAAAGTCCAAGGATCCTCCCAGTACGTCCCGAAACAGAGGCAAGTCCTCAGCTGAAGGGTAGTCCAAGGATCCTCCCAGTACCTCCCTAAACACGGTAGGTGGCGCTTGTTTTGAGACATTCAATGTGACTTCAGGAGTATGCACACAAAATATAGTTTCTCTAGCTGTTACTCTCTGAGACCTACGCTGCAAACAAAACGGACGGACATGGCTGAATCGACTCGGCTATTGATGCTGATCAAGAATATATATACTTTATTGGGTCGGAAAAGTTTCCTTCTCTGCCTTCCCAGCAAATGGCTAGCAGCTACAGTTTATAAGAAAAGCTACGAAACGAAATTTTTTTTTAACTTGCTGTTAGCTTCCCGGATGAGAGCCGTTCCGGACTTAAATTAGTATATTCCTCTGAAATGGTTGCCCCATTTAAAAAAATAGGGGAAATTGCTTCGTTAAATATGAAAATATTTAATTAAATGCATATGCATATATGTGTATAGTAAGGGTGCTAACCTAAAATTTACGTATTTAACTATATTTGAAAACGCTTTGACTCTTATCGCAGTCTTTGCTACGCTAGGGCCTTATGCCTTATGAATTTGTTTGTTAATTTTTAGCTAGTTAGAATTTGAAACAAAGAATATATTAAGCAACATCTCTGCAGCGTTCTCTAGTGGCCGACTACGTAGGGCCGTTTAGTTAGCATGGGTTGGAATGGATAATAACTAATATCTCCTGAAAGGCTCAATTGTTGCAATGGTTTTTTCTTTTGTTTGTTTGCTGAATATCGCAACTATTATTTCGTGCATTCCAATGCTTGGCCAAATATGTCCTTTTTTTTATATCCCGCTTAAAATAAATAGTGAAAAAAATAATTGTTCTTAAAAAATTCGAATAAAAAACAATCGCAACAGATATTTCCTTTTTTTTTAATTCTTTTTTTAGATTTGTTCATTAAATTAGGGAAAACACAAATTTTCTCCCAGCTTGAGTACTTTTGGAGAAAAATGCAATAGCCTTTGCCTTTTAATCACGGTTTTCTTTATTTTTCAAAAACAGAAAAAGTTTCAAATTTTGAACAACGATTATAAATTGTAAAATTTAAAATTAAAATTTTTTTTAAGTTATAAAATTTTGGTTTTGTATATCATGATCAATTCCTAATTCAAGTGTAACAAAAGTTTTTCCATCCTTTTTGCAACAAGTTTTCAGAAAACGAGCCACTGTGCCTGACGCTTAATTAATGCAATATAACACAAAAAATATAACGACACAGGAATTAATTTGTTTACGACTTTTCCTAAGTTTTTAAAGAAAACATTTTGAACGAGAAGGAACGTGCGAGTCGCTTCTGGGGACGCGACTCTACTTATACCCGTACTCAGTCAGCATATACATTTTTGAGCATATGATTTTTTAGAATTTTATAATATAAAAAAAAAAATTTTTTTTGCTACTTCTGATATCTACATCTACATATATTATGTATATTCTACATCTAACATGTAGATTATACATGTACCATTTAGATTCTACATCTCCTCCGCTAGGGGTTGCTCGCGCACTGAACGCGGCAGAGTGTGCGAGCGAGAAGGAAAATGAGTTGCGTTGTCGTTTGTGGGAGGGGTGGCAGGGGAAGCGACTGAAAATTAATTTCTTCATTCTGGCTATAATTATGATCCGATCTGATTCAGATTCGGCAGTCTGGTAGATATGGATATTCTCTACGACACTGCGTTTTTAGTTTTATCGTATCTTAAAAATTGTGCCTGCCACAGATTTTCGTCCTTTGCGGTGGCGGAAGGGGGTGGGGCGAAATTTTGAAATACACTTGTAGCAGTGTGATATCACATGAGTCTGGAAACCAAATTTGGTTGCCCTAGCTCTTATAGTCTCTGAGATCCAGGCGCTCAACAAGACGGACAGACGGACGGACGGACGGACGGACGGACGGACAGACAGACATGACTATATCGACTCGGCTATTGAAGCTGATCAAGAATATATATACCTTATGGGGTCGGAAACGTTCCCTTCTCTGCGTTACACACATCCACTTTTACCACAAATCTAATATACCCCTTAACTCTTTTTTGAGTACGGGTATAAAAATGATAATTTTTACATTTGAAAGCTTAATATTTCCAAGACCCAGAAGCTACAAAATGTTCAGGTCCACTTTACAGCTGCGTTTGTCAGATTTTGAGAATGAGATGTACCCTAGTAAAATGGCTATATTTGGAAAATTTTTTTTCAATTGAATGAAATGAAAGTAGCCTGCATGAAAACTGGTCGAATCGCTTCACTAATGAATCGACATCGAAATACTATTTCCAAATTTTCAAAAGATCCAGATGGTTACCGCATAAATCGTCGCCTTGGTCCAGTGCCAACCATCAGCAACCGGACAAAACGGCACATGCGTCAGTTAGCAACCGAAGACATGATGAGCTGCAACAAAATCAAAGCAGAGCTCGGATTAACAATCACCAGGCAACGTGTGAGCCAAATTTTGCACGAAAATTTGAACCTCACATACGAAAACAAAGTTGGCAAACCCCGTTAAACTAAACGGCATAAAGATGCGCGCATGGCTTTTTATGAAAAACACAAGTTCTGGTACGTCGAATTTGAAAATATAATTTTTAGTGATGAAAAAAAATTCAATTTAGACGGTCCAGACGGTCATCATAAATACTGGAGGGTTCCGCATCATCCACGAGCAACTTGTCACAAGCGGAACCATGGCGGTGGATCGCTTATGATATGGGCTGCCTTTAGTGCTAAAGGCAAGTCTCCAATATGTTTTGTATCCGGCCGAATGAATGCTCAAGCTTATATTCAACTATTAGATAGTGAGCTTCTTGCATTTGCTAAGCCTTTCCATGGTGACCAATGGACATTCCAGCAAGATAATGCACCGATTCATGTTGCCCGGGCTACAATGGGTTTTTTCGAGACCTACAACATTCCATGGATGAAGTGGCCGGCAATGAGTCCGGACTTAAATCCCATTGAGGATCTGTGGGGCATCCTTGCAGCAAAAGTTTATGCATGTACAAGGCAGTTCGATACCTTGAAAGATTTAAAAAAAGCTATCCTTGCAGAATGGGCCAAGATTGAACTATCAACTCTACAAAACTTGGCAGGATCAATGCCCCGCAGGCTGCAGAAACTTCAGGAGAATAAGGGCAACTCTATTAATTATTAACGGTGAAGGACGCGGGTATGAATCCGGGTGGGTCCCATCCCAAACCTGGGATGGGTGGAAAGCCAACACCCAAAACGGATACCATGGTAGGGCAGCTAAGCAATATTGCGGCTGCTCAACCTTCCGGTGAAGCGGCGGGTGATGGCTTACCATCAACCAGTGTCCAAACCAGGAAATATAGCTATGCCGAAAAGAGGAGTGCTGGCCACATACTCCATCGGCAGAACGCCGGAAAGGGCCTCGGCGGTGTTGCCCAACTTCAGTGTGGAGCCACAGAAGGTGGCAGCACAACCGAAGAGGCAGCGCTCTCAAGAGACGCCCGGACCTGCCGCGAAGCGCTCCAGGGTGATACCAAACGTATCCTTCGCGCAGATTGCCAAGGAGAGGACGCTGATAGGCGTTCTCGACAACGGCAGCGCGGAGGGGAAAATACCCAGAAGCCAATGGAAGTGGGTGGAAGCGGCACTGGCCGACCGCTGCTTCGAGCTTCTCGAGAAGGATCCCGGGCCACCCCCAGTCTGCTAAGACATGGGATGGTTCCAGGGGAGCATTAAAGTGGTAGCCTGCGAAGATGAGCGCTCCGTGAAGCTATACAAAGCTGCGGTGGCGCAAATCGGAGAGGTCTACGCTGGGGCGAAGCTCGTCGCTGTGGACTGGAGCGAGGTGCTTAGTAGACCGAGGGCCCGTATACGGGTGCCGGCCACCTTTAAGGAGCCCGAGCGGATCCTCACGATGTTGCAGAGATGCAACCCTACACTGCCAAACTCAGATTGGAAGGTGGTCAAAGTGGAGGCATCAAAGGGCCCCACAAATCAGGCAGTGGTAGTCCTAAATAAGGAATCGCTAGCCCCGATCGAAGCAGCCAAGGGAGAGCTCAACTTTGGGTTCAGCTCGGTGACCATGAAGGTCTACAAGTCGGATGCAGCGGCCGAGGCGCGTTCTGTCAACAACCCAGTTGAGCAGGACGTTGCCTCGGAGATCGAGGCACCCGAAGTAGACCCGGAGCCGGCCCTGGAGAGCTACTCCCCGGAGACGGAGCTGATGCTCGATTTTGAGGCGCTGTGTCAGGACGAGATCCTCGACGACTCTGACGCCGATATAACAGTGGTGGAGAATGACTCTAACGAAGTCTCTGAGGCTTCTGCAGATAAATCTGCACCACTGTAAAGCAGCATCCGCTGCCCTAATACTCCGCTTAGCCGCAAGCGGAGGGGACATAATCCTAATCCAAGAGCCCTGGATGGTAGGAGGCAGGGTCTGTGGATTAGCGACGAAGGACTACAAGCTGATTGTAGCCCAAACTGAAGGTAAAATTAGAACCTGCATACTAGCAAGAAAGCACCTAAATATCTTTCTGCTCCACAATTTTAGCAATGGCGACAACACGGCGGCTAGCCTAGAGCTACAAGGGACACGCCTGAACCTGGTGTCGTCCTACATGGCTCACGAGGAAAGCGATCCTCCCAGTGACCTTGTTCGCAAGATAGCCAGCGACAGCGAGAGGTCGGATACAAGCCTATTAATAGGCTGCGATGCCAACGCTCACCACACCCAATGGGGGAGCTCGGATACAAATGTAAGGGGTGAGTCACTTTTCAGCTTCATCCTAAACTCCAACCTAATTATTTCATCATAAAAAACCGTCAAGAGGTTATTGACCTCACTCTATTGTCTCACAAGCTGTCAGACATAATGAAAAGTTGGAGAGTCCTAGAGGACCACTCCTCCGACCACAGGTACATCGAGACAATCCTATCGCTCGAAAGCACCACACCCACAAACTATACTAATCCCAGGAAAGCCAACTGGGATACATATAGTGCAAAAATGGAGGAATTACTCCCCCCTAGCCCCAAAATGCCCGGACACACAAGACGATCTTAATCGTCTTGTGGACAATTTCACGGAAGGTTGCAATAAGGCCTTCATGGCAGCTTGCCCCCCAACCAAACCAAGAGGGAAAAAGAAGCCCCCCTGGTGGTCTAAACATACCATAAACATACCCTCCGGAAAGACTGCAGGACTCTCTTTAACAGAACTAAAAGCAGCAGCGAGGAAGCGCACTGGGTAAAATTACAAAAGTAAGCTAACCTTATACAAAAAAGAAACAAGGAGAGCAAAAAGGGCCTCTTGGCAAAAATGTTGCTCCGAAATTGAAGACACGTCTGAAGCCGCAAGGCTACGCAAGATCCTGTCAAAAACATCCCCCTCGGTGGGATATCTCAAGAGAACGGATGGTACGTGGACAAACTCTAGTGAGGACTCCCTACACATTCTACTCGACACTCATTTTCCTGGGTGTACGACCATAGAGCCAGCAGACAACCCCAAGTGAAGGCCCGGAAACCTCGATGGTGCACATCCTCACAAAACGGAATATTAGCTGGGCAGTAAACAGCTTTAAATCCTTCAAATCGCCTGGCCCGGACCAAGTCATTCCGGCTCAGTTACAAAAAGCCGGGGACATGGCCATCAACTGGCTGCAAAGTATCTTCAGGAAGATACTGACAGTGGGAAAAATCCCCCGAGCTTGGCTAAAGGCTAAAATAGTCTTTATCTTTAGTACCTGATATGTTTTTGATTTTCTACTTTGACCTGAATAAAAAAAGTATGTTTTTGTATTCCTGAAATGTTTTGATACGTGCTCTTTGCATAATCCTTTACCTAAGTTTAAAATCCATATCTTCAGTTTAGCGTTGACGCTACCTCGCACGAAAAACGTCAAAATTTGGATTTATTATGGGAGTTAGAGCTGCGGCGCCCATTCTTGGTCGTTTTTTTAAACTTGCACTTTTGAAAGCTCTGGAAAATTCTCTATCTCTATTGCAGCCGTTTGACCAAAACGACTCAAAACTCATTTTACCTGAAAAAATACCGTCCGTAAGTTGCTGGTCCAACTAGAGATTGCTGATATATAGGATTTCATGCTTTAACCCATAAAACCATCAGTAATTTTCAGTATTTTCAGTAAATTTGAATAAAATAAAGAATTTTTATTCAAGTGTTACTACAATATATTTAAGATAAGTGATGAATTGCTGCTGAATTACTGCTTTTTAATACTTCTAAAATGGTAACTTGGCTTCTTGCGTCTTCCTTTGTCATTAGAATCAGATTCTCTTATAAGAGTCCACACATAGTCGCCCAACATATTCTCATTCCAAACGCCTTGATACCGTCGTTCTTAATTGTTGGGGAATCTCTTTCCGTGTTCATTACTAACGTCCCCTAAGTTTTTTCGGAAAATAGTCTACGTGGGAGTGCAGTTGGCTCCAATTTTTTCATAATTCCTTATTAGGTCTTGAACGATATTATCGTAATCATCACTCTTGGTGTTACCAAGACAATTTGTTGTAACCAGTCGGAATGAGTTCCAGGCTGTTTTTTCATTCGTAGATAAAATATTTTTAAATCCATAATTATTTAGTAGTTTTTGAATTTGGGGGCAATCTAATACGCCCTCTTTAACTTTTGCCAGCGACAGACATGGAAAAACAGTTTCAGGTAACTCATCGATTCACCTTCCTTATCCAGTGCTTTAACAAAAATTTTCATTAGTCCCTTTATGTGTAATGGTGGTAAGATAACGTCTTCAAAACTTCACGAAAGCTGCATTTTGTATGTTGTCATTTTCCAATGTGCTTTCCTCATTTCCTCAGTTTGCTCAGTTCTAGCTCTACTATCCCGTAGGCACAGCAAGCAGCAGTATTTTGTGTAACCACCTTGCAATCCTGTTAACATGGCTACGACTTTTACGTCACACGCGACACTGGTGTTTTTATATTTTCAAACAATTTAACCATTGTTTGATATGTTTCCTTCATATTAACAGCTTGGGCGATGGGAACAGACGGCTTTTGGTTTCCATTCTTTAACAAAATAGCCTTTAAACTTTCCTTTCTGCTGTCAACAAATAACCTCCAATCTTTTGGGTCGTAAGCTGCACCCAGTTGCTTGAAGAGTCCGAAAATATCTTGGCAAACGCACATGTCATCCTTCGGATGATCCTAACCAAATCGTCCAATTGTTCCTCTGAAAGTGGCTTGAAATATTTATATTATCCTGATTGGTCATTACTTGAATCCGTTGTTCCATGCGACGAAGACGACATCTCCTTTTTTTTGCGTTATAGTGGCGGCATATCCTCTAAAGGAGGAGCAGGAAGCGTAAAGCCTTGACCAGGTTTTTTCGGGTAACCCCATTTCATGGATCTCCCGATTCCAGTTATTTTGAATGAACAAAAGAAACATTCAGAGCCTGAATCTTTGGTTTTCTCCACAGCATTGAAGTAAAAGTAACTGTCCACAACATTTACAGCCCAAATGGATATGAACAGGTTAGGGTATATATTTGTGATATATCCATACCTTGGACCAGAAACTTGGCCGTTTATCCATCGATTTTTACAAACGATACCTTAAACGACGCCTAATTAATGCGTCTATCTAACTCCAGAAATTAATGCGAAGAAATATTTTTATTTCGACTTTTCCTGAGTTTTTAAAGTGTAAATTATGGGGAAAAAGTACAGCAAAAAAATGATAAAATTTGAATTTGAAAGCTTAATATCTTCCAGACGTTTGTCCATCATAAGATAACAATTACACTACCCGACAACATTTTTCCGCTTGAACCTCTGTCCTCTGTCCTCAACTTGGCCAGCTTTTTCCGCACCAGATTTGACACCCTTCTGTAGAGTCGATCAACCAGCGGGTCGTTGGTGCGGATGTACTCTCGGCGGAGTCTTCTTTTGAGGAGAAGCAGGCCTTTAATTTCAATTGAAGTGCCGCCTCTGTGACCTCTGAGTGCCTTGTGGGCCGCTGGTGGCAGCAGCTTTACGCACCTTGGGAGTCCTCAGCTTCAGGGTAAAGTCCAAGGATCCTCCCAGTACGTCCCGAAACAGAGGCAAGTCCTCAGCTGAAGGGTAGTCCAAGGATCCTCCCAGTACCTCCCTAAACACGGTAGGTGGCGCTTGTTTTGAGACATTCAATGTGACTTCAGGAGTATGCACACAAAATATAGTTTCTCTAGCTGTTACTCTCTGAGACCTACGCTGCAAACAAAACGGACGGACATGGCTGAATCGACTCGGCTATTGATGCTGATCAAGAATATATATACTTTATTGGGTCGGAAAAGTTTCCTTCTCTGCCTTCCCAGCAAATGGCTAGCAGCTACAGTTTATAAGAAAAGCTACGAAACGAAATTTTTTTTTAACTTGCTGTTAGCTTCCCGGATGAGAGCCGTTCCGGACTTAAATTAGTATATTCCTCTGAAATGGTTGCCCCATTTAAAAAAATAGGGGAAATTGCTTCGTTAAATATGAAAATATTTAATTAAATGCATATGCATATATGTGTATAGTAAGGGTGCTAACCTAAAATTTACGTATTTAACTATATTTGAAAACGCTTTGACTCTTATCGCAGTCTTTGCTACGCTAGGGCCTTATGCCTTATGAATTTGTTTGTTAATTTTTAGCTAGTTAGAATTTGAAACAAAGAATATATTAAGCAACATCTCTGCAGCGTTCTCTAGTGGCCGACTACGTAGGGCCGTTTAGTTAGCATGGGTTGGAATGGATAATAACTAATATCTCCTGAAAGGCTCAATTGTTGCAATGGTTTTTTCTTTTGTTTGTTTGCTGAATATCGCAACTATTATTTCGTGCATTCCAATGCTTGGCCAAATATGTCCTTTTTTTTATATCCCGCTTAAAATAAATAGTGAAAAAAATAATTGTTCTTAAAAAATTCGAATAAAAAACAATCGCAACAGATATTTCCTTTTTTTTTAATTCTTTTTTTAGATTTGTTCATTAAATTAGGGAAAACACAAATTTTCTCCCAGCTTGAGTACTTTTGGAGAAAAAATGCAATAGCCTTTGCCTTTTAATCACGGTTTTCTTTATTTTTCAAAAACAGAAAAAGTTTCAAATTTTGAACAACGATTATAAATTGTAAAATTTAAAATTAAAATTTTTTTTAAGTTATAAAATTTTGGTTTTGTATATCATGATCAATTCCTAATTCAAGTGTAACAAAAGTTTTTCCATCCTTTTTGCAACAAGTTTTCAGAAAACGAGCCACTGTGCCTGACGCTTAATTAATGCAATATAACACAAAAAATATAACGACACAGGATTTAATTTGTTTACGACTTTTCCTAAGTTTTTAAAGAAAACATTTTGAACGAGAAGGAACGTGCGAGTCGCTTCTGGGGACGCGACTCTACTTATACCCGTACTCAGTCAGCATATACATTTTTGAGCATATGATTTTTTAGAATTTTATAATATAAAAAAAAAAATTTTTTTTGCTACTTCTGATATCTACATCTACATATATTATGTATATTCTACATCTAACATGTAGATTATACATGTACCATTTAGATTCTACATCTCCTCCGCTAGGGGTTGCTCGCGCACTGAACGCGGCAGAGTGTGCGAGCGAGAAGGAAAATGAGTTGCGTTGTCGTTTGTGGGAGGGGTGGCAGGGGAAGCGACTGAAAATTAATTTCTTCATTCTGGCTATAATTATGATCCGATCTGATTCAGATTCGGCAGTCTGGTAGATATGGATATTCTCTACGACACTGCGTTTTTAGTTTTATCGTATCTTAAAAATTGTGCCTGCCACAGATTTTCGTCCTTTGCGGTGGCGGAAGGGGGTGGGGCGAAATTTTGAAATACACTTGTAGCAGTGTGATATCACATGAGTCTGGAAACCAAATTTGGTTGCCCTAGCTCTTATAGTCTCTGAGATCCAGGCGCTCAACAAGACGGACAGACGGACGGACAGACAGACATGGCTATATCGACTCGGCTATTGAAGCTGATCAAGAATATATATACCTTATGGGGTCGGAAACGTTTCCTTCTCTGCGTTACACACATCCACTTTTACCACAAATCTAATATACCCCTTAACTCTTTTTTGAGTACGGGTATAAAAATGATAATTTTTACATTTGAAAGCTTAATATTTCCAAGACCCAGAAGCTACAAAATGTTCAGGTCCACTTTACAGCTGCATTTGTCAGATTTTGAGAATGAGATGTACCCTAGTAAAATGGCTATATTTGCAAAATTTTTTTTCAATTGAATGAAATGAAAATAGCCGGCATGAAAACTGGTCGAATCGCTTCACTAATGAATCGACATCGAAATACTATTTCCAAATTTTTAAAAGATCCAGATGGTTACCGCATAAATCGTCGCCTTGGTCCAGTGCCAACTATCAGCAACCGGACAAAACGGCACATGCGTCAGTTAGCAACCGTAGACATGATGAGCTGCAACAAAATCAAAGCAGAGCTCGGATTAACAATCACCTGGCAACGTGTGAGCCAAATTTTGCACGAAAATTTGAACCTCACATACGAAAACAAAGTTGGCAAACCCCGTTAAACTAAACGGCATAAAGATGCGCGCATGGCTTTTTATGAAAAACACAAGTTCTGGTACGTCGAATTTGAAAATATAATTTTTAGTGATGAAAAAAAATTCAATTTAGACGGTCCAGACGGTCATCATAAATACTGGAGGGTTCCGCATCATCCACGAGCAACTTGTCACAAGCGGAACCATGGCGGTGGATCGCTTATGATATGGGCTGCCTTTAGTGCTAAAGGCAAGTCTCCAATATGTTTTGTATCCGGCCGAATGAATGCTCAAGCTTATATTCAACTATTAGATAGTGAGCTTCTTGCATTTGCTAAGCCTTTCCATGGTGACCAATGGACATTCCAGCAAGATAATGCACCGATTCATGTTGCCCGGGCTACAATGGGTTTTTTCGAGACCTACAACATTCCATGGATGAAGTGGCCGGCAATGAGTCCGGACTTAAATCCCATTGAGGATCTGTGGGGCATCCTTGCAGCAAAAGTTTATGCATGTACAAGGCAGTTCGATACCTTGAAAGATTTAAAAAAAGCTATCCTTGCAGAATGGGCCAAGATTGAACTATCAACTCTACAAAACTTGGCAGGATCAATGCCCCGCAGGCTGCAGAAACTTCAGGAGAATAAGGGCAACTCTATTAATTATTAACGGTGAAGGACGCGGGTATGAATCCGGGTGGGTCCCATCCCAAACCTGGGATGGGTGGAAAGCCAACACCCAAAACGGATACCATGGTAGGGCAGCTAAGCAATATTGCGGCTGCTCAACCTTCCGGTGAAGCGGCGGGTGATGGCTTACCATCAACCAGTGTCCAAACCAGGAAATATAGCTATGCCGAAAAGAGGAGTGCTGGCCACATACTCCATCGGCAGAACGCCGGAAAGGGCCTCGGCGGTGTTGCCCAACTTCAGTGTGGAGCCACAGAAGGTGGCAGCACAACCGAAGAGGCAGCGCTCTCAAGAGACGCCCGGACCTGCCGCGAAGCGCTCCAGGGTGATACCAAACGTATCCTTCGCGCAGATTGCCAAGGAGAGGACGCTGATAGGCGTTCTCGACAACGGCAGCGCGGAGGGGAAAATACCCAGAAGCCAATGGAAGTGGGTGGAAGCGGCACTGGCCGACCGCTGCTTCGAGCTTCTCGAGAAGGATCCCGGGCCACCCCCAGTCTGCTAAGACATGGGATGGTTCCAGGGGAGCATTAAAGTGGTAGCCTGCGAAGATGAGCGCTCCGTGAAGCTATACAAAGCTGCGGTGGCGCAAATCGGAGAGGTCTACGCTGGGGCGAAGCTCGTCGCTGTGGACTGGAGCGAGGTGCCCAGTAGACCGAGGGCCCGTATACGGGTGCCGGCCACCTTTAAGGAGCCCGAGCGGATCCTCACGATGTTGCAGAGATGCAACCCTACACTGCCAACCTCAGATTGGAAGGTGGTCAAAGTGGAGGCATCAAAGGGCCCCACAAATCAGGCAGTGGTAGTCCTAAATAAGGAATCGCTAGCCCCGATCGAAGCAGCCAAGGGAGAGCTCAACTTTGGGTTCAGCTCGGTGACCATGAAGGTCTACAAGTCGGATGCAGCGGGCGAGGCGCGTTCTGTCAACAACCCAGTTGAGCAGGACGTTGCCTCGGAGATCGAGGCACCCGAAGTAGACCCGGAGCCGGCCCTGGAGAGCTACTCCCCGGAGACGGAGCTGATGCTCGATTTTGAGGCGCTGTGTCAGGACGAGATCCTCGACGACTCTGACGCCGATATAACAGTGGTGGAGAATGACTCTAACGAAGTCTCTGAGGCTTCTGCAGATAAATCTGCACCACTGTAAAGCAGCATCCGCTGCCCTAATACTCCGCTTAGCCGCAAGCGGAGGGGACATAATCCTAATCCAAGAGCCCTGGATGGTAGGAGGCAGGGTCTGTGGATTAGCGACGAAGGACTACAAGCTGATTGTAGCCCAAACTGAAGGTAAAATTAGAACCTGCATACTAGCAAGAAAGCACCTAAATATCTTTCTGCTCCACAATTTTAGCAATGGCGACAACACGGCGGCTAGCCTAGAGCTACAAGGGACACGCCTGAACCTGGTGTCGTCCTACATGGCTCACGAGGAAAGCGATCCTCCCAGTGACCTTGTTCGCAAGATAGCCAGCGACAGCGAGAGGTCGGATACAAGCCTATTAATAGGCTGCGATGCCAACGCTCACCACACCCAATGGGGGAGCTCGGATACAAATGTAAGGGGTGAGTCACTTTTCAGCTTCATCCTAAACTCCAACCTAATTATTTCATCATAAAAAACCGTCAAGAGGTTATTGACCTCACTCTATTGTCTCACAAGCTGTCAGACATAATGAAAAGTTGGAGAGTCCTAGAGGACCACTCCTTCTCCGACCACAGGTACATCGAGACAATCCTATCGCTCGAAAGCACCACACCCACAAACTATACTAATCCCAGGAAAGCCAACTGGGATACATATAGTGCAAAAATGGAGGAATTACTCCCCCCTAGCCCCAAAATGCCCGGACACACAAGACGATCTTAATCGTCTTGTGGACAATTTCACGGAAGGTTGCAATAAGGCCTTCATGGCAGCTTGCCCCCCAACCAAACCAAGAGGGAAAAAGAAGCCCCCCTGGTGGTCTAAACATACCATAAACATACCCTCCGGAAAGACTGCAGGACTCTCTTTAACAGAACTAAAAGCAGCAGCGAGGAAGCGCACTGGGTAAAATTACAAAAGTAAGCTAACCCTATACAAAAAAGAAACAAGGAGATCAAAAAGGGCCTCTTGGCAAAAATGTTGCTCCGAAATTGAAGACACGTCTGAAGCCGCAAGGCTACGCAAGATCCTGTCAAAAACATCCCCCTCGGTGGGATATCTCAAGAGAACGGATGGTACGTGGACAAACTCTAGTGAGGACTCCCTACACATTCTACTCGACACTCATTTTCCTGGGTGTACGACCATCGAGCCGGCAGACACCCCAAGTGAAGGCCCGGAAACCTCGATGGTGCACATCCTCACAAAACGGAATATTAGCTGGGCAGTAAACAGCTTTAAATCCTTCAAATCGCCTGGCCCGGACCAAGTCATTCCGGCTCAGTTACAAAAAGCCGGGGACATGGCCATCAACTGGCTGCAAAGTATCTTCAGGAAGATACTGACAGTGGGAAAAATCCCCCGAGCTTGGCTAAAGGCTAAAATAGTCTTTATCCCCAAAGCAGGGAAACCCTCACACACAACCCCAAAAGACTTCAGACCAATAAGTCTATCGTCCTTTCTTCTCAAAACCTTTGAGAGACTAGTCGGGCTGCAGCTGAGGAAAACCATAAATCCTCAGTGGCTGTCTGGCGCACAACATGCCTACCGAAAAGGAAAATCCACGGAAACGGCACTCCATGAAGTAATCTCGGCGGTAGAGAAATCTCTACACGTCAACGAATACTCCTTAATCGCTTTTCTAGACATTGAGGGAGCTTTTAACAACGTCATACCAGGAGCCATCACAGAGGCCCTGACTGACCTGGGAGTGGATCGTCACTTGGTGGTGCTCATAGATCAATTGCTCACATGCAGGACAGTGACATCTTCAATGGGATCGTCCACTCAGTCAAGGTATGTCAACAGAGGCACCCCGCAAGGTGGTGTCCTGTCTCCCCTTCTATGGAACATAGCAGTCAACAAGATTCTGTGTGACCTGGAAGGGGAGGGCTGCAAGGTGGTAGCATACGCGGACGACGTTGCCATTATCTTCTCGGGAAAATTCCCTCAAACACTCTGCGATCTAATGACCGCAAAGCTCGCGCATGAACCCAAGAATAGTCCAATGGATTTACCTGGCAATAGTTAGACCAATACTACTCTACGGAGTCGCAGTGTGGTGGCCTGCCCTATCGAAGGGGACCATCACTAAACAACTGGGCAAGGTGCAGCGCACTGCAGCCCTATGCATCAGTGGAGCTCTGAGCACAACACCAACGGATGCGCTAAATGCTATCCTATGCCTGCAGAGCCTTGACCTTGCAGGTAAGGAGCAGGCAGAAATGGCAGCAATCCGTCTTAGAGACTCTGACCAATGGGTGTCACATCACACCGGTCATGCGTCCATCCTAAATGGAAACAAAATCGTCCCCACAAAAACGGACTACTGCGTTCCGAGGGAGTATACAGATACCCCCTTCGAAACAATCATCCCTCACAGAACCAACTGGCTCGTGGGACCACCTGGCCCAGATGGAGCCATTCGAATCTTTACTGATGGCTCAAAGCTGGACAACAAGGTCGGAGGAGGAATCTACTCCGAACAGCTGAACATAAGACAATCCTTCAGGCTCCCGGATCACTGCAGTGTCTTCCAAGCGGAAGTCATAGCGATCAAGGAAGCTTTGAGCTGTCTTCAGGAACTAGCCCCTGCGGCAACTCATATAAATATCTATAGTGACAGCCAAGCTGCGATCAAATCGCTGAATGCGATAACAACAAGCTCGGCTACCGTGGCAAACTGTCGCAAATCTCTTCATGAGATGGCTTATCAGTTCGTCATCAGCCTAATATGGGTCCCGGGCCACCAGGACATTGAAGGCAACTGCATAGCGGACGAGCTGGCCAGAGCTGGTACAACAATCCCCCTTCTCCATGATAAGGAGGATATTCGTATGCCAATGGCCCCTGCAAGCTCAAAATGAAAGAACATTTTAAGCGATTAATAAATGACAGATGGCAAACTGTGTCACTATGTCGCATAACTCGGCAAACATGGCCTAACATTATTAGGAAGCGCACCGATGAGCTTTGCAAACTCAGTAGGAGTAGGTGCAGCTCAGTCATACGCTCCCTTACGGGACACTGGCTAAAAGGCACACCTGCAAACAGGCTGGGCGCCCCATATAACGACTTCTGTCGAAGCTGTAGAGATGAGGACGAGGAGGAGACTGTGGAACACCTGTTCTGCTCCTGTCCGGCTCTCAGTAGAAGGGGACTTCAATACTTGGGCGCTCCTTTTCTAATTGACATTTCGGACATGTCTACAATCAGACCCAGACGGATCGCAGGCTTCATAAGGGCATCCGGATGGGATAATGGATAACATAGGGTCTCACGAGGGAGAAGGGAACGATATATGCGGTATCACAATGGGCCGAAACCGGCCTAGGTGTGTCGGGTCTCTGACAATCCCGACAGCCGCCTCAACCTAACCTAACCTAATTATTAACAGAGTTCATTTTTCTAAATACTTTCTCCCTGGAAATTTTTTTCGATACAAAATATGTTTTTGCTGTTATAACCATTTTCTATGTGAAACATACAAAACTTTTTTTTTTTTTGGTATTTAAAAAATGTATATAGAATTTGTTTATGCCTTTTTGTTTTGTAGTTATAAGCAGCCAACCAAATAAAAATATAAAATAAATCAAGAAAATAGGTGTTGAAAAAAAACGCCATACAAAGCAGTGCACATATAGCCATTTTACTAAGGTAAGATACCTAAGTTATGTGCAAAAAGAAGCGCTACCTCTGGAAAAACGCATACAAAAATATATATCATTATTAATAATAATGACATTTGGCATTTGAGGAATTTTTACAAAATACAGGTGAAAGGATTAAACACATAAAAAAAGATGTGTTTGAAATTTTATAGACTTAAGGCTTTGCGTATATGAACAAACATATATTTTTCTTTCTAAGTTCCAAGAAAAAAATTGTACAATTATAGCGCCACACCCTTTTTACAGAGCCAAACATTCACTGAACTACTTTAAATGCGCAAATTTGCCGAAGACGTGTCCGAAGGAGCTCAATAATAAAAACCGTAGTCCTTTGTCACTTTTGTATGTATACCCAGCTGTTAAGCACAGTGTATGTAAATGAAATGCAAAAATAATTTTGCAAAACGATTTGTCTAGTTAAAGTAACATCTATTTGAAAGTGGCCGTTTTACTGTACTCGCTTGTGTACAATGGCTAGGAATGGGTTAACAGGCAGCAAATAGCTTTGCTGGCCAATAAATTGGGGATTCGCATAGCCGAAATTATCTTACGTTCATTTTTTAAAGGTTATTTTCAACAAATTAAAAACCATGAAAATCGGTCCAGCCATTCTAGAGTTATAGGCAGGGTTCAAAAATAAGACTTATGAGTTTAAAAAAATCAAAGTCGAAAAAGGTGTCCTAGGTGTGTGCAAAAATACAGCTAAGCTACTTTAAGAAGAGGAATCTCGTAACAAGATAAACTTTTATTACCAATTTTTATAATACAAATTAAAACTAAGACTTATTTTTGATTTTTTAAAGAGCCAAACCAAATCAATTTTTGATTTTTATTATAGAACTCAGAAATAAGTGTTATTTTTGATTTTTATAATAAAAATCAAAAATGAAAACTGAATGCAAATATCTTTTCACCAGGGAGGTCTCTATTGAAAATAAATATATATATATGATCTACCTTTCGTTTGATATATAGTATGTTTGGTTATTAAGCATCGCGTCGGGCAAGTGCGTATTGTAAGTAACAATTTGTAACATATGTGCAAGTCCAGTAGGCCGGTCGACTTTTGGGTTGTCGTGCCTTTTACTGGAAGCCCAGATTCTGTTACAAACAGTCGTATCAGTGGAAAGAGCATTTTCTTCCCTAAAATTGATAATTTCGGACTTACGGTGCAATTTATCGTCAAAATCGATCAAAACCTTAGTGTTTCTTAAACTAAATAAATAGAAACATTAATTATATTAAGTTAAGCCATCGCTTTTTCACAGTTAGTTGAGTGTTGAGTTAGTTTCAATCAGTGGTCGGCACGCACACATTCACATGTTGCGTCTGTGTGTGTACACAGCAGGAAAACGGAACATTGTATTGGTTCCAACCACTGTAATACACGTGTACGTGGGCGGCAGCGCAGAAGCAGAGCCTTTTTTATCCACAATAGATAGGGCCATGGTGGGCACTGTTTAAAATGAATGAAAAGCTCAAGCGGGTTCGATAATATATGTATGTATGTATGTATGTAAATATGTATAGTTTATTAATAATATTCATTTAATATGTATGCGAAATATGTAGGTTTGGATATGACTATAAGTTAAGAGTATATATATATAAATATATTTCTTTTCAATAGAGACCTCCCTGGTCAAAAGATATTTGCATTCAATTTTTATTTTTGATTTTTATTATAAAAATAAAAAATAAGACTTATTTCTGAGTTTTATAATAAAAATTTGATTTTTTAAATAAAGATCAAAAATAAGTCTTATACCTGATATTTATAATAAAAATAAAAAATTAATTCTTATTTCATAATTTTTATTATAAAAAAATTATAAGTCTTACAGACTCTGGTTATAAGTGTTCGAATTCGCACGACTTATTATATACGACAAAATAGATTCATTAATTTTGATTCAAAAAGTTAACATACCATAGTTAATGTCATTTTATCAATTTCATGTTTATCTTTTGTTTTATGTTGTCGAAATGGTGAATGGCCTTTAAGCAATTTGTATAACATGCAGCCGAAACTAAACCAGTCCGCACAATAATCATACGAAGTTCCTTTTGATAACACTTCTGGCGCCATATATCCGTGAGTTCCCACAGATGCATGTGGTTTTTTTCTTGAAAAGTCGCAAGCCAAGCCCAAATCGGATATTCTTATATGCCCATTTTCATCAAGCAATATGTTAGCCGGCTTTAAATCACGGTACACAATACAACGCTTATGCATATGCTCCAAGCCTAAAATCACCTGTTAAAACAATATTTTATGAATCAAGGACATTATACTCTCTATGTTCACTTATATTACTTACCTCCGCAGCGTAAAATTTCATTTCGTCTTCGCTAAAAACTCCATGCTGCGATAGATGGTAATGCAGATCTCCGCCATTCATTAGATCCAATATAAAACACAGTTTATCGGGCGTATGAAAGGCATATGTCATGCAGACAATAAAGGGACAGTCAATCTTTAAAAACTCAATTTTTATAGAACTGTTAATATAAATTTAAAATGTATTACTTACTCCAGTGCTCACAGCTTGTAGCATGTTGCGTTCATTAAGAGCCAGCATTTCACCTTGCTTCATTTTAATTCGTTTTTTATCTAAGCACTTCATGGCGTACATTTTTCCAGTATCAGCTTTTCGGCATCCATATACTTCCCCAAAGCCTCCACGTCCAATTATCCTATGTACGCTAAAATCGTTCATTGTCAGCTAAAACATTCCGAGTAAAATACAAATTTAGTCAGTGCAGAAGATAAGGACAAAAGGAAAAAGTTCGATAAGAAGATTTTAAAAGAACTTGGAAAATTACAATTGTTCATTCAGTAACACAGTAATTTATTTAAAAGACATGACAAAAAACTGATCACTAAATTAAAATGAAACGAGAAGGAACACGTGAGTCGCTTCTGGGAACGCGACTCTACTTATACCCGTACTCAGTCAGTACATACATTTTTGAGCTTGTGATTTTTTTAGAATTTTAGAATTAAAAAAAAATTGTACAT
The DNA here is from genome assembly GCF_018151105.1 of Drosophila obscura. NCBI lineage: Eukaryota > Metazoa > Arthropoda > Insecta > Diptera > Drosophilidae > Drosophila > Drosophila obscura. The sequence continues at coordinate 174,245 of NW_024542846.1, forward strand.
TTTACATGTTTTTTTTTGCTAAATCTGTTATCTACATATACAATGTACAATGGCCACTGGGCCAAAATTTGACCAACAAATATTTTTTTGGTTTTTTCAAGTGGACACCCCCTAATTCTGTTCTTTGTTATTCAATAAAATTATACTATTTTTTTCAAATTTTTAGTTTAATGTTTGGGGGTTGCTACCACGAAAAGAGAACATAAATTTTTGGGTAAATATACACTAAAAAAAATTTAATTCGTCGGTTTTTTCAATTAATATTGAAACTTAGAATCTAGTTCATATTGATAATAAGGTATTTTTATTTTTTTTTTAAGTTACTGTTAAAAAATTAACGATTGGTGAAAATCAAGAAGTTCAGCTGAGGTCGTATATTTAGTTAATTAGTTCGCAAAAACTTGTGCAGGTTTTTTATTGCCAATAACTGATTAATGACGATATGAATGGTATCAATATATATGCATTAGATTTCACCAATTATTCAACTCATTCAGCAAAAAATTTTCTTCATTCTGGCTATAATTATGATCCGATCTGATTCAGATTCGGCAATCTGGTAGATATGGTCATACTCTACGATACTGCGTTTTTAGTTTTATCGTATCTTTAAAATTGTGCCTGCCACAGGTTTTCGTCCTTTGTGGGGGCGAATTTGGTTTCTCTAGTTATATGACTGTGTATGTAGGTAATATGATAACCTTATTTCCAATAAAGGAATGGGAATTAATGCCCCGTTAATTGCAGTTGCCAGTGTGTGTTTTTAGGAACATTTTAGGAGGTTTTGTTCTAAAGATTACATAATTTACCGGCCTCTCTGGCTGTAACTAATAAATTGCAATGTAGGATTCATCTTACTTAAATGATGGTTGTGTTAAATAAAATTGTTCAATTGAATATTACTGTCGGATTTACCGGACTGATGATTCGTCATAAGATTTTTAAATCATAGTTAGTGGAACAGCTTAACGTAAATCATCATTATTGTTTTGTATTTTGCTCTGCCTACTGTAAATAATCATTGTACACCGCATATGCTTACGCACACCAGCGGCCGTTCTCTCGGTTCTTTATTTCGTATTCTTCGTTGCAGTTACATCGTCTCAGCTGTTTCTCTCGCGCTCTATCTCTCGTTCAATCTCGGCTTAGTAGCAGACCCATGCTGCTCTGACACTCTCCTAATTCAATTCGGCCCGTCGGCCCTGCAGTTAGTCTTGAGCTGTCCTTCATAAATAAACCTATATGAAAACATACATACCTACAACCAACATATATACGCGTACTTTCACTATTTGTTAACAATAATTCAACCCTTTCGACATTTTATTAATTAATTGTGTTTAGAGGAGGATACCACCTTTATTTACAAGAAAACGTCACGAACAGATTATTATACAAATGTGAAGGGATGGCTTTTGAGTAGTATAGTAGTGTTTATTGGATATAATAAGTTCAACAATATATGTCGAATGAATTAATTGAAAATAAGGTTTTCTTGAACGTGTGTTATCTTGTTCGCTTCGACTTCTTAAGTAAGTATCGCCTCTGTTGTTATCGATGGCTAGGGGCCTATCGTGCGTATAACAGCCCCCCCATAGAGTGGACCGCTTCTGTTGACTAAAAGCTCTTCACACAAATATGTTTATTCTTGTCGATTAGGTCGATTAGGCGACGATGTTTCAGGTACGAGTGCTACGTCAAGACTCTGCTAAGGGCAGGTGGACCGAATTGCCCATGCCCTAATGCAAGCGAGAGAAAGATAGATGAAGAGAGCGAAAGCGAAGACGAAAGAAAGATGAAAGCTAGATGCATATATAAAAAGCGATTCGTGTTTATATATGCGACGATAGAAAAATGCGAGAGATCGCAAAGGCATGCTAGACCAGATCATGACCATTGCGAAAGCATGTTAGGACAGACGGACCGAATTGCCCGTGCCCTACGCGATGCTAACGAAATAGGGAGCGAGGGAGTGTTCGAGAGAACGAGAGAGCTGATAGATCGAGAGAATGATTTCGAAAGGCGATAGAAAGAAAGGTGCGAAACGAAGAGACGAAAGAACGGTTGAAACGGCTATTTCAGTGAGGGGGTAGATACATGTCGATAACAATTAGGTACAGTGGGCAGTGCAAATAACGAACAAATAACATGATTTACTTTAAGGCTGCACCGCTGACTATAAATACTAACTAATGCTCGGCTGGGAGACCGAACAAATTGCAACATTTATTATTAAAATTATACTATTTTCTATTAATATATCCGTGCAATCACAATGTATAATTAAACATTAAAATATAACCATAAATTGCCGGTCGTTTGTTAGTTTCTTTTTCCAGCGGCTTCAAGTGTCATCGAGAACTGCTGGATTTGCCGGTTCACATCCTCCACACCTCGCGGTAGACCGACACAATCCCTACCGCCTATTTAATTGCCAACGTTTGGTGGAGGTCATGCAAACTGGGCAAATTTCTATTCAATGTTTACCACCACTATCGACAATCATCCGGACCTATCTAACTTTGAAAAGATCCAGTATTTGCGATCTTGCATGAAATGATTTAATGTTGGAGACAGTTCGGTCGTTGGAAATCTCGGATGGCAACTATATAACATGGCAATCGAGCTATTGGCAAAAAACACTACCCGATAAGGTTTTTCTTCAAGGAACCAAACAGACCTTTTCTGATAGATTTGGGGCTTTGAAATTGTTTGTTTTTTTCTCCAGCAGACGTTTTTAAAAATAATTTTTTTAAAAGGGTATTATTTTTTAACGCTTTTTCCAGAGGTAGCGCTACACCACAATTGATAGTAGCCAAAAAAATATAATAAAATGTAATATAGTTGAAACTATGAAGTACCGCCGCTGTATCCAAAGAAGTACTGTATCCGAAGCTTAGCAACATGTAGTTACACGCCCGCAGCATACCCGACAAAGCTATGCGTGGAAATAATGCAGTCGTAAAATTGGCTTCGTTTTGCACGTCCCAAGCCTAAGAAATGGCATAGCAAGTAAATTAAATATCGTTTCGAATTTCTACAAGTCGAACGAGCAGGGACTTTGGGATTAGTATTCGCTGAAAAAAACAAATCGTTTGTTATGAACCAGAACGCAGTTCGCGAGTTGAAACCGCGAAATAACCGTACGTCGAAAAAAACCACACCAAATTGAAGTGAGATAACCTCGGCAATCCACATTCAGAAGACCTGCAGGAAAACTACCTCGAAGATCATCACCTATAAGCCAAGGACATGGACATTGAGTTGCTAATTGTCTGGACGTTGATATGAAATGACTGCACCATCAAGTGGCCCATGCGACACCAAGCCGAAGCCTGTTACGCGCGGAACCCAGGGGCGCTGCCGCATGACGCGAGACGCGTGTTACCGAACCGATCTACTAAAATTCGAGGAAAATTAGAGCTAAACACAACTCAAAGAGCTAAACATGCAAAGATACATAGCTAAGAAATTGTACTAAGTACGGGAAAGTTGTTATTATTATTGATTTAAGAAGAGGAAGGGAATTAGTGGTGGATATTATATAATAGAGGGAATTTAAGTCCGAGCATAGGACCCTAAATGGTTCGCGCAAGGAATAATTTGATCTACAAAGCGGAAAGAACAAAGAATTAAGTTTCTAGTAGATCTTATAGGAATCGTAAAGTTTATGCGGCTCAACAAGTCAGGGCTATCCACGTCACCCTTGATCAGGTTGTGCATAAAAATCACCCCAAGAATTTTTCTACGACTAACTAAGGTTGGAAGGTTTGTTAAAAGCAATCTACGAGGGTAAGATGACAGCCTCACACCTGCATCCCAGTTAAGGCCACGCAGAGCAAAAATTAAAGTTTTCCTGGACTGATACTATACGGTCCTGGTGTACTTTATACTGTGGGCTCCACATACGGTCTATACTATACGGTCCTGGTGTACTTTATACTGTGGGCTCCATACACAAGAGCCGTACTAGAAAATCGGAGGAACAAGCGTGATATAGAGAGTCTTCGTTATAAAGGGATCGTCAAACACCATGATTGAAAGATATTCAGATCGGATTGCAAGCGTGGATGAAATGAAATGTCCTGATACTGATATACATAGTTTAACATCATCCGCATATAGAAGTAATAGAGAGTTTGTTAATACTGAAGGCAGGTCATTAAAAAGAACGTGAAAAGTTTTTGTGCTAGAAGGGAGTGGTTTACAGAGTCGAATGCTTTACTGAAATCAGTGTGAACAACATCCGTCTGCAAGTTACTTTGGAAGCCTTTAATGATAAAAGGGGTAAACTCTAATGAATTTGTGGTTGTTGATCGTTTCCTTATAAATCCGTGCTGAGATAGAGATATAAGTGATGTTACAGAGATGTTGCAAGTGCTGAGTTAGCATTTTTTAAAACATTTTAGGAATAGCGGATAACTTAGATATACCTCTATAATTACACTACTCGACAAAGTCGAACTTTTTTTTTCCTCAAGGATCCAAACCGACTTTTTCTGATATATATGGGGCTTTAAAATTTTTTAAAGAATTATGGTTTTATTTCTATGGCAGAACTTTTTTTTGAAGAATTTTTGAAGTCTGGTATTTTTTTTTAAAGCTCTTTTCAGAGGTAGCGCTTGTTTTTTTCACATAGCTCTAGTATCTTACGTATTGTTGTAAAGAACTTTGCTATTTTGAAAAGATAATTAAAACAGCTAGAAGTTAAGCCCAAACACTTTGTGACTTCAGCTTACCGTCTGGGAAATATAAAGCTGGGAAATACAAAAATGATGATTTTTGTGCGGTATTTTTTACGAAATTTTGACTTTAAAAACTCAGGAAAAGTCGAAAAAAAATTATATCCTGTGTCCTCTATTTTGTGTATAGGTGCATTAATTTGGCGTCGTTTAAGGTATCGCTCATTTAAATCTATGGAGAGACTTTGGAGCTAAAATTCGTTAACCAAACCTAAAATATGGAAAAAATGAACAAAAAATACCTTTTGGAAGGTTGCGGGCCAAACAAAATACCAGTTTTCAAAAATTCTTTAAAAATAAGTTCTGCCATAGAAAAAAAAAAAATATCATCAAACCATTTCTAAGCCCCAAATCTTTAACTAGTTTAACTTTGACTAGTGTTATGAATTCAACAATGAATTCAAAAAATTGAAAACGTGCAAAAGTTGATACATTGACTTTTTTTATAAAAACTAAAAACTCTTAGAAAAGACGATTTCTTTTAATGGTAATTATTGTTTTGTTTTAAATTAAAGAATATATAACAAAAAAAATTACAAGGACTGACTCATTTTTTAAGATGTCACATGTATCCATAACTGCTCGCCACTGCTATCACTAAATTTTACATGTGATATCAAACCCTCTTGACCTTTTATTAATTCATTAAAACCACTATTAAAAAAGCTTAGTAGCTTAACAAGTACTTTTATACTTACTTGAATATTTAGTTCCAAATTTTTCCACTGGCAAAATCTTGTAAATTTTTCGCTAAAAATAAAAAATTACATACGCTTATTTTTATATGTACATTTGTATATATAAATATATATGTGTGTGCATGTTGGGTTAATATTTTCCTGGGTTGGATCTGCAATTTTAACTAGGGTTCTACGTCAATAGAGAACTACTCCGCTTGGCTCGTGGTGTGGGCAAACTCTCTAACGCAACTACTTTCTCATTATTGCAAACCAGAGCTCCGAGACAATTATTACTCCTTACGAAATTTCCCTTTGCCTCTATATCTGCCTCCCTCACACTCACCACCGCAGAGGAACTCGCTCGACGTGTGTCCCTTTCTCTCGCTCCTTTTATCCTCTCCGAGCGAGTTTCTCAGAATACACTCGCTAATGAACACCTGGCTGACATAGAAACAACTGCAACCCGGCCAAGGAGATGAAACATACGACAAAGAGCGAAGTACAAAGGAAACAGGGATTATACATTGAGGACAATCAAAAAGGGGATTCATAGGCACCCGACAGACCAAAATACACTGGGAATATTATTATGATCCAACACGGCCATTCTGACAATAACACGTCCTTGTGTAGTTGTCTCACAGTGTCTAATAAATAACATTGACATAAAGTAATACAGTTTAGGCTTTTATTAAACGAAGGGTATTTTTCTATGAGAATATGTTTGCATTTAGATTTTAAATCAGTTTTCGCTTAAACTTCTTCCTGTTATTTTTCATTAACGAAAATTACAAAATTCATTTTAATATAGTAGCACCGACTTTTTCAATATTCTTTTCGTATAAGTTACGATTCCAGCTAAATATAAAATAACTCAAACTCGATTTCTTTCAAATATTACCTTTGAATCGTCAGCTGTACACCCAATCAGTATGCAATCCTCATAGCTGACCCAGCTGATTTGTTTACTTATTCAGTCCCACCTGGACTCCTCATTCCTACTGGACGGAATACGTTAAGTCTCACCTTGACTCTTCATCCCTACTAGACGGAATACGTTAAGTCTCACCGGGACTCTTCATCCCTACTGCACGGAATACGTTAAGTCTCACCTGGACTCTTCATCCTCACTGGGTGGAATATGATAAGTCTCACCTGGACTCTTCATCCTTACTGGACGGAATACTCATCACCCTTTTTAAGCGGCTCACACTCAGTCCCAACTGGACTCTTAGACAAATTTATCTCTTGTCCAGTTCTAATTCATTATCTAATTCATTCGGTATGCGAACCTCTGGCATTTTTCGTACATCATCATGGCAATACTTGTACGTTCGATTATTATGCAAAGATTTCAACACATACCGATCCCCATCAAGAGTCTCTAATATAATAAATGGACCTCTAAACTTTGCATCTAACTTTGTCTGATGCCTTTCTTCGCTTTTGAGTAAAACATAGTCACCCACCTTGTGTTTAACTACATCAGCTTTACTCTTGTCAAATCTAGACTTGTTATAAACAGCTAAATCTTGCATATTTTTTGATGCCTCGTCTCTCAAAACCTGTAAGTCAATCTGTACCTCTGTTTCACATGGAGAAATTAAACCCATTGGACGAGCCTCTTTGCCGATCAGAAGCTCTAAGGGACTAGCTCCAGTTGCACGGTTGACTGTGCAGTTGAGGGCAAGCTGTGTTTCTCATAGGGCATCCTGCCAAGACCGTTGGCTTGATTCAAAAGCAGTTAATAGATTTTGCAGAATGCTCATCACACGTTCAACCTGACCGTTAGCACGGCTAGCTCCCGTAGCAATTAGATGAAGCTTAATATTTTGTGATGAACAGAACTCAGCAAACTTTGCACTTTCTACTCTGATCGGCAATGATTCGGGTCGGAATCCCAAACAAAGAAATGGATGATTTCATAGCCGTCACATAGTTCTCGGTATACAGTTTGAGATTATGAAACAAGTAAACGTACTTTGTGAAAGCGTCAATCTGTACAAACACATACTCTTTAAGGTCACTTTTACCGCTTAATTTTCCGGTGATATCTATATGTACGGTATGCCAAGGTATATTCACTTTTTGAATGGGATGAAGCCTTTTCAAACCAATAATATTGATAAACTTAATCAAGCGTTTTGTTTGTAAGAATGGTAATGACCTTCTTTCGAATCCATTCCAGCTCTGCACTCTGCATTCCAAGAAAAGCTTTCCTTCACTGATGTAAGAGAATAGAGTGGCTTCATCATTAGTGAAAATCCAGGCACAAATTTACGAAAATATTAAGCCAAACCGATAAAGTCTCAAGCTACTAACTTATTCTGGGGGAGTTAAGGAGTTCAAGGCAATTATTTTACCCGGATTCGGCCTTATCTCTCCAGCTGTCACCTCATATCCCAAATACTGAACAGCAGTTTTAAGAAAACTACACTCTGAAATGTTGAACAGAAATCCAGCCCTATTCAAAATATCCAGAACAATTTTTAATCTCTCCAGACCCAACTCAATGATAGGTGACACCACCATAATATAATCCATTTAAACAATAACGTATGACCGAGCTAAGTCACAAAGTGCATTGCATGACGCTACGCTGAAAAACGGATGGTGCATTTTTCAAACCAAACGGCATTTTCAAAAACTCGTATTGACCTTCTGGCGTTACAAACGCAGTGTATTCTACCGAATCAGATATCCGCTAGCCATGTCTAAACAAGTAAAATAATTAGCTCCACATAGTCTGGCAATCTGGTCATCGATGAGTGGCAAGGGGTATTTGTCAGAAACCGTGTTTGAGTTTAGCTTTCTATAATCGATACAAAGTCGGTCCGAACCGTTTTGCTTTTTTACAAGCAAAATAGGGCTAGCGTACGGAGATCAGCTGGGTCTAATGATGTTACATTTCATTAACTCACTTATCTGAGACCGAACTGTTAGCTTTTCTTCAGGGGTGAGTCTATACGGTCTCCGCTGCACGGTTTTGTTTGAGTCTATTAATCGTAAAATCATTTCACCAGTACTATCAAAAGAACAATGCGTTCCGTCAATGAAAGCTGCAGAATATTGTTCAAGTAATTTAATGAACTTATCTTTGTCATTATCAATCAGGTCAGTATTAACATTAAATAGACTAATTGGCATTTCATAAGCTGCACAAACATTAACAGATTTGGTTTTCAAGATTTCAAATTTGCTTAAGGATTTCTCGTCCAATTACAATATCATTCTGCAATTGTTTATCTTGTACGGAATGAAAAAATATTTCAACGACATTTTGATTAATTACAACAGTGCTTAAGATTTGCAATGTTCTGTGTATACCAGCATCGCCAATACCCTTTAACATGTTATGTTAAAGTTATGTTATGTTATGTTATGATGCGTTTCCCCGATACATTTTTACCAATACTCTCTCTGATCAACGAGCATTCAGCCCCAGAGTCAAAACAAATTGGAAAGATCGTACCTCGCTGTGTCATACTTACTTTAGGCTCTGACACAAAGCACTGATTAATGCTCTTCTGCTGAAATGCTTCAGATTTTGTTTTTTGTTTTGTGGCCTGGCTTCTTACAAAAATGGCACAACAGGGTAGACTGCCTTAATCGCTTGCATTCGGGTTCCATGTGTTCTACTGTTCCAGTACTGCGTTTGTTTGTAAATTTGTAAATGCAAGGGCCGTCAACTCCAACTGCAGCTTGCCTCGGGTGGTCACATTTGAAGTGAAAATAAGTCTCTGCAATACGATGATCCTAATGGGCTTTGAGGTGGCTCAGAGGGGGCCTAGCTGAGCCCACCGGGCGGGTCGCAGGTTGCGGATAGCGAACGGCCTACCCTAGTGGGGAGGTCAGCTGCGAATAAGCGGGTATCCAAAAGAGAAGCAACTAAGTTGGCTCTGAGGGAGAGTACCGGAAATAAGCAGTCCCGGACAGCCAGCGGGTGTTCGCGACGCAGCAACACTGACGATGCGCTTGTGGTGCCGCCTCTCAATAAGTAGCTCACACACTCCCATCCCTACACATTACCTATCCACAACCCAGCCCCAACACTCACCTCACACCGGGCCGGATTAAGGTGTCACTCGACCCGTGCCAAGAGTCAGCCTGGCTGGGGGCCCGGTACAAAAACTAGCCCAGTCGTGAACGGAGAGCTCAGGGACTTGGCAGCCCCATGTTTTAATTATGCCTTACCCGGCTAAAGTGGAGCTCTGCCGGGGTGGACCGTTCCCCTTCTCTGCAGCTCGTGGGAATTATATGGAAAAATCCCAAGCGGGAGAAGGCAGCGGCCCAAAGGCCTGACCGAATCCGCTCAAATGCACGGAGGAAGACGCGGGTATGAATCCGGGTGGGTCCCATCCCAAATCTGGGATGGGTGGAAAGCCAACACCCAAAACTGATACCATGGAAGGGAAGCTAAGCAATACTGCGGCTGCCCAACCTTCCGGTGAAGCTGCGGGTGATGGCTTGCCATCAACCAGTGTCAAAGCCAAAAAATTCAGCTATGCCGAAAAGAGGAGTGCTGGGCACATACTCCGTCGGCAGAACGCCAGCAAAGAAGTCAGTCCAACAGCAGACTGGCTGAAAAAGGTGGAATGGGCCTCGGTGGTGCTGCCCAACTTCAGTGTGGGACTGCAACCGAAAAGGCAGCGCTCGCAAGAGACGCCCGGACCTGCCGCGAAGCGCTTGTAATGTCCTATTTCAGGCTGAGGTATGCATCAGCCTGTCCAGGGTCCTGAAGTACAAGTTATTTCTAATTCACGAGGACTTTACCGGGAAAACCAGGAACTTTGCCAGAAACTGAAATAGAAATCACAACACTTTTTGGTTCTTTTAATTTAAATGTGTTTCTTTATTCTTCCGTATTCTTCCGTATGATTATTCTACCCGGTTATGTTATGTTTTAATTGTGCTACGACGCGTATGGTAGTTTGATTCGACTGCCGCCCCACGATGGCTGGTGGACTGCCTCCGACGATGGCTGGTGGACTGCCTTTTTATAGATCGGCCGGCCTTCCATGAATGTCTTATAGATATCTTATTTCTACTCCAGACCGTGGGAAGGAATTTCGTTGGCACTTCGGGAATATATATTGTTAGGAATATTTATTATATATTATTTTAGCTACTTATTGCGTAAGCCCCTTGTGCTGGTCTCCTGTCTTTTGGCGTGTGCTGAGTTTGCATTTTTGCTGGGTGTTGATCGCTTCACCTGGGAGTAGCGTTGGCTGCGTCGTCTGCTTGTGACGAACCATGGGGAACCATGGTTCGTTACACGCTCTAGAGTGCTACCGAACGTATCCTTTGCGCAGATTGCCAAGGAGAGGAGCAGACCAAGGGCTCGTATATGGGTGCCGGCCACTTTTAAGGAGCCCGAGCGAATCCTCAGGATGTTGCAGAGATGCAACCCAGCACTGCCAATCTCAGACTGGAAGGTGGTGAAAGTTGAGGCATCAAAAGGCCCCACAAACCAGGCAGTGATAATCCTAAATAAGGAGTCCTAGCCCCGATCGAGGCAGCCAAGGGAGAGCTCAACTTCGGGTTCAGCTCGGTGACCATGAAGGTCTACAAGTCGGATACAGCGGCCGAGGCGCGTCCTGTCAACAACCCAGTTGAGCAGGACGTTGCCTCGGAGATCGAGGCACCCGACGTAGACCCGGAGCCGGCCCTGGGGAGCTACTCCTCGGAGACGGAGCTGATGCTCGATTTTGAGGCGTTGTGTCGTGACGAGATTCTCGACGACTCTGACGCCGACATAACAGTGGTGGAGAACAACTCTAATGAAGTCTCTGAGGCTTCTGCAGATAAATCTCCACCACTGTAAAGCAGCATCCGCTGCCCTAATACTCCGCTTAGTCGCGAGCGGAGGGGACATAGTCCTAATCCATAGTGGTAGGAGGCAATGTCTGTGGATTAGAGCGAAGGACTACAAGCTGATTGTAGCCCAAACTGAAGGAAAAATTAAAACCTGCATTCTAGCAAGAAAGCACCTAAATATCTTTCTGCTCCACAATTTTAGCAATGGCGACAGCACGGCGGCTAGCCTAGAGCTACAGGGGACACGCCTGAACCTGGTGTCGTCCTACATGGCTCACGAGGAAAGCGATCCTCCCAGTGACCTCGTTCGCAAGATAGCCTGCGACAGCGAAAGGTCGGATACAACCCTAATAATAGGCTGCGATGCCAACGCTCACCACACCCAATGGGGGAGCTGGGATACAAATGTATGGGGTGAGTCACTTTTCAGCTTCATCCTAAACTCCAACCTAATTATTTCATCATAAAAAACCGTCAAGAGGTTATTGACCTCACTCTATTGTCTCACAAGCTGTCAGACATAATGAAGAGTTGGAGAGTCCTAGAGGACCACTCCTTCGCCGACCACAGGTACATCGAGACAGTCCTATCGCTCGAAAGCACCAAACCTACTAACTATATTAACCACAGGAAAGCCAACTGGGATATATATAGTGCAAAAATGGAGGAATTACTCCCCCCCCTAGCACCAAAATGCCCGGACACACAAAACGATCTTAATCGTCTTGTAGACAGTTTCACGGAAGCTTGCAATAAGGCCATCGTGGCAGCTTGCCCCTCACCAAACCAAGAAGGAAAAAGAAACCCCCTTGGTGGTCTAAACAAATAGATACTCTCCGGAAAGACTGCAGGACTCTCTTTAACAGAGCCAAAAGCAGCAGCTAGGAAGCGCACTGGGAAAATTACAAAAGTAAACTAACCCTATACAAAAAAGAAACTAGGAGAGCAAAAAGGGCCTCTTGGCAAAAATTTTGCTCCGAAATTGAAGACACGTCAGAAGCCGCAAGGCTACACAAGATCCTGCCAAAAACATCCCCCTCGGTGGGATATCTCAAGAGAATGGTACGTGGACAAACTCCAGTGAGGACTCCCTACATATTCTACTCGATACTCATTTTCCTGGGTGCACGACCACCGAGCCGGCAGACACCCCAAGTGAAGGCCCGGAAACCTCGATAGTGCACATCCTCAAAAAACGGAATATTAGCTGGGCAGTAAACAGCTTTAAATCCGTCAAATCGCCTGGCCCGGACCATGTCATTGCGGCTCAGTTACAAAAAGCCGGGGACATGGCCATCAACTGGCTGCAAAGTATCTTCAGGAAGATACTGACAGTGGGAAAAATCCCCCGCGCTTGGCTCAACGCTAAAATAGTCTTTATCCCCAAAGCAGGGAAACCCTCACACACAACCACAAAAGACTTCAGATCAATAAGTCTATCGTCCTTTCTTCTCAAAACCTTTGAGAGACTAGTCGGGCTGCAGCTGAGAACAACCATAAATCCTCAGTGGCTGTCAGGCGCACAACATGCCTACCGAAAAGGAAAATCCACGGAAACGGCACTCCATGAAGTAATCTCGACGGTAGAGAAATCCCTACACGTCAAAGAATACTCCTTAATAGCTTTCCTAGATATCGAGGGAGCTTTTAACAACGTCATACCGGGAGCCATCACGGAGGCCCTGACTGACCTGGGAGTGGATGATCGCTTGGTGATGCTCATTGATCAATTGCTCACATGCAGGACGCTGACATCATCAATGGGATCGTCCACTCAGTCAAGGTATGTCAACAGAGACACCCCGCAAGGTGGTGTCCTGTCTCCCCTTCTATGGAACATAGCAGTCAAGAAGATTCTGTGTGACCTGGAAGGGGAGGGCTGCAAAGTGGTAGCATACGCGGACGACGTTGCCATTATCTTCTCGGGAAAATTCCCTCAAACACTCTGCGATCTAATGACCGCAAAGCTCGCGCGACTGTCAGAATGGACAAAGTCGCGTGGACTGGGAGTTAATCCCTCTAAAACGGAACTTGTGTTGTTTACAACCAAATACAAAATCCCGTCTCTCAACCCCCCCAATACTAAACGGATGCAGGCTCTCCTTCAGCGACAGCGCCAGTTACTTAGGGTTGGTAATTGACAAAAAGCTTAGCTGGAACCTGATAGCCCTCTACACTTGCAAGAAGGCCATTGGGCTAAAATGGGGCATGAACCCAAGAATAGTCGAATGGATATACCTGGCAATAGTAAGACCAATACTGCTCTACGGAATCGCAGTGTGGTGGCCTGCCCTATCGAAGGGGACCATCACTAAACAACTGGGCAAGGTGCAGCGCACTGCAGCCCTATGCATCAGTGGAGCTCTGAGCACCACACTAACGGATGCGCTAAATGCTATCCTATGCCTGCAGAGCCTTGACCTTGCAGGTAAGGAGCAGGCAGAAATGGCAGCAATCCGTCTTAGAGACTCTGACCAATGGGTGTCACATCATACCGGTCATGCGTCCATCCTAAATGGAAACAAAATCGTCCCCACAAAAACGGACTACTGCGATCCGAGGGAGTATACAGATACCCCTATCGAAACAATCATCCCTCACAGAACCAACTGGCTCGAGGGACCACCTGGCCCAGATGCAGCCATTCATATCTTTACTGATGGCTCAAAGCTGGACAACAAAGTCGGAGGAGGAATCTACTCCGAACATCCGAATATAAGACACTCTTTTAGGCTCCCAGATCACTGCAGTTCTTCCAAGCGGAAGTCATAGCGATCAGGGAAGCTTTGAGCTGCCTTCAGGAACGCCCCTACGGCAACTTATATAAATATCTATAGTGATAGCCAAGCTGCGATCAAATCACTGAATGCGATAACAACAAGCTCGGCTACCGTGGCAAACTGTCGCAAATCTCTCCATGAGATGGCTTATCAGTTTGTCATCAGCCTAATATGGGTCCCGGGCCACCAGGACATTGAAGGCAACTGTATAGCAGACGAGCTGGCCAGAGCTGGTACAACAATCCCCCTTCTCCATGATAAGGAGGATATTCATATGCCAATGGCCACCTGCAAGCTCAAAATAAAAGAACATTTTAAGCAACTATGTGGCATAACTCGGCAAACATGGCCTAACATTACTAGGAAGCGCACCGATGAGCTTTGCAAACTCAGTAGGAGCAGGTGCAGCTCAGTCATACGCTCCCTTACGGGACATTGGCTAATAGGCACCCATGCTAACAGGCTGGGTGCCCCCTATAACGACTTTTTTCGGAGCTGTGGAGATGAGGTCGAGGAGGAGACTGTGGAACATCTGTTCTGCTCCTATCCGGCTCTCAGTAGAAGGAGACTTCAATACTTGGGCGCACATTTCCTAATTGACATTTCGGACATGTCTACAATCAGTCCCAGACGGATCGCAGGCTTCATAAGGGCATCCGGATGGGACAATGGATAACATAGTGTCTCACGAGGGAAGAGGGAACGATCTATGCGGTATCACAATGGGCCGAAACCGGCCTAGGTGTGTCGGGTCTCGAACGATCCCGGCAACCGCCCAACCTAACCTAACCTAAGTCTCTGCAAGCGACTGTCGAAATTTGCCACATGAGCCAGAACAGCAGACACAGCGATTTCTTCGATGTTCATGCTTTTTCCACTTCGACATAAGAGAAGTTACCAGGCGGCTTGCGTACACTGCATGGCATTCGCCAGCAGAGGGACGGCTGCTAAAAAGATTTAGCAATATGGCGGCCGACGTCTCTTCGGTCTCATACCGCTGCTTGAAAAGTTCCTTGAACTGGTTCCACTCAATTCTGGCATAACACACTTGGGTCAATCACTGCGAAGCACTGCCCTCCATGCTCAGTGCTCAGTGTCATAATAAGCCCACTGCCCGTTAGCGGATTCTCCGATAAAATAATGTCAGCGGTCACACACCATTGAGAGGCGTCAGCGCCCACTGCGCCAGGGTTAAATTTTGGCAGAGTGACGCAAGTCTTCTGTGTAGTCGATGCCTGCATAGCTTTGGACAGCTCCAGAACTACACGCAACTGCTCCACAGATATAGCAGGAGTTTCCTGGGTTGGATTTGCCATTTTAACTAGGGTTCTACGTCAATAGAGAATTACTCCGCTTGGCTCGTCGTGTGGGCAAACTCTCTAACGCAACTACTTTCTCAGTATTGCAAACCAGAGCTCCGAGACAATTATTACTCCTTACGCAATTTCCCTTTGTCTCTATATCTGCCTCCCTCACACTCACCACCGCAGAGGAACACGCTCGACGTGCGTCCCTTTCTCTCGCTCCTTTTATCCTCTCCGAGCGAGTTTCTCAGAATACACTCGCTAATGAACACCTGGCTGACATAGAAACAACTGCAACCCGTCCAAGGAGATGAAAAATACGACAAAGAGCGAAGTACAAAGGAAACAGTGATTCGTAGGCACCCGACAGACCAAAATACACTGGGATTATTATATTAGATTATTATGATCCGACATGTATATCTATTGAATTATCAATACAGTAATATTTATATTTTTACACCCGTACTCAAAAAAGAGTTAAGGGGTATATTGTATTTGTGGTAAAAGTGGATGTGTGCAACGCAGAGAAGGAAACGTTTCCGACCCCATAAAGTATATATATTCTTGAGCATCAATAGCCGAGTAGATATAGCCATGTCTGTCTGTCCGTCCGTCTGTCCGTCTTGTTGAGCGCCTAGATCTCAGAGACTATAAGAGCCAGAGAAACCAAATTTGGTTTCCAGACTCATGTGATGTCACACTGCTACAAGTGTATTTCAAAATTTCGCCCTGCCCCCTTCCGCCACCACAAAGGACGAAAATCTGTGGCAGAGAATGCTCATATCTACCAGATTGCCGAATCTGAATCAGATCGGATCATAATTATAGCCAGAATGAAGAAATTAATTTTCTGTTGGTTCCCTCTCCAGCGGTGCTGACGCTACTGATTCTCTTTCTCGCTCGCACACTCTACCGCGTTACACTACTCGACAAAATCGAACTTTTTTTTTCCTCAAGGATCCAAACCGACTTTTTCTGATAGATATGGGGATTTAAAATTTTTTAAAGAATTATGGTTTTTTTTCTATGGCAGAACTTTTTTTTGAAGAATTTTTGAAAACTGGTATTTTTTTTTAAGCTTTTTTCAGAGGTAGCGCTTGTTTTTTTCACATAGCTCTAGTATCTTACGTCTGGTTGTAAAGAACTTTGCTATTTTGAAAAGATAATTAAAACAGCTAGAAGTTAAGCCCAAACACTTTGTGATTACAGCTTACCGTCTGGGAAATATAAAGCATTGAAATGCAAAAATGATGATTTTTGTGCGGTATTTTTTACGAAATTTTGACTTAAAAAACTCGGGAAAAGTCGAAAAAAAATTATATCCTGTGTCCTCTATTTTTTTGTGTATAGGTGCGTTAATTTGGCGTCGTTTAAGGTATCGCTCATTAAAATCTATGGAGAGACTTTGGAGCTAAAATTCGTTAACCAAACCTAAAATATGGAAAAAACGAACAAAAAATACCTTTTGGAAGGTTGCGAGCCCAACTGCCCATTGGGAACAAAGGAACGCGATCAGGTACCAAATGTACAACCCTTGTTCGTTTGCTTTGTTCCCAATTGGCAGTTGGGCACCCCAGGTTTTGTTCGCCTTTTAGGTTTGGTTAACTTTAGCCCCCCCCGCCCAAATAACACCTACACAAAAGACCATTTGACCCTTGAAAAAACCACAAACCCATCAATTTTCCACGGTAAATCCAAAGGTTGGTAACTCAGCTGTTTTAATCTTCAAAATAGCAAAGTCTCAACCAGACGTAAGATACTAGAGCTATGTGAAAAAAACAAGCGCTACCTCTAAAAAAAAGCTTAAAAAAAAATACCAGTTTTCAAAAATTCTTCAAAAAAAAGTTCTGCCATAGAAAAAAAAAATATCATCAAACCATTTCTAAGCCCCAAATCTTTAAGAAAAAGTTCGTTTTGTTCCTTGAGGAAAAATCGTGTTGACTAGTGTTATTTATTCTTGATCAGCATCAATAGCCGAGTCGATATAGCCATGTCCGTCTGTCCGTCCGTCCGTCTGTCTGTCCGTCTTGATGAGCACCTAGATCTGAGAGACTATAAGAGCTAGAGAAACCAAATTTGGTTTCCAGACTCATGTGATATCACACTGCTACAAGTGCATTTCAAAATTTCGCCCGCCCCCTTCCGCCCCACAAAGGACGAAAATCTGTGGCAGGCACATTTTTAAAGATACGATAAAACTAAAAACGCAGTATCGTAGAGAATGCCCATATCTACCAGATTTCCGAATCTGAACTAGATCGGATCATAATTATAGCCAGACTTGTCGCAAGTTAATATCCTCCATGCCAAGACAAATGGAGAAAGCCCTGCAAAATAATGGCGGATATACCGGGTATTAGCTGCCAAACACTCAATTTAATATAAAACAAGACCTAAAATAGTGAAGTATCGATTTAATTTAAGCATTTATCCAGCCAAACAGTGTCCAGCCAAAATTGACGGTTTTTTTTTTTTTGATATTAAGTTACTTTCAACCGTGATTAGTTGAAAGATTTATTTGGCCTCCACGTCTAACGCCACCTCTTGTTTGTTTTCTTGAAAGACTTGATTAATTGTTTTTTCTTTTAGATATGATGACTGGCAGTATATGTATGATGCTCATGCAATGACGTTTTTGTTAGTAAATGGTTAGCGTGCTTGATTAACAATTTTATATTTGCGATGCGTGTGAATTCAACAATGTATCTGTAAGTTGCGATAGGTTCTTTTTCAAAGAAACGATATATATCAGTATAGGATTTGAGTACTGGAAAACGATTTCTTTCTTGAGAGTAAGCGGGACATTTAAAAATTATATGTGAAATGTCTTCTGGTAGGTTGCAGGAATAACATAAATTGTTATTTATTACTTTCATTCTAGCAAGCGTAACTTTGTCTATTCCGTGACCACTTAGTAGTCTGTTAATTTGTTTGATTTCCAGACGGCTTAGATTACAGTTTTTGTCTTTAAACCATGTTTTGTCCCGTATATAAGGAAATAAATTTGTGTAACCTTTATTTCTTTCCGTGACGTAAGTAATATATTCTTTTTCCCAATCTTCTTTAATTTTATTATAAATATTTGTGATGGCGTGTTTAAGAGGCCAGCGAGAAACAAAGAATGTGCCATTAATTTTAGCATTTAGCATTCTTTGCAGCAATATCAGCTAATTCGTTTTCTTATATGTGTACATGGCTTGGAATGTAATGAAATTCCACTACGAGCAAACAGGGAGCGTTTTCAATTTTGTTGAATCTGTTGTTGATCTTTTTAAAAATTTAAAACCCCATTGAGACTATCAGTGAGGATTGAAATTTTAAGAAAGTTTTCGGAAATGGCAAAGTCAATGGCCCTATTAATGGCTATAAGCTCAGCTGTGAGTGACGATAACTTTTTGTTGGTAAAGAAACTTTTAACGGATCCTGATTCTTTATGGATAAAGGCATAACCCACGTAATTGTCTGTGACTGAACCATCCGTGAAAATTAAATTGAAGTGTTTAGATTTTAAATGAGTTAATTTTTCTTGAGCTAACGCATTTTTAAGAACATTACTTGCAGATCTTTCGTTTGGACATGAGCCCTTGAAAAAATCTGTGTTGGTTGAAATTTTGCTTTTAAAACTACGTACATCTGTGATCGGTACAATTGCATTCAAAATGTCTTTAAACTCGTCGTAGACTTTGGCGTAGCTGGTATTCCGTGCCGCAAAAGAACTGACCAAAAGCGATGACGCCGGAAGACCATAGGCAAAAACCTTAGTCAGCTCCTTTGCTGTAATAAACTTTAGCCTGTATTCAGGTGGAAGTTCGGCAGCTAGATTGTAAGTTATATCTACCGGGGTGGTCTTTATTAGGCCTAGTGCTCGCATAAGATGAAAATTGATATGAACTTTAATATTGTTAGATACCACCTTAGAAATTTTTGCAAATGAGGAATATGAGTATTCTAATTTGGAGCGTACAAAGGCTTTGATTTTGTAAGCATTTGTAAAAACATATTATTCTTATTTGATTATTTGAAATTATTTCATCAATGTGAAGTACTGAGGAGTTATTGGCAGCAATTATTCTACCAAGATAATTTACCTTTTAGTGTTTCATTGTTATGTACTATATATAATGGACGTCTTCTATTACGAAAATGAATTACGGTAGATTTTGTCGAATTGAATCTTAAGTTTTTACTGCTGCATACCATATTGAATTCATTTATTTTTTCTTTTAAAATTTTCTTAGCCGAATCAAAAACTTTGTGAAAACATAAAATAAACGAGAAGGCACGTGTGAGTCGTTTCTGGGGACACGACTCTACTTATACCCGTACTCAGTCAGTATATACATTTTTGAGCTTATGATTTTTTAGAATTTTAGAATTTACATTTTTTTGCTACATCTGCTATCTACATCTACATATACAATGTCCATTCTACATCTAACATGTAGATTGTACATGTTCCATTTAGATTCTACATCTCCTCCGTTGCTCGCGCACTGAACGCGGCAGAGTGTGCGAGCGAGAAGGAAAATGAGATGTGTTGTCGTTGGAAAGAGGGGGCAGGGGAAGCAACTGAAATTTAATTTCGTCGTTTTAATAGATTTGGAGTTTGACATAGACTATATTAGGTTTATAGTTAGTTTTTTGGAGAAAAGGGTTTTAAAATGCGGCAAACAGGAAAAAGCTGTTCACAAGGGTGTGTGTCAAGGTAGCTGCCTTAGCCCAATACTTTTTAATATCTATACATCAGATTTTCATTCTATAAATGATGAAAATTGTAAAAATTTGTAATTTTAAAAGAGTTAAGGGGTATATTGTATTTGTGGTAAAAGTGGATGTGTGAAACGCAGAGAAGGAATCGTTTCCGACCCCATAAAGTATATATATTCTTGATCAGCATCAATAGCCGAGTCGATAAAGCCATGTCCGTCTGTCCGTCCGTCCGTCTGTCTGTCCGTCTTGATGAGCACCTAGATCTCAGAGACTATAAGAGCTAGGGCAACCAAATTTGGTTTCCAGACTCATGTGATATCCCACTGCTACAAGTGTATTTCAAAATTTCACCCGCCCCCTTCCGCCACCGCAAAGGACGAAAATCTGTGGCAGGCACAATTTTCAAGATACGCTAAAACTAAAAACGCAGTATCGTAGAGAATGCCCATATCTACCAGACTGTTGAATCTGAATCAGATCGGATCATAATTATAGCCAGAATTAATTTTCAGTTGCTTCCCCTGACCCCTCCAGCCAACGACAACACAACTCATTTTCCATCTCGCTCGCACACTCTGCCGCGTTCAGTGCGCGAGAAACGGAGGAGATGTAGAATCTAAATGGTACATGTATAATCTACATGTTAGATGTAGAATCTAAATGGTACATGTATAATCTACATGTTAGATGTATAATATACATAATATATGTAGATGTAGATAACAAATGTAGCAAAAAAATATAAAATGTAACAATTTTTTTCTTAATGCTAAAATTCTAAAAAATTGTATGTTCAAAAATGTAAATACTGACTGAGTACGGGTATAAGTAGAGTCGCGTCTTTAGAAGCGACTCACACGTTCCTTCTCGTTTGATCTTATATATGTAATTGTTTAGAGTTTTGTTAGCTTTAATATATTCAAATGCATCCGTAAAGATTTGAGTTTTGTAATATTTTTGTCTCTTATCATTTCTTAATCTAAAAAGTCTTTCACTCGCCTCGTCCCAGTATTTTTTAGGAATATAATTGTTATTTACAGATAATTTTATGGTATTATTTGAGATTATTTTTTTGGTTGAATTATTTAGGTTTTCTAATGTGCTAATTTTAATCTTAGAGAAATCCTCGATTACTCTTTTGTGTAAAATTTTATTGCTAGGTTTGATAGAGTAGTTCGAAATTTTAGAGTTTTCAACGGACCAGTTTATGTTATTATTAGATCTATTTACCAGTGTAATGTCTAGTGCTAAAGAATAATTTGGATTGGGTGAAAAAGTTGGAGAGCCATTATTGATGCAAAAAAAACCTGAATTCAATAAAGCTCTTTTTAAATAATTACTTATAGCATTCTGTATGATGTTTCCCCTTATGGACGATATGGCATTAAGGTCGCCCCCTATAAAAGTCATTTAACGAAGCTGCTTTAGTAAATAAATTCTTACATCCTGATTCAAAAGTTTGTAGGTCGATGTTTGGGGCACAGTACACACTAAAAATATTTGTTTTGGGAGAGATTTTCTGTACTTAGACCTATGACTTCAAGACTTGTATTGCATTTCAAAATTTTAAATTGTATATTTTTCTTTATATAAATTCCAACACCTCCGTAACCATCCTCCCGCTCTTTACAGATAAAGTTGAAATTTAATAAACTACACATGGCATTATTTTGAATCCAAATTTCAGATATTATGGCAATATAAATGTTATTGCTAATCAAGATAATTTCTAGTAGATGCTTATTATTATTTGTAGTAAGACTTTGAATGTTGTATTGTAGTATTTTCATTTGAGATAGTTTGAATCAATGTAAATTAAAAAAAGAACTAAAGAAAATAATAGATATATAAACGGAAAAAAACAAAAAATTAATCAAATTAAGAATCTTGAAATTAATAAATATTAGTTATAAATTTTACTTTAATCAATTTTACAGTTTGTTTGCAAAATTGTTGTATTTAGTTCCTCTAGGAATTTTCTAGTATATACAGCTGTTTTCAATGAAATAGTAGTGCCGCACCTCATCACTTTCAAAACACTTTTTGAGACACTTCCAGTTATCCAAATTGAACAAATGATACCTTTTTATATAAACTGGACTGTTAGCATTAGAAAACTGAACAAATATCAATACATTTAAATTACATTTTCTTGTTTTACATGACATATGCCGAATACCCATGAAATTTGCTGTTCAATGAAATAGTAGTGTTTTTTTAGAACATTGAAAAAAAGAACGAATCTCAAATAAAAACATATATTTCATGTTCTTCCTGAGCTTTCCAATTTAGTTTTTAGTCATGGGTCATTAGTCTCTTGCCAACGCTTCAATAGGATTTGACACAATAATCCTTAAACCACTTGCTAAAACTTGGCTCTGGTTGACGGATTTTCAGTTGCAACAATGTAATTGGTATTCTCCCATAAGATTTCGATGAGATTAATATCCAGTTGGACAGTTGGCCATGGCAAAACGCCGATCTTTTCCGATAACAATTAATTCCTAGCGAGCTTTTTTGGGTGTTTCAAGTCATTATCCGGTTAAAATATCCTTTTAGCAGGAATTTTTTTCATGATTTTGGGTGGTAATCGGATTTCTGTGAATGCCAAACATATTCTTTTGAGTCTATCTTACCATAGAATACATGCGTTTTTCCAAACTGAAGTCGTGCACCCATGTACTCTTAGACCCAAACGCGGAGTTTTCTGGGACTTCTTGCATTCAAATAATGTGTAATCAGATGTCTACGAACTGTCACATCACTGACAGATCGATTATAAATTTTTTTCATATATTTTGAGGATATTGAAGTCCTGGTCTTGCCTTCGACCATCGCCGACCATCCTCTAAAAAATTAGTTTTTCGCATACAAAATCAATTTCCAGTCTCCTTCTTTTAGTTAATTGGATTAAATACAATAGTGGGAGTGCATACAACTTAATTTTCAATCCCATTATACCTCCTGCCTTTAGTTTTTAGCCTAACTCTTAGGTCTTCTCTTCTTGACCGAGCAATGATTTCTTCAACGCTTCAAAATCAAAAGTACCCTGTCGGGTCAAGCAGCATAACGCATATGCCTACGCCCGGCAGCGTCCGTTCTGGCGGCTGTCTCCCGCTGCCTTCGTGTTGCTGCTGCACCTGCTGCGTTTAAGCAGCTCTCTTGCTCTACTCGGCTCAGAAGCCGAGCCTAACTATGCCATAATGCTCTCACGCTCTCGTTATGCATAGGGCACGGGCAGTCGGCCCTGCGATCAGTCAATTATTGATATTCAGAACGTTCGGTCTATATACCTTAAGCAAACATATTAAATACGCGTACTGCCGCTACTAAATACTAATAAAATAAAATTGTAATAAATTTATCGGCTCTGTTCTTAAATTCAATTAAAATAGCTATTAAAAACGCTTAATAGCTCAAACATACCCCAATGTCCAAAACTTTCTTTCATCAAATTATTCGATATCTAAATTGAGCTTGCGGATGGTGGCTTATTTAAATTGATTTGCTTTTTTTCATTTTTAAAAATAAATTTATCCCAGCACTACTATTTCATTGAACAGCAGATATCATGGGTAGTTGTCTAAAGTCATGAAAAACAAGAAGATGGAATGCAAATGTAACGGGGCTTCTTCAAGTATCTAATGCTTACATTCCAGGCTTTCCGTAAAGGTATCACTTGTTCAATTTGAAGGACCAGAAATATCTCAAAACGAGTTTTGAAAGTAGTGAGGTGCGGCACTACTATTTCATTGAACACAACTGTATATATTCATATTATTGTTGTTTGTATCTGTAAGAAAATGGGAGATGTCTAGAGAAAGCTTGTTAAGGCTTTTTTCAGCTGTGTTAAGAGCCATCTCATTTTGTATATTATTTCTGGATGTTGAGGGAGTGAATCGTTCACTTGGAACATATTCATGCTCTCTTAAAACATTCTTCCAAGCTTTTATTGTGTGTTTGTGCATTTAGACTTTCCGTATTTTTATATTTGTTGATTTTAACAATTTTGTTAAAGGGTTTAAAAGAATGTACAGTTTCTGCCGTGGAAGACATTTTTTTTTGCAACAGTATATTTTCATTTGCCGATTTTTGCCAAAAAATGCGGAAAAGAATCGTGATCAAAAATATCAACTGATTCCGTCTTGCCAAACAGCGCCGGATATCTAGTTTTGACCTCCAATCTAGATAAATTTTCCACCGTCATACATTTTTGTATAGCATACGCTCGCTTTCTAGCAGGGCAAGAAACAGATGTAGCTACATGATTTTCTTTGAAATTTTCACAGATCACATCAGTACAGATAGCTTCTAATGAATGCGAACGTGAACATTTATAACATTTTTTCTCTGCTTGTTTGCAATGTTGAGCAAAATGTCCAAATCTATAGCATCTATAACATTGACTAGAGGGAACATAATGTATCACTGGTACTTTTGTATAAAGTAATGCAACTTCTGGAGGAATTTGTGCACCTTTAAACAAGAGTTTAACTCTTGAAGTTTGAACAAATAAATCTTTGTTATTCTTATCTCTTGTTTTAATTCTAATCAATTTCTCAATAGGAACCAGAGAGTCGATGTATTCAGCTAATAATTCGTCAGAAATGGATGTTGGTATATTACAAATTATACCCGTTTTATAAACGAAATAATAAAATATTAGGTTCATAACCATGATTCTTTAAATTAATCATCACAAATTTATTGGCACTCATTGAGTTTTTAAATTCAATTTTGCATCTGCCAAAGCCTATCTATGACACAGTCAGAACACCGTCAACTTTCAGTTTCATTAATATACAACTAAGATCAATGGGGTTAATGGGAAATCTTTTTGATTCATTTTCTTTGCCAGTAATTTTGTCTACATACACTATGTAGGGTCCCTTGTGTTTTTCATCTTAAAATATATTCACATTTTTTTCTTGAGCTACGTTTTTCTTTTCTATACTCGTTTTTGTTCCAAAAATTTCTGACATTTCTGATTCAAGGTCAAAATAATTAATCGTGATTTGACAGCGAATGTGATTTCCTACAAGTTTCTTACTTAATTGTCTTAAATGTCTGTCCTTAATTGTCTGCATGTCGACCCGAAGCTAGGAATGGGTTCATTCGTACCAGAATAAGGGCAAGGAAAGAACTACCACTGTTTTAGACAAAATCTCAGTTTTTCAACTAAAATATTATATAGAATATTAAGTACTTTAAGCTAATTTAATTTACATCTCGCCTTTAATACTATTAACTTTAAGATAAATACACGAAAATAATCACTAAAAATACATGAAGCGTATTTTTTTTTAATATGTCTCATACTGGGTTGTTTCTCAAAATTAAAGTCGAATGCGGAACCTTAGGATATTTTTAAAAAAAATTTGAAATTTTGCACAGATACGTTTAAAAGTAGGGATCATCGATTAGTAATACAGGGAAAACGAATTCCATTCCCTCTGACGCCAACAAGTACATTGAGAATTTACATCCGCTTCATTCCTTCGTCTTGCATTCGAGTACGAGCCAGATATTGCTATGGACAAAGAAATTCCGCGTTATCACGTATTCAAATATAAGTGTTAAACTACTGAGTTTTTTCAGTAACTGTTGAATTTAAGTCAAAACATCGATCGGCTTCGAATATGTATTTAACTACAAGTTACAGTGGTTGAACAATAACGAAAGTAGCGGATTTGTTAACGATAGAACGATAGATACATAGGACGAAACCCCGACGAGTTGGCTGGATTAGGTCGTTCAAGACTGTGAAATATTGAAGAAGCTGGGGTCGGGCATTGACGGTGTCTTATTAAAGACCTATTTGAAGCGGCGACGATGTGCAGGAAGCGAGGTCAAGACTCCAATCACGGGCAGGCTGGCAGAATTGCATGTGCCTTAATGCAAGCAAGAGCGCGGCAGATGGAGAGGGCGATAGCGAAGTTGAAAGAAAGAAGCTAGATAAAATATAGAGCGTGATTCGTATGTATGAGAAATTGAGAAGATATTCAGGTGCAAAACCAGAACAAGACCATTGCGCTGGAAAAGAGTGCGAGAAGGCGGTTGAGAGAACGAAAGAGCAGTAACACAAGACAAAGAACGGTTGAATAGGCATTGCCATGCAGGGGTACAGTGGGCAGTGTAAACCACGAACAAATAACAGAATTTACTTTAATGTTGCACCACTGGCTATGGTCTATGTACTGCTCTCTATTATTAGGCTGGGAAAACAAACAATAAGCATTAGGAAAATTGGAACTACCTGAAATTGAACAGAACACGTTAATCGCCTTCAAGACGGATGGAAAATGTAAAAATCGTTTTCCAAAAGATTTCACCAAAAAAAAACGTCGATGGATATCTAAAACATCAAAGAAAAAATAATTATGATGGATACGAAAAGTCTACAACGTAGAATTTGACATTGACATGGGTGGTACCATATTCGCCTCTGCTAAGCAAAAACATTCAATGCTCACATTAAGGTTGAGTTCTGCAGCTCTGTGAAATCTATCAAATACTTTTGCAAGTATTTGCAAGTACACTGCACGAGGAAAAGTGTTCTCTAGCTCACACTTTTCCTCGTGCAGTGTAGTAGTGAGTATGAAGCTCACACTTTTCCTCGTGCAGTGTAGTAGTGAGTATGAGT
Source organism: Drosophila obscura (assembly GCF_018151105.1). Taxonomy (NCBI): domain Eukaryota; kingdom Metazoa; phylum Arthropoda; class Insecta; order Diptera; family Drosophilidae; genus Drosophila; species Drosophila obscura. The sequence goes on from NW_024542846.1 coordinate 200,924, forward strand.
ATGAGTAGTGCTGCATCGATGGTTTTCTTCATTCTGGCTATAATATTAATCCGATCTGATCCAGATTCAGAAATCAGGTAGATATGATCATTCTCTACGCTACTGCGTTTTTATACCCGTACTCAAAAAAGAGTTAAGGGGTATATTAGATTTGTGGTAAAAGTGGATGTGTGCAACGCAGAGAAGGAAACGTTTCCGACCCCATAAAGTATATATATTCTTGATCAGCATCAATAGCCGAGTCTATATAGCCATGTCCGTCTGTCCGTCCGTCTGTCCGTCTGTCCGTCCGTCCGTCTTGATGAGCGCCTGGATCTCAGAGACTATAAGAGCTAGAGAAACCAAATTTGGTTTCCAGAGTCATGTGATATCACACTGCTACAAGTGTATTTCAAAATTTCGCCCCGCCCCCTTCCGCCCACACAAAGGACGAAAATCTGTGGCAGGCACATTTTTAAAGATACGATAAAACTAAAAACGCAGTATCGTAGAGAATGCCCATATCTACCAGACTGCCGAATCTGAATTAGATCAGATCATAATTATAGCCAGAATGAAGAAATTAATTTTTAGTTGCTTCCCCTCCCCCTCCCGCCAACGACAACGCATCTCATTTTCCTTCTCGCTCGCACACTCTGCCGCGTTCAGTGCGCGAGCAACCCCTAGCGGAAGAGATGTAGAATCTAATTGGAACATGTACAATCTACATGTTAGATGTAGAATATACATTGTATATGTAGATGTAGATAGCATATGTAGCAAAAAAATGTAAAATGTAAAATTTTTTTTTTTTCTAAAATTCTTAAAAATTATAAACTCAAAAATGTATATACTGACTGAGTACGGGTATAAGTAGAGTCGCGTCCCCAGAAGCGACTCACACGTTCCTTCTCGTTTTTTCTTGTATCTTCAATATTATGGATGGCACAGATTTTCGTTCTAAGCGAAGGCGAAAAAGGGCGTAGCTAACTTTTAAAATAAACTTCATTCAGTATGATATTGCTCTAGATTTTATTTCCTAATGCAACTTTTTTTGTAAGATTTAAAAAAAATGTTTTTTTGTTTATGCTATTCTCAGAGATAGGAATTCTTTATTTCACAGGCTTTAGGTATCTTACATCTGGTAGTAAGGGTGAGGTCCCGGTTGTAAACATAGTTTTGTTTTTTCCCCATAAATTTTGACCAATTTCATATTATAAAAACATATGTGTACCAATTTAAAGCTAGAGGTATTAGCTATCAATAAAGAACTAAATTGATTACTTCATCAAAAATGTATCAAAAATTTAGTAAAGTCAATCATCGAAATCAGAGTCGCAATGCATTAAAACTGGAAAAAATAGGTGAAACTCGGGGAGCACCTAGAAAATCATCATCAAAGACCGACGATAGCATGATTCAGTTGGTTAAACCCGACCCGTTTAAGTCTTCCATGACGATTCCCAACGAAATTATGAATATTGTGTCATCACGGATCGTTCGGTGACGATTGGCAACAGCAAACCTACCAGGTAGGATTGCTCGCAGGGTTGCTTTGCTTCGTTCGGCAAATTTACAGATGAAGAAAAAATGTGCACTAGATCGTAGAACCTGATGCGGACCGGAGGGTAAAAAAAATGGTAATATCCTCTGGAGTGACGAAACCAAGATATATTTATTTGGAAACTATGCCAAAAGGAATGTTCGTCATCCGAAAGCAAAGAATTTGATCCCACATACACATGTAAGACTGTGAAACATGGAGATGGTACCCTAATGGTATGGGGCTGTTTTTCATGGTGTTGATCCGATTCATCGTATTGACGGAATAATGGGCAGATTCGTATACAAAGATCTATTGGAGACGGTGATGCTACCATATGCCGAGGATAATATGCCACTTTTATGGAAGTTCCAGCAGGATAATGACCCGAATCACGCCTCTCGAGGTTAAAGGATTGGTTCCGAGAGCAAAGTGTGGAGGTCCAAAAGAAAAAAGTGTGTGTTTGAACTTCGTTTCATTTCATTTCTCCGAAACGCGTGCACAAAATTGCATGCGGTTCTTTTTAAATGACAGCCAGAGTATGTAAAATTGTTATTACACAACATTTCTTACTTTTATATAAATAGGTTCCGAAAAGATTAAAACTTAATCAAAAAATCTCATATTTGGTCTAAAAATCTGTGTTTGAACGCCTATTTCATTTCATTTTGTGTCATTCTGTAGAACAGAATATCATAGATATTTTTTTTTTATATCTTTTTGTGTGAAAAATTGTTTTCTGAAAAAATGGAAATTTGTGTAAGTATATTTGTTGCTTTTGAAAATGTATGCGTTTTAAACCAACCAGTGTGGTTTTTAAAGTTAAATGTCGATTAAATTTGGGCCAGCGAATTTGTGGTTTAAATAAAAACAAACTGCACATAAAATATATACAAACAATGTTCGACTTTTTATATTGGACGGAAAGCGTCTATGCAAAGTCATATCCCCATAAAAAATTCTAGTTTTTGACAGTGTTGTAAAAAACCTTATACATCCAGGCAGATCTAGAATGCTTGAGAATACGTGCGCACATATACAGCGGCAGTCGATGGCTGTATCCAAACAAGAGAGAGGCTGGCTCTAGAGAACTCTCTCTCTGGCTTTTTAACAAAATTTCAAGAGAGCCTGAAGCCAGCTCTAGAACCAGTCTGAAAAATTCGAGTGTCTAAAAATCGTATGGCGTTACGCAATTATCGTTATATTGTCTTTGCATATATCTTCCCTGACCATCGCAGGATCGCGATTGCCTATCAAAAAAGGACAACAGTTGTTAAGGGTCGTATAGATATAAATAGTATCCTATAGAATAAATATATAATATAGATCTTTGATGGTTGAAAAATTTAATTTACCTTTCCAAAAACTTTTTGAATGGTTTTCCCTTGAGCTGCGTGAATATTTCTTCCATGTACGGCTGTAAAATATTTAATAAATATTAATATTAGGTTTAAGGGTCCGTGAAAACAGTCTGCAGATAACTGCTACAATGAGGGAGAAAATTGTATTAGAACAGAAAGACGAACATTACTGACAGAAATTACAGATTGATATATATATAAATACATATACAAATATTTTGCACAAATTTTAAAATTTTTGTTTGTATGATTGTAACGAAATTATTCACAAAAACCATGTATAAAATACATTTTGTTAATAAGATCCCAAACGACCGTTCATTTCAAAATAAAGAGCACGAGCACACTATAGCCAAAACGGAGTGCGCACTGCATATTAAACTGTGTTGAATACTTTAAGAGCTCACCCAAAACTCAGTTATTTTTGCTATCGATCAGCTGTTGGCTCAGCTGTTACACCCAAAAAGTCACAAGCATATGCAAGGGAGAGGTACCAGGTGTGGACAGGGGCCAGGTTGTGACCACCCCTACATCATCTTGGTCAGCAAGTATGTAGTATTGCAGGATTCCTTGTATTTTGTGATTTATCTTTGTTTTTAATCAAAACCTATGCAAATAATTGTTTGGTCTCTTGGAAAATATGTTAGACCCCGTTATGACACACGTCATGGTTTTGTTGTATTTGGTTTTGGAAGTGAACGTTACGTATTTAACTACAGTTTTAATGAATTTTACCTGTTTTAAGCCAAATCAATACAGAAAAAATAATTTAATCTAAAAAAATGTATTTTATTTTATTGTGATGAGTAATGTGAAAACGGCTCGTCTTTTGTTGTTTATGCCAGTGAAGGCTCTTAGTATAATTATAATTATATATTTCTCGAAAAAAGGTCATAGTCACTTTACTAAATTCTTTATAGATTTTTTCTTTATAAGAGAATTAATTTAGTTCTTTCACTGATAGAAACCTAATACCTCTAGCTTTAAATTTATGCAAATTTATGTTGTTATAATATGCAATTTGGTTTTGGGGCAAGGAAAAATAGGCGTCCACAGCCGTTACCTCTCCCTTACAAAAAAACGAGCGGAAACACTTTAAGCCGCTGCTTTCATTTTATAACTGGGACTAAATCAGTATATATGTGAGCTTGTTTTATGAAGAACTTTAACATATTTAATGTTTCCATTTTTCTGCTAAATCTGTTATTCACTCTCTATTCATACAACAACACTAGCCAGAGCGCGAGATGTAGGGGAAGGGGTAGGTTAGCCATTTCATTTGTTCATTCTGTGTGTAATAATAATCCGATCTGATTCGGCCATCTGGTAGATATGGTCATTCTTTATGATTCTTCGTTTTCGGGTTTTTCTTATCTTAAGAATTGTGGATGACACAATTCATTCTTCGTCCTTTCTGGGAGCGGGTCGAAATTTGATTCACTTGATAAAGTGTGATTTCACAGGAGTCTGCAAACAAAATTTGGTTACTCAATAACTAGGGGTCAAACAAGACGGACAAATGGACGGAGAGACAGGCATGGCTATAAAGACACGGTCAGTGATGCTGATGAAGAATATATAATATACTAGCGGCACGATTACGCTTCACGGTGGCACATTGAGCTTGCTTATATGAGAAGTGAGTAGAATAATACGTTTAATATATATTTATTTTTAGATAATTGGAGGGTGTAAAATTCTCATATTCCGTTCCCGTCATGTTTAGTAGATCGTCCCATAACGTTCAAGATAAAATTTCGTCAGGTCGTCGTTTGCATTCCAATCGACAATTCCAAACACCGCCATGTCGCTCCCCTTGTTCACATATTTGCCAAACGTATTTGATGGAGTTGTAGTACTCAACATTGAAATGGGTTGAGAATGTTTTCGACAAAAGCGGACAATATGGAACGATCCAGCGGTTATCGATAACGTCATTGTTTCCATTTACTTTCATCACGATTGATCTGCCGTTGCCATCTGAAGAACAACGCCGATACAATGGATACAATGATTGTATCACTCACCAACGGACGAGAAAAACGCGTTCGAATCTTGTCGAGCATTAAAAGAAAAATGTGTGCATTAGGCTGGGCCAAAAAATTTTTTTTTCGAAATTCAAACGGGACACTCTCTAGTAGTGGTGTCATTTTTTTTTAAAGAATTTTTAAAATCTGTTATTTTTTTATGGTTTTTTTCAGATGTAGTGCTTCTATTTTTCACATAGCTTAAGTATCTTATATCTGCTTGCATAGAACTTTGCAGTTCTGAAAAGCTGACAATTGCAGCTATAAATCCGACCCTGTATCTGCAGCTTAACACCTGAAAGATTCCAAAGTCAAATTTCATCATTTTTTGCGGTATTTTTTTTTTCGAACTAGTTAACTAAATAAATAAAAATTTCGCCCCGCCCCCTTCCGCCTCCATAAAGGACGAAAATCTGTGGCAGGCACAATTTTAAAGATACGTTAAAACTAAAAACTCAGTATCGTAGAAAATTATTCTAAAATTCTAAAAAATCATAAGCTCATAAGTACGGGTATAAGTAGAGTCGCGTCCCCAGAAGCGACTCACACGTTCCTTTTCGTTTTTTTTTTGTATATGTGCATTAGTTCAGCGCACAGTGGCTCGTTTTCCGAAAACTCGTTGCATAAGTCGTTGTTGAATTTGGGAAAACTTTTGTCACACTTCAATGAGGAATTAATCAAGCTATTCAAAACCAGTATTTTATAATTTACAAAAAAATGTTAAGATTTATAACACTACTCGACAAAATCGAATTTTTTTTTCCTCAAGGATCCAAACCAACTCTTTCTGATAGATATGGGGATTTACAATTTTTTAAAGAATTATGGTTTTTTTCTATGGCAGAACTTTTTTTTTAAGAATTTTTGAGGTCTGGTATTTTTTTTAAAGCTTTTTTCGGAGGTAGCGCTTGTTTTTTTCACATAGCTCTAGTATCTTACGTCTGGTTGTAAAGAACTTTGCTATTTTGAAAAGATAATTAAAACAGCTAGAAGTTAAGCCCAAACACTTTGTGATTACAGCTTACCGTCTGGGAAATATAAAGCATTGAAATGCAAAAATGATGATTTTTGTGCGGTATTTTTTACGAAATTTTGACTTTAAAAACTCAGGAAAAGTCGAAAAAAAATTATATCCTGTGTCCTCTATTTTTTTGTGTATAGGTGCATTAATTTGGCGTCGTTCCAGATATCCCTCATTAAAATCTATGGAGAGACTTTGGAGCTAAAATTCGTTAACTAAACCTAAAATATGGAAAAAATGAACAAAAAATACATTTTCGATGGTTGCGGGCCCAACTGCCAATTGGGAACAAAGCAATCGAAAAAGGGTTGTACATTTGGTACCTGATCGCGATCCCAATTCCCAATTGGCAGTTGGGCTCGCAACCTTCCAAGTGGTATTTTTTGTTCATGTTTTTGGTATGGTAAATGAATAGATTTTAATGAACAATACCTTAAACGACGCTTAATTAATGCGTCTATCTAAACTAAAAATGTTGGCCAAGAATAATTTTTTTTCGACTTTTCAAGAATTTTTAAAGTCACAATTTCGAAAAAAAAAAAAAAAAAAAAAACCGCAACAAATTATGAAATTTGAAAGCTTAATATCTTCCAGGCGTTAAGCTGCAGATACAAAGTGTCTGGGTATGATTTATTGCTGCATTTGTCAGCTTATTTTGTCTATGCAACCAAATATAAGATACTAAAGTTATTTGAAAAATAGAAGCACTACCTCTGAAAAAAACCATGAAAAAATACCAGATTTTAACAATTCTTTAAAAAAAATTACACCATAAAAAAAAAATAAAGTACTAAAAAAATGTTTAAATTCCGAAATCTATCAGAAAAAGTCACTTTGGTCCACATCCTAAAGAAAAAGTTCAATTGTGTTGAGTATTGTAATGTTTCGTGTCTGTTTACGCACATACATTAGCAATGCTCAGCTTGCTTTCGCTTCCCGACATGAGTCATACATGCCGAACGGCCCAGCTCCCGACCCGAATGGCCTGTTTCCCGACCCGAATGCCTCAGCTTCACAGAGCCGAAGGGAGCTGGGAGCCCTGGGAGCTGGGACAGAAAACTCAGCTGCGACACGTTCGTCGTATGAACTGGCACATCTATATACTGTATGGTTAGTGGCAGTACTCAGATCAACAAACAAAAAGGCCGGTATATACTAGAAATGGATCCGAAGTATTTGCTTGTATTGCTGGTATCTTTCGACCCACCTCGAAAGTTATATCAATTTTATATATTTTGCCAGAAAACACGAAGCAAACAATGCAATATGAGAACAAAAAACCAAAGAAAATATTTGAATAATGAAGACAAATAGAATCTAATTCATGCAGTATCATATTATATATATATATGTATAATAATATATAATTTATTTTTTTTTTTAATTTTCATAAATATAAAACAAACATTGTTTTCTGCTGCTGCTGATAGTCAGACACATTACCTTGCCAATAAAATATTGGAGAGCCCAGGATATGCCTGGGGAAGAGCGACCCGATCCGAAGAAGTGCATTTTATTAACTTTAAACAAAACCAAGCACCTATCTGAGCAGTGTAACCGTACCGAATGCAGTGTACACCTCTGGTCACACAACTGGCCGCTGGAAGAATATATGACATTTGTTTGCTTCCAAACAGCTTTTGGATCTGAGTACTAGGCTTCATACACGAGACCAATGGATCGTACTATATTCACGATCCATTTCTCAAAATCTGATCCATGAATTCTTGCATCAAAAACACTAAATCATGTGCGTTTACCAACACTACTTGAAGAAATCCATCACTGATCTCTGATCACTGATCATGTTGTTGAAACGGGCTGGAGAACATGGACGACAGACTAAACAACCACTTGTTGTTGCTTGGCATCCAGTCCGAGACCCCATTCTACATCAATAAGCAACTCAATAGATGCAGCTACACCATCATCAAGGAGGCCATGAAGATGAAGAAGCGTAATGTCTTGTCAGCCGTCTTCACCCAGCGCGCTCTTGTCTATGTTCGGCAGAGTGTACACGTCGAATTTGTTTGCCTTAGGAGCATGGAAGATCTTTATGCCCTGCAGAGCCTAAGCAATGATGTTGCGACTGAGGAAGCGCCCCCATCCGGAGGCCCCAACAACACCAATAATTTTCGTTAGATTATCTAAGTTAATTTTCTTACTCAACATTATTTTTAAGAACCATTATCTTCTACTAATAATCTTTGTTAGGGATCTCACTCTCTCCACATTATCTCCCCTTACTGACAATGGATGATAGTGATAGTGATAGGAACAGGTTTGCGTGTGTGCCACATTAATGCCCAAAGCCTGACTAAAAAGATTGACGAATTTAGGTATTGTCCAGTCCAATGTCGATGTCATATGTGTGTCTGAAACGTGGTTTTCGTCTCATGTTAATGATGTGTTAGTAGAATGTTTTGGCTATCACCTGTTTCGATCTGATCGACATAGTCACGCAGGAGGTGTAGCCATATACATATGTAAGTAAACGTCTAAATGCAAAATTTGTATGTAAACACTCTAGTGATAGTGTAGTCGAATGGATATTTGTCCAAGTCTCCAGTGCAATACACTCCTCAAAAATGTTAATTGGCTGCGTGTATAGACCTCAGCGGTATATAGCATATAACAATTTAATTGACTTATTATCGACATTGACACTTACTTACACAGATGTAATACTAGCTGGGGACTTCAACAGTAATATAATGAGAGAAAATCACTTATCGGATGACGTATTAGCTATGGGATTAAAGTTAGTAAATACATCTGAACCTACCCATTTTTCTAATTACTGTGATACTTTACTTCACTTATTTTTTTTAAACCATAGTCACAATGTTTCTACGTTCAGTCAGCTGTCCATGCCAATGTTTTCGAAACATGACTTAATTTTCTTGACCTATAATTTTAATACAGACTTAAACTAAAATATAATAGTTTATAGAGATTTTAAAAATATTGACTATGCCTTGTTAAGTGCTGACTTGAATACATTTGACTGGGACTCTATATATAACAATCCTAATATTGACTCACAATTGACTGTCCTCCAAAATAATATAATATACCTATATAATAGATCAATACCTCTAGCAAAAACTGATAAACCTCGTGGCAATCCCTGGTTCAACACGCAAATTAGAATATTAATAAAAATACGCGACAAGCAGACATGGTCCTACATTAAGAAGCTGGGTATTGGTAAATCCAACAATGAACGCATCTGTGATGTTGATCCTGATGTACTCAATGAACAATTTTTAGACTGCAAAGTACCTGAAGTGACTTAAACTGACTATGTTGAGCACTTGCCCCAAAATCTATATAGAAACTGTGATGATGTAAACTGCTTTTGTGATAATGGTACCTGTGATATGAGTTTTAGTTTTTCATGTGTAACTGAGTCAGATGTCCTCGAATCAATGTTAAAAATTAATTCAAATGCCACTGAATTGATGATATAAATCCAAAATTTATAAAATTGTTATTGCCAAAAATACTGCCATACATAACCCCCCTTATACAACATAGCATTGACTCAATCAATATTTCCTGATTCTTGGGAAGTAACAAAAATACTACCAATTCCGAATACAGGCCAATCTCTATACTACCTTTTTTATCAAAAGTGTTAGAACGACTAATGCTGGTCAGTTGACAATGTACTTGACAGCTGATAAACTCTTGACTGACAAACAGTTAGGTTTTCGTGTGGGAAGAAGCTGTACAACAGCAATAATAAACGTAGTGGAAGGTATCAGAGAAAAATTGGTCACAGTGGCGTAGCTACGTACGTGAAAGACGGTGCGGCGCATCGGGGCCCTTGAGCTTAAGGGGCCCCCAGGCTCATGGGCCCAGACTCTGACCAAAAAATCACCAAAAAATCTCTCACTCCTCACTTCTGTTTGAAATGCAAGCATTAATTCGACTTGTATAATTAAGCGTCGTTTAAAGTATTCTTCATAAAATTCTATGGAGAAACGGCTGGAGCAACGTTCAAAACGGTAAAATATGATTTTCGGAGGGCTTATCAACCAATTTCAGATGAGCATTTTCTTCATTAATTAATATGCACCTATAAACAACAAAAAATAAATTTAAAAAAACGAGAAGGAACGTGTGAGTCGCTTCTATGGACGCGAATTTACTTTTATACCAGTATTCAGTCGGTAAATAAATTTGTGAGCTTATGAAGATGATGTTGCCCAATAGCATTGGTCCAATAGGATGGGTTTCAGCAATATGATGGGCTTCTGCTTTCAATAATAAAGACGACTTCTCTCTTTTTCGTGCAGAGAATTACTGAAGTTTTTATTTCATCTTTTCCCTACTTATAGGGTTGAAACTTAGTATGTAATGTACATAAAGTGTACATAGTGTTTCGACACCGGAGACTGCTGGCTTCGGTCCTCGCCGGATGTTGATTCGAATGTGTGTACATTTGAATCTCTGCTGTTGTGGTGGAATGTGCTGTCGCAGACGATGTCCGGGTTGAACGTTCTCTCTGCGTTTTTAGTTTTATCGTATCTTAAAAATTGTGACTGACACAGATTGTCGTCCTTTGTGGTGAAGGAAGGGGGCGGGGCGAAATTTTGAAATATACTTGTAACAGTGCATTCGTCTGGAAACAAAATTTGGTTGCTCTAGCTCTTATAGTCTCTGAGATCTAGGCGTTCATCAAGACAGACAGACAGACATAGAATCGGCTATTGATGCTGATCAAGAGTATATATACTTTATGGGGTCGGAAACGTTTCCTTCTCTGCGTTACACACATTCACTTTTCATTCTTAAATCTTTTTGAGTACGACTGTAAAAATTTAATCTATCGGAAAAAGTCGGTTCTGTTCGAAGCGTAAATAAAAAGTTAAATTTTGTCGAGTATTGTAATTTTGCGAAAAGTAAGGCAAGATAAAGATTGTAATTTTGTTAAATGTACAATAAAGTTTTTTGAGCACATACATTTTCAAATAACACTAGTCAACACGATTTTTCCTCAAGGAACAAAACGAACTTTTTCTTAAAGATTTGGGGCTTAGAAATGGTTTGATAATATTTTTTTTTTCTATGGCAGAACTTTTTTTTGAAGAATTTTTGAAAACTGGTATTTTTTTTAAAGCTTTTTTCAGAGGTAGCGCTTGTTTTTTTCACATAGCTCTAGTATCTTACGTCTGGTTGTAAAGAACTTTGCTATTTTGAAAAGGTAATTAAAACAGCTAGAAGTTAAGCCCAAACACTTTGTGATTACAGCTTACCGTCTGGGAAATATAAAGCATTGAAATGCTAAAATGATGATTTTTGTGCGGTATTTTTTACGAAATTTTGACTTTAAAAACTCAGGAAAAGTCGAAAAAAAATTATATCTGTGTCCTCTATTTTTTGTGTATAGGTGCGTTAATTTGGCATCGTTTAAGGTATCGCTCATTAAAATCTATGGAGAGACTTTGGAGCTAAAATTCGTTAACCAAACCTAAAATATGGAAAAAACGAACAAAAAATACCTTTTGGAAGGTTGCGAGCCCAACTGCCCATTGGGAACAAAGGAACGCGATCAGGTACCAAATGTACAACCCTTGTTCGTTTGCTTTGTTCCCAATTGGCAGTTGGGCCCGCAACCTTCCAAAAGGTATTTTTTGTTCGTTTTTTCCATATTTTAGGTTTGGTTAACGAATTTTAGCTCCAAAGTCTCTCCATAGATTTTAATGAGCGATACCTTAAACGACGTCAAATTAACGCACCTATACACAAAAAAATAGAGGACACAGGATATAATTTTTTTTCGACTTTTCCTGAGTTTTTAAAGTCAAAATTTCGTAAAAAATACCGCACAAAAATCATCATTTTAGCATTTCAATGCTTTATATTTCCCAGACGGTAAGCTGTAATCACAAAGTGTTTGGGCTTAACTTCTAGCTGTTTTAATTACCTTTTCAAAATAGCAAAGTTCTTTACAACCAGACGTAAGATACTAGAGCTATGTGAAAAAAACAAGCGCTACCTCTGAAAAAAGCTTTAAAAAATATACCAGTTTTCAAAAATTCTTCAAAAAAAAGTTCTGCCATAGAAAAAAAAATATCATCAAACCATTTCTAAGCCCCAAATCTTTAAGAAAAAGTTCGTTTTGTTCCTTGAGGAAAAATCGTGTTGACTAGTGTAATCGTTGTTCAAAGTTGAACCATTTTTATGTTTTTGAAAAAATAAAAAAAAAACCGTGCTTAAAAGGCAAAGGTTAATGCATTTTTCTCAAAAAGTACTCAAGCTAGGAGAACAAACTTTTTTTAGAACATATCTAATATGAATTTAGATAAAAAAGGAAATATTTTTTGCGATTACATTTTATTAGATTTTTTTAAGAAACGTAATTTTTTCACTATTTTCAATTTTTAGCGGAATATAAAAAAAGGCCATATTTGGCCGAGCATTGGACTGCACGCAAAAATAGTTGCGATATTCAGCAAACAAACAAAAGAAAAAACCATTGCAACAATTGAGCCTTTCAGGAGTTATTAGTTATTATCTATTCCAACCCATGCTAACTAAACGTCCCTACATGGTTGGCCATTAGATAACGCTGCTGAGATGTTGCTCAATATATTCTTTGTTTAAAATTCTTACTAGAGCTTACAATTAACAAACACATTTATATGGTATAAATGCGTACATTTTAGATTAGCCAAGCCACGGCTCCTTGCTAAATACATATATGTATGCTTATTAGGCTATGCCAAAATTTGACAAACAAATTTTTTGGCCCAGCCCAATGCATATGCATTTAATTAAATATTTTCATATTTAACGAAGCAATTTTCCCTATTTCCAAATGGGGCAACCATTTCAGAGGAATATACTAATATACCGGTTCTTATCCGGGAAGCTAACAGCAAGTTGAACAAATCTTCGTTTTGTCGCTTTTCTTATTAACTATAGGTGTTGCTGGGAAAACTTTTCTTTCGCAGTTTCGAAAAACGCTTCGATTACATCTCCACGCTAAAATTCGTTAACCAAACCTCAAAAGTGAAAAAATAGACAACAAATAATTTTTGGAAGGTTGCGGGTCCAACTGCCAATTGGAAACAAAGCAAACGAAAAGGGATTGAATTTTTGGTACCTGAACGTGTTCCTTTGGCATTGGACCAGCAACGGTATTTTTCAGGTAAAATTAGTTTGAGTCGTTTTGGACTCAATTCGGCTCGGCAATTCTATGATCATTTTAGGAGAGATGAAATCGTGGCCCGGAGCTTTCTTTTGCTTTGAGATTTGGTCTTTAATGACCCTTGTGACTTCTCCTGATTGGAATATGATAGGCGGAGTTGCTTCGGGATTGTTGGTTGGTGGGAGCACAAAGCTATTCGTTGCTGGGTGCGGTTTGAAGACGTTTTCTAGATGGACGGCAAATGTATTTGCCTTCTCTTTGTTGCTGCGAGCCCACTCTCCTGTTTGGGTACGCAAAGGTGATTCACTCTCGATTGGTGGGCATATGCCTTTCCATAGTGGGAATCGTTTGCTAGTTGGGGAGAGTTGCTCCATATAGGATATTTGAGCTCGGTTTTTTTCCATCTTCTAGGGCTCTGCGTAGTAGGTGGTTGGCTATTTTTAGCCGCTCTTTCGAGGCAGGTGATCTGTGTGCTTGCCACTCTCGGCGAAGCCTTCTTTGCCTAGAAATACGACTGCTTTTGGAAAGTTTATTAGATGCTAATATTGGTGTTGAGTGTTTTGCCGCCAGTGACATTGAGGATTGCTTCGTCTGACCTATCAATGTCATCTTTACAATTAATGTTTGGGCAGCTATCATTATGAGAGCTAATGTACTTCCTGTATTTGAGGCAATCTGTTTTGCTAGAAGTTAGAAAGTGTGGGCGTTCCGAAAGCTGTGGATGGTCGTAAATGTGAAGTAGAATGGGCGAGTGATCCGATGATAGATCTGTTAAGTGATCTACATTAATCTGAGCTTGCAGCACCCTTCGTGTAACTGCAAAATCAATCAAGTCGGGTTGCTTGTTTGGATCCGTGGGCCAATGTGTGGGCTTGCCCGGAGAGATAAAGTCTAGCTTGTTTCGTGGGGTTATTATAGCGTTATATAGTTGTCTTCCTTTCGGGTTGGTAAGTCTAGATCCCCAATGGGTGTGCTTGGCATTGTAGTCACCAGCTGCTATAAATCGGTCACCTAGTAGGTCGAAGAATGTTACAAATTCTGTTTCGGAAATGCAGAAACGTGGTGGGCAGTATACTGCGGCTAGGTTTAGGTAGCCGCTCTGAATTTCAATATGAATTGCTGTTGCCTGTAGATAAGGTGTAGCAAATGAAGGCAATGGATAATGCCTAATGCGATTCTTGATCAGAACGCCAGTACCTCCATGTGCCTTACCATCGGGATGATTTGTCGCATAGAAGTTATAGCCATCGAGGTGAAAATAGTTTTTATTTGTTAGGTGAGTCTCTGATATGAGCATGGCGTCAATGTCGTGTTGAGCGAGGAACTGTAAGAGCCCGCATTTGTGCTGAGAAATGCCATTTGCATTCCAGAAACATATATTTGGACAGGACATTTAAACAGATTTCTGTTTGATTAGGAGCTCCAGGAGGAGATTTTGGTTGCGCATAAGCTCCTGCATCGTTTGTTGTATTGCTACCATTGTATTTGTTATAGTTACCAGCATTGACTCAATTCCACTAGGCAATTGGGATGGATTAGCAGGGGTATGTTGGGCAGAGATTTCTGGGATCTGATTTGATGCCTGATTCTGCATTATTCCAGCTGTGGTTGGTTGAAGTGTCGGCTTAGAGACTGAGGCGTATGACCCGTTGTTGTAACTTAACGCCTGAGCAAAAGAAACTCCTGGAGTCGTAGTTGATGGTATATATGTTAAGTTTTGTCGGACGACCGGGTTTCGAGCTGCAGTTATTTGTTGGTTTAGGCGATTTTTCAATTCTTTATAGACAGGACAACCTCTATAGTTGGCAGTATGGTTTCACAGTTGCTACATTTTTTGGCAGATGGGTCCTCCTTATTTACGGGGCAGGCCTCAGTGAGATGAACATCACCACAGGCAACGCAGACTCTACGCAAACGTAGAGTGCAATAGGTTTTCGTGTGTCCATATTCCTGGCAATTTGTGCATTGCACCGGTCCATTTCGTTTGTGTGGTTCCTCAACGGTGATCCTACGGTGCAGTAGGTATTGAAGCTTGTATATTGGGTGAACTTCATTTTTACTTATATGCATACTTTCAGGTGTCAGTTCTACTTTAAACATTGGCTGGGGAATTTTATTTCTATTTATTATGTTCATTGCCATTTTGACTTCGAAGCCCTTATCGTTAAGTCCATCTATTTCTCATTGATTGGGACTGTTGGTTCGATTTCTTTGATAACCACTTGTAATCCTTTGCTACTTTTAAGTTGGTAGGTGTAGTAATTCATTTTTTCATTTTCGAGGTATTTCGCAACTGATCGATAGTTTTGTTCGTCATTGACTTGTATTTTTGTTTCATTTATATTGCCCCTTTTTATGTACGTGACATAGAATGTGTTTGCGCCAATTGTATCAGTTATTTTTTTGACCAGTTCAGCACAATTTGCCTGTCGAACATAAATAGGTGGCGGTCTTAATTTTTTGGCCTTGGGTGTTTGGGTGATCTCATCTTCATTTGGGACACTTAGTATCGCAAATCTATTGTTTGCTAGTGCCTTATGAGGCACAGTGTTCTCGGTTATTTTTGTTATTTTAGCTGCATTGTTGTTCTTCACATTTTGTGGGCTCAATTTTCTTTTGATTTGCACATAGCGATCGAGCCCAGTCTGAATTAACGCTCCGTTAGCATTTTTTGAACTTATTGGTTGGGAGAGTTGGGGCTTGTCGCAGTGGGTCGACAGTATCGGGCGCTGAGCAATTGCAGTGGTTGTTGTTGTGGTTGTTGTCGTTGTTGTGGTCGAAGACACAGTTTTGAGCGAGGGCATTGTACTAGTTGTTGTCGATATTAGCAAATCGCTGGTTAGGCAGTACGAGTCGGGGATGGGCACTGAGCACTCCATGACCCACTTTGCAATGCAGGGGAGAGAGAGCGTGCTCTCTCCTCGTTCACTTGCAGTGATGCAGTTTTTGTTGGTACTGCTCCCTTTGGCTAGCGTATAGAGAAGTACGCGTTGTTTTTTGCTTGCGAGAGCCGACGCTCGTCTTGTTGTTGTTGCCGGGCTTGGCTCATTTTGGCTTTGGTTACAGTGCTTGTGCTCTTTACCGAGCTGGTGCTCTTAAACGTTGACATTTGTTCTTTTCTATTATTTCTATTAGTCTTTATTACTCGATTGGATGGTATTCATGGGCAGCACGATCACTAGTACCCATGCCTACCCCGAGCGCTTTTTCGCGAATTTAATTTATGATTAATCGCGATTAATTGATTTAATTTATTTTCACCGCGGAGCGATACAAAAATACGTCTGTAGTCGTTGACGGTTGACGGTAACTCACTAACCTAACCTAAGAATATATATACTTTATGGGGTCGGAAATCCACTTTTACCACAAATGCAATATACCCTACCCTAAACTCTTTGAGTACGGGTATTAAAATAACGACAATATAGGGACATTATAGTAAAGTGCTGAAACTATACTTGCGAAAAATAAAAGCACCCTAACAGATATGCTGGTTACATTAAAAGTCTTACTTCAAACAAATCCACCGGAACTTCATTTTTTAATAAATATTTTTGAACACTTGCTACAGCATCTTTGGAATATTCCTAAAATACAAAAAAGTATTAATCGCATTTATTAACCGGTTCGATTAACGACAAAGATTACTTACATAAGTGTGTGATAGCATTTCCTCCATTATAAAATTATCATAAATTTCCCTTGCCAGTTTTTTACGTTCATCATAACATTCCGTTTTTTCAAAACACTTTATCTGAAAAAATATAAATATAGAGAATCAGGCAGGCTCCTGTTTTTACTTTCACAAAACATTTGTGATTTAAGCCTAGTACTCAGACGCGCTAATTTTCCGTCGACCGAAATCAGGGATGATATTCGTATGAAACCGATAAGAAATCATCCCTGCGGTCGCCGAACGTAGCAGGCGTCGCAGACCGGTACCAGTTCCGAGAAAAAGCCATTCGATACATACTAGAAAAGCAACCGATGGTATTCCCATCTCGATCGGAACATTGAAAATCAATTTCCGCGTAATGACATGACACAAAACACACACATTAAATATGGAAGGAAACAAGTGCAAGCCAGCTAAAAAGTGCAATAATGAAGATAAATTAAATTTAATTAGGGAGTCGAATGAATACCGATTGTATGGATATTATTATTTATTAATTTATACCCGGTACCATTTAATCAAAAGGAGTTAAGACCATGTTGATTCATATCCCTGCAGGATCGGAATTCAATAGTGCCGTGTGCATTATCGCCCTCCAGCTCCACAGCGCCCACAAATAAGACATTTCTGCTTACTTAGCAAAACATTTGAAATTTAAACAGATTTCTGTTTGTAAACAAACACCAAACAGTGTAACCGTAGAGCATACGCCAACTTAGGTCACACTAGGAACCGAGCGGAATATATAGCACTTTCGGTCGACTGAAAATTTAGCGCGTCTGAGTACTAGGCTTTACTTTTTAAAACGAAAAGTAAAGCGTTCCCGTATTCAAAACGGTAACATATTTCGAGCCGAATGGAAAATTAAATAACTTTTATACAAAACGCCCAACTGCAAAGGGAAACAAATATATGACTTATTGATGCATTGACATGAATTTGACAACAGGGCAATTGATTTTGTGACCTTTATATAAACAATTTTTTTTTAAGCCAGCTTCAAAATTGGATTTGAAAAAATTGGTCTGTGCAACAATAGACAGTGAATTCGTCCAAACAGTTGTCGCAGCCCGATTTGTATATCGATAAATCTCTGTTAAACAAAAAACAATGAGATTGCACTAACGCGTGGGTATAACAGCAGTCAATTTTGCGCTTAACAGTACAGGAGTTAATAGCTCCTGAAAATGAAAAGTATGATTTAATAAAACGCAAGGTGTATGTGAAAGCCGGGGCCATGACTGAATGTAAAACGAGAAGGAACGTTTTGAGTCGCTGCTGAGGCCCCGACTCTACTTTTATACCCGTACTCAATCAGTACATAAATATGTGAGATTATGATTTATGTGGGTTTAAAACATTTAATATTTTACATTTTTTTTCTACATCTGTCATCTACATCTATGTAACATGTAGATTATACATCTACAATGTAGACTCTACATCTTCTCCGCGAAAGGTCACGCACTGCACAGGGCAGAGTGTGTGCGACAGAGAAAGATAATAAGTTGCGTCTGCAGCGCTGAGAAGGGTGGAGTAAGCAACTGAAAATTAGTTTATTCATTTTTGCTATAATAGTGTTCTGATCGTACCAGATTCGGCATTTTGATAGATATGGCCATTATATACTATTCTGCATTTTCCGCATCTTTAAAATTGTGGATGCCACAGATTTTCGTCCTTTGTGGGGACGGACGGACGGACAGACAGACATGGCTACATCGACTCGGCTATTGCTGCTGATTAAGAATATATATACTTTATGGGGTCGGAAACGTTTTTTTTTCTCTGCGTTACACTCCTTATACTCTTTAGCTCTTTGAGTACCGCCTTCAAGCTAAAAACATTTTTTTTAATCTTAAGAATTGTGCCTGCTTAACATTCTAGGCTTAGAAAATATTTAAAACAAACTTGATTTACTGTGATTCATAGAAGTCTGAACCGAAACATGGTTAACATTAAAAAATAACTAGTGGTCTTTGTCTCTCTTTCTTTCTTTCTCTCTCTCAGTAAGAATTGTTTAGAACAGCAAATAAATTGTATTCTAAAATAAAACCTCCAGAAATTGTAATCCGGAGAAACACATACAGTGCCGCTGAACTAAATAGGGTCAAACATTTTCAAAAGTAAAAGCGCTATACCGAAGTAATTTACGTTGATTTTTTTATTAAATGCGTCGAGAAAAGCAATTAAGCGACTAAAAAAATGTAAATCAAACGTTATATCAATCCTGGCATAAATCAGCGCGATTTTATTTTTGTTTAAAAATTATGGTTTTATCTATGGCAGAACTTTTTCCTATAGAATTAAAAGAATTTTATTTTTGTATTCCGTTTTTCACAGGGCGCCTATCTTTTTCACATAATTTAAGTATATTAAATCTGGTTGTAACGACTTTTGCTATTCTGAAAAGATAGTAAATGCAGCTATAAATTTGTTGTAAGCTATTTGTATATCAACATTAAGTTGAGCCAAAAAAATGTTGTTCTTTTTTTAATTTAAACGGGATACCCCCAATTTTTTTATCTTGGGTTAGACGGTAATATTGATGAAAATAATTTTTTTGAGGTTGTCATGTCCTATCTCAGGCTGAGGTATGCATCAGTCTGTCCAGGGTCCTGAATTACAAGTTATTTATAATTCACGAGGACTTTATCGGGAAAACCAGGAACTTGGCCTGAAACTGAAATAGAAATCACAACACTTTTTGGTTCTTTTAATTTTAATGGGTTTCTTTATTCTTCCGTATTATTATTCTACCCGATTATGTTATGTTTAATTGTTCTACGACGCGTATGGTGGTTTTACTCGCGTGTTTGTTATTTGCCTGACTGCTACGGCTGGTGGACTCTCTCTCGATGGCCGATGGACTGCCTTCTTCTTCATGCAAGGCAGTGCCTTTTATAGATCGGGCGGCCTTCCATTTTCCCATGAATGTCTTACAGATATCTTATTTCTACTCCAGAATGTGGGAAGGGTTCTTACATAAATATATATTGCCGAATTATAGTCTGCGCGTGCAGACGGGCTGATCGGTAACAGAAGGTTACCTAATCATTAGCCCTGCAGTCAGTGTCCAATATTCCCGGTAAGGAAAGTCGGAGACTGCTGACTGGCTTGCGCATGTGGGGGGTTTTGCTCGGTAATCGAGAGTTACCTAAGCAATCGCCTCCCAATAGGTGTCCAATGTCCCCGGTGAGGTGATCGATATGCACCGGTACCGTGAGAAAGGAATTTCGTTGGCACTTCGGGAATATATATTATTAGGAATATTTATTTAATATTATTTTAGCTACTTATTGCGTAAGCCCCTTGTGCTGGTCTCCTGTCTTTTGGCGTGTGCTGAGTTTGCATTTTTGCTGGGTGTTGATCGCTTCACCTGGGAGTAGCGTTGGCTGCGTCGTCTGCTTGTGACGAACCATGGGATCCATGGTTCGTTACACCCCACCCCTTTCTTCCGGGTGGGTGATGGAGAGATTTGTGGCGTCGCTTGGCGGGTGCTGAGGTTCGCCGTTTTCCGGGTTATCCTGTCCTTTGGCTTGTGCCGAGTCTCCGGATTCGTCGCTGTTAATCTCGTCACTTTAGCGTGGCGTCGGTAACGTTATATTTTCTACTGCTGTTGTGATCGTGGCCTTTCTGCTGTTCTTGGTGCTTTGTAGTTGGTGTAGTTGGTGCTTGGTGGGTCGAATTTCCCATATGACGATGGTTTTCTCGGCAGTTTTCTTTGGTAGTTATTTGTCCAGGCATTCTCGAATCTGCGGTGCTATGTCGGGTGGCCAAGGATCCGTCGGTAGTTCTGGGTCGTTTTCGGTGGCTCCGGGGTCAAAGGTTTGATTCGGGTTTTTCGGAAGGATGGGTTTGTCAAATGTGCTTGACGGATCGATGTTCCGGTGGTAATCGCTTATGTGGGCGATGATCGGGGAGGCGTTGGACGTGGGTAGAGTAGTTTTGTAGCTCTGGCGGAACACTTGGGTGGTATTGTCTCCAGACTGGTGCATGAACTGGCTGGTCTCGACGATGTCTCTTTTGTTGGACCAATGGCTTGTTTGG
Source organism: Drosophila obscura (assembly GCF_018151105.1). Taxonomy (NCBI): domain Eukaryota; kingdom Metazoa; phylum Arthropoda; class Insecta; order Diptera; family Drosophilidae; genus Drosophila; species Drosophila obscura. The sequence goes on from NW_024542846.1 coordinate 221,746, forward strand.
GCGACGGATGCTTGGGTCTGCGGGGCCCAGTCTGGCGGCCACGGCTCCGGGACTGGTTCGGGCTCATGTTCGGTTGGATCGGCGGCTTCAGAGTCAAATAGCTGGCTGGGGTCTTCGGGTAAGAGGGTTGTGTCGAAGGAGCTGTGCGTTTCGATCCTCCGTTGGTAGTCGCTTATGTGGGCGAAGATGGGTGTGGTGTCGACCATGGGTATGATATTTTGGTATGCCGGGTGTAGTACTCGTGTTATACTACAGCCAGACTGGTACGTGAACAGGTGAGTCGCGATGACGCCTCTGGTATCACAACAACGACTTGTATGGGCGACGAAGATATTGGACATGGCTCTAGGCATGGCTCGGTGCATGACGCTAAAAATCATGTCAGTACGCGGAAGGTACTCCATTGTGTGGGCGAGGATCGGTGTGGCGTCGGCCGTGGGTACGACAGGGCGGCGGTCGGTGCGTCGTGGGGTTATCGTCCTGGTTTCCGGGCCCGCGTTGAGGGGCTCTGTGGATATCAGTTCAATTATGGGCCCCGACCAGCGTGGGGTTAGCGTGGCTGTTTCCCGTGTTGCTGGGCTGTCGTATGGTGGCTGCCGTTGTCCTTGTTCGATGCTGGTGGTCGGCTTTGAGGGTGTCCGTGTGTTCAATTCTTCCGTTGCGCTGTCTGTGCGTGCTTGCTCTGTTGCTTGTCTTCGATCTGGGCTTCATGTGTCGATCGCAGGGTTCAAGTGTGTTTGTCTCGTGTGTTTGGGGTGTGTGTCCCCTGTGGTTGGCCTAGGACGCGGTTGCTCCGTAGTGACCGTGGGACTCGTTTTCCCGATTGCTTGGTTGCTGTTTGCTGGTGTTGACCTTGGATTCGTATTCTCCGTAATGTACCGTTGCTTCGTATTCGGTGCGATTGGTTTGGGTGTCAAGTGCTGCGTTGCGTTATTGGGTGCCGTGAGCGTTGTGGTAGGTCGTGGACGTGGGTTCGTTGAAGTTTCTGGTATCGAGGTTCGGCGTCTTGTACGTGGATGGTGTTAAGCACGGGTTCAGTGGGCATGGGGTGACGGTTTCGTAGCTGTAGCAGCGTGGAGCCGCATTGGATCGTCGTTTCGGTGGCACCTAGGAAGTCCATGCCGACAATGACTTGTCCCAACATGTTTGGCAGGACCAGGAGCGGAATTTGAACCTCTCGATGATCCAGCTTGATGTGCGCCAGTAGAACTTGTGAGATCTCTCTGACCGAGCCATCGGCCAGGCGTATGCGGACGCATGCATCTTGCAGGTTGGTGTTGTTGTCTAGTTGTCGGGCGCGGTTTGCGCTAATAAAGCTTCTGGATGCCCCGGTGTCGATTGTGGCTTCCGTTGCGTATCCTCCTATGCTTACCATCGCCACTATCCGGCCGTTGCTTACGTGTAGAGAGTTATTTAGTCGCGGGTTGGAGGAGGCGTCGTTCCCGGCTGATCCCGTGTCAGTTGGGGACGCATGTCGTTTCCCGACGTATTCTGGCGGCAGCAATCGACGGTCCGTGTGTCGCGTTTGCCACATTCACAGCAGAATAGGATCGAGGGACTATGGCAGTCGTATGCCGCATGCACGGCTTCACCACACCGGCGACAGGCGGTGCGTGGGTTGGCGATGGGGGGTCGAGATCATGCGAGGTGCTAAATCGGGATTCGTCGTACTGTTTGGTTGAGCTGGCGGTCTCCCTGGTGTGTCTGTCGACTCCCAATGTGGTCTCCGAAATGGCGTCCACTGCGAGTCACTGTTCCTCTGCTCTGTAGCTGGCCTTGGGTATCTTGGCGTGTTCCGCGGGGGTGCGAAAGTGGTCGGAATGGTCCGCTCTTGGATGCTCTCGAACTCTGTGGCCAACAGTGTGAGCTGTGCTAAGCTTTGTAGTTCGTGTCGGCGCACGTACATCTGATATGCTGGCAGCGCGTTGTCATAGATCCTGTTCAGTTCCTTGGCTGCGTCGTACCTGGCGTGGTGCATGAGTAGACGGATCTCGATGAGGAAATCTTTGAACATTTCCCCAGCCACTTGCTTGCGGGCTCGGATCTGGTCTTCCAATTGTTCAAAATACCGTGGTGGCAAGAAGAACGTTAAAAATTCCTGGCGGAAATTTTCCCATGAGGAACTTTGTAGGCGGCTGGTGCGGAACCAACGACTGGCACGGTCTGTGAGAAGTTCGGCCATGGCCCGCGGCAGACGATTTGTGTCCACCCCATCGCTCATCTCGCAACTCTCAACGGTACCTCTTCCTTCTTTATCGGCATGGCGAACGCATTACAATCAGTGATGATTTTAAACTTCGTTCCCAAGACATATACACGTCACTTTGTTAATGCTCCTACCACTGCTAGCACTTCTAGTCCGTACGAGTGGTATTTCTCTTCGCAAGGTCTTGTTTTGCGGCTCATAAACAATACTGGGTGTAACAAGCTATCCTCTGGGTGTCTCTGCAGCAATACTGCTTTAAATCCGAACTTGGACGCATCTGTGTGTATTTTGCAACCTAGGATTATACATCCTCAAAACTGGTTTACTAGTCAGCGCAGCCTTTAACTGCTCGAACGCTATCTGCTGTAACTCCTTGAATTCAAACTTTGCATCCTTCCTTAGCAAATCTGACAACGGTTTTGCGATTACTGCGTATCCTTCTATAAATTTCCTGAAGTACGACGTCAGCACTAAGAATCTTTGCACTACCCACTGACATGGTTTTTTCCTCACTTGGTTTGATCGTTCCATTTTCAACAATATAGCCTAAGAATCGTACCTTCTTTTGTAGAACCTGACACTTCGACCAATTAATCCTTAATCCGTTCTGTGCTGCCACTTCAAGCACTTTTTCCAATCTTTCTAGTCCCTCTTCAACATCTTTACTTGGGATGATAATATCATCCATGTAAATGACTGCATCACCTTTCCTAATTAGATCGCGCATTACTGACATTATGAAACGATTAAAGACTGCAGGCGTGTCGAATATACCGAATGGAACATACTGGAACTCGGAATGATAATGTCATCCATGTAAATGACTGCATCACCTTTCCTAATTAAATCGCTCATTACTGACATTATAAAACGATTAAAGACTGCAGGCGATTAAAGACTCTCGTCATTTTCTTTTGCCTTCACTGTTTCACGTCGGCTTCTGTCGCAGACCTTGAAATCAGTTCTCGCTGTCTTCGTTGTTTCCTTGTTTCTTAACCGTTTCTTGACGCCTTCTGTCGCAGACCTTGAAATCGGTTCCACGAAATTGTCGAAAATTCGTTTGACGCTCCGTTTTTGTCTCTGTCGCTCTCCAACAATTGTCCATTAACACTCTTGGCTTGATTAATGCAATTTTGCGAGTTATGACCCGAACTCCCCTACAACACAACACAATTGACCACAATTACGACACTTTTTTTGTTGTTTTTAAATTCAATCCCGGACGAGCCCCCAAATGTGGGGCCCAGGGTTTTTGCACTGATGTGGATTAAAGCCCAAGACCCAAGTTGTTGTAACTTTTATTTAATATTATGGGAATTGGCTTATGATATTTAATGGTGATTGATGTGTAGTGTGTGTGAAACTCGCGTAACTCTGGCACCGACCGACGCTGATTCTCGCTTGCTTGACCCTACAAACCTCCTGCTCTAATTGATCTCTCTCCTTTGCTCAAAAAATGGCGTTGCTCAATACTGGCGGCCACTTCGAGTCGCTCTCTGCACTGCCGGCCCTATCCCGATTCCTACATAAATATAGACTATAATATCGCGACAGAGATGTATGGAAATGTGTTTTTACAGACATTTTTTTGGTCTCGGTGGACCTCGTCAGAGAAATATCCATATATATGTAGATTAGGACAAAAAAAGTGATAAGCGTCCATCAGAATCGGAATCTTCGAAAGTTTATAAGAATCTTTCACCAAGAAACTATGAGTCTAAAATCCATTCCCAGCTCCCTCCTAGCATGACGATTTCAGGATGCATTATTTTTTTAGTATTTTAAGGAATTTAAGGTATTAAAAAAGTAACACATTTTCCGATGATATACCATACAGTATATTGCTGCAGTGGCGTAGCTATGTTTTTACATTCGAATCTCTGCTGTTGTGGCGCAATGTGCTGTCGCGGACGATGTCCGGGTTTAATGACATAGTTCACCCAGACAATATCCGCGATCTGATTCAGATTCGGCAATCTGGGGTCAATCTCTGCGTTTTTAGTTTTATCGTATCTTTAAAATTGTGCCTGACACAGACGTCCTTTGAGGGGGCGGGGCGAAATTTTGAAATACACTTGTAGCAGTGCATTTGTCTGGAAACAAAATTTGGTTGTTCTAGCTCTTATAGTCTCTGAGATCTAGGCGCTCATTGCTGATCAAGAATATATATACTTTATGGGATCGGAAACGTTTTCCTTCTCTGCGTTACACACATCCTCTTTTACCGTAATCAAATATACCACTTAACTCTGAGTACGGCTGTAAAAATTGAATCTATCGGAAAAAGTCGGTTCTGTTCGAAGCATAAAAAAAAAGTTTAATTTTGTCGAGTATTGTAATTTTGCGAAAAGAAAGGCAAGATAAAGAATGTAATTTTGTTAAATGTACAATGAAGTTATTTGAACACATACATTTTCAAATAAAGAAATCGATTTACCTCATGACCTAATATCAATAGTATTAATCCATAAAGCTCATACAAAACCCCCTTAATGATAAAGTATCTGACTTTAGGTGGGGCCCCAATTTTTTTTTGCACGGGGCCCTTTCCAACCTAGCTACGCCACTGTATAGCTGTGCCAGTTCATACAACGAATGTGGCGCAGCTGAATTTTCAGTTAAAAGTCCTAAGATCTTCGGCTCGTGGGCCTGAGGCATTCGGCATATTGTTGACATGTTCGACTCATGACGGAATGCGAAAGCAAGACGAACATTGCAAATGTATGTGTGTACACGGACAAAAACAAATGTTTTTTCTTGAGTTTTTTTGTTACGTAAATGTACGCTACAGATTTTTTAGCGCATCGCCAATTACAGCCTACGTTTCACTGTCCAGCGGCCGAAGCATCGGACGCCCAGGAGCAGAGCAAGAGCGTCGTGCAGCCGCTGCGCTGCGGCTACACGGCGACAGCAACGACACTGCGACCATCGGGAGCCGAGTACAGGAGAGAGCCACGATCAGGTGGAGCAGCGCGGGTGGCAGAGCCCTCTGCCCAGAAAATCGACTGTCGGCCAATATAAGGCGGAGCCCAAGCTCGAGGTAGGCAATTAAGCTCTAGTCTTCATTAGAGACACATCAAAACAAACTACACTCCTCGTAATCCTTTGTGCCAAACAACAAGCATTCCTACGCAGGATCACACCCTCAGTAATGCGCCGTGCAACTTCCACCAGAATAAATACAGTTAAATAAAAGCACTAATTTCAGGTTAAATTATTTTTGAGTTGTTTTGGTCAAACGCATACTGCAAGTTGACCGTTTATCCATAGATTTTGATGAGCAATCCCTTAGACGACGCCTAAATAATGCGTCTATCTAAAACCAAAAATGTTGGCCAAGATTAATTTTTTTTTCGACTAAAAATTAAAAAAAAAACCGCAAAAAATTGATGAAATTTGAATTTGAAAGCTTAATATCTTCCAGGCGTTAAGCTGCAGATACAAAGGGTCTGGGTCGGATTTATAGCTACGTTTGTCAGCTTTTCAGAACTGCAAAGTTATATGCAACCAGATATAAGGTACTTAAGTTATGTGAAAAATAGAAGCACTACCTCTGAAAAAAAAACAAACAAAAAATACCAGATATTAAAAAATTCTTAAAAAAAAACTACACCATAACAAAAAAAACCATAATTCGTTAACAATTTTTAAACCCCGAAATCTATAAGAATCTATATTTTGGGCCACAGCCTAATTCTAGACTAGTGTAATCGATTATAATCGATGTCTTCGTCCTACAACATCGAAAACATCGATGGTGGCAAACATCGATGTTTTTCCAGCTCCAGCCTAGAGCCATCGATTTCCCAGTACCATGATAGCCAACCCTAAGCGCCACGACCCCAAAGGAAACATGGGCTCCAAGCTACAAGGACCAGAAACGCGAGCAAAGGAGGAAGGAATCAGGGATAAGAAGCAGCTCCTGTTGTTAATCGCTGAGCCTTCCACAGCACAACCCGAACAGCAGGGCCTCAGGACACCCCCAGGACGAGGAACTGAGGCCATCGACGGCAACCTCCAGCAAGGCCCTGTTCTGGAACCATCACAATGGGTAATCCCCGAGTTGCCCAGCACAAGCCAAGGATTGAGCATCAGTGCCACCGAACCCCAGGACACGGCAGCTGAGCCACCGACAGGAGCCACTTCAAGTGGCCGTAGCGGAACCATACCATGCCTCCAAGACCAGGACCCAGCACCGCCGAACACCGCCCCACCGGGGGCGAGCCACTCCTCGCCACGACCAACCTAGCTTATCCCAGGGACAAAGGGCCTCCCGCCCAGAAGGAGAAGTCTCTTATTCCTTACTGGCAGATAAGCTCAGGAAACGGGGACTCACATTCATCGGACATATGGATCCACTGGCATTCATCGAGCGACTGAAGGAGCGAGTCGAGTCGTACGGAGGGAACCCTGAGCAGCTGCCACGGGCCGTCTCCGTCCTCTTCGGTACATTCCAGATGCAAGGCCAGAGCTGGACAGAGATCCGCAAGGAATTCTTGCCACCCAGATACTTCCGGAGCAGAGAGCTGAAGCCCAAGGAATCCCTCTGGGACTATCTGATTGATTTGCGACTGATGATGCTGCGAGCCCGGTACGTTCTTAGCAAACAGACATTGCCAACCGGTTGGTGGCCCAGGAAGAAGACAGATTAAATGTTCTAATAAAATGCCTTTACGGCGGATTTACATAAAGAATTGAAGCATTCGTAGTAACTCAGATAATTGCTGATCAACCAGAGCAGGCACTCGGTGCAATGAACTTGAACATACCAAAAAAATATCAACTGGCAGATCCGGATTTCCATACACCAGGGAAAGTCGACATGCTTATCGGAGCACTATTATTCGCTACTATTCCCAGATCAAAAACAGCCAAAAACAGGAGGCCCGTTGCTGCAAAATACAAAATGGGGATGGATTATGGCAGGAAAAAACAGTGCTGCACACAACTCCTCATCCATTTGTGCATTTGGACTCAACGAACTAATGGAAAAATTCTGGTCTCTGGACAACTTAGAGACGGAAGAAAAACCACGCACGCCAATCGAAGCACATTGCGAAGCTCACTTTATAGAGAACTTACAAACAGCATCGGATGGCAGGTTGATAGTAAAACTCCCATTTTCCGAACACTCTTCAGCCCTAGGGGGTCTTTGGAAACTGCAACAAAAAGATTCCTGGCATTAGAGCGACGGATTTCACCAGACACCTGTAAAGGCTACGTGGAATTTATAAATGAATATGAAGGACTTGGACACATGAAGATGGTCCCAGCAACACAAGTTCCGGAGAGACACTACTTCATACCACACCACTGTGTACTCAAACCTGAGAGCACCAGCACAAAGTTACGGGTCGTTTTTGATACATCATGCAAATCAACAAGCGGAAAGTCTCTAAACGACATTCTGCATGCCGGACCTACAGTTCAGAGTGAACCTTTGTCCATTCAACTACGTTTTCGTACACATAATTACGTATTCACAGCGGACATTGAGAAAAAGTACCGACAAGTGTGGATAAATCCCGAGGATCAATTTCATCAGATAATAGTCTGCAGAAACAATCCATCTGAAGATATCAGGTACTATCCCTTAAGAGCAGTCACATATGCGACCACATCTGCTCCATTCCTGGCAACAAAATGTCTGGATCATTTGGCAACTCGGAGCCAAAACAGATTACCTATAGGATCTGCTGCGTCAAACAACGATTTCTATGTGGATGACTGTCTCACTGGCGCGGATACCATTCAAGAAGCAATACAAGTTAAACAAGAACTTAATAAAATACCGTTCGGCCTTAAACTTAAACAACTACCAGCTATTGCAAGGAATACCCCAAGAGAACGTTGTCAACGACGTTAAACTAGGTGAAACATTTGAGCAATACAGCGTGAAAAACAAGACCAACTACGAGGACGAACCACAAGAAAGACTAGCAACACGCATCACCAAAAGGGTCGAGTGCTCAGAATTGGCCCAAATCTTTGACCCACTGGGTCTCTTTGCACCAGTGATAGTCAAGGCTAAAATATTTATGCAAAAACTGTGGGAGCTTAAACTCGATTGGGCGATGAACTGCCATTGCAACTCCAAGACGAATAGAAGGAGTATCGGGAGGACCTAAAATCGTTAAACTCAATGGAGATTCCCCGGCAAATATATGATGGGAAAGTGCCAGTCACCCAGGATCTACATACCTTTGTAGATGCATCGGAGCGGGCCCATGTCGCGGCAGTGTACGTACGAACCACCTACAAAAACAATCGTGTCTCTGTACGACTATTATGATCAAAGTCTTGAGTGGCACCCACCGCCAAACAATCCCTACCACGTCTAGTTGCACGGATCAGGAGATAAATGGACAAAAACACCCATCATTGAGTACAGCAATCTCGAGAGAAAGTCTAAGCATGTCAGCTTGCTAATCTCATCTAGGTTTCTGGAAAAGAGTTATACACATGCAGACACAGCAAATCGTTCAACAAATTACAACGTATTGTTACATGTTTCGCTTCTGCTACAAAACTAATAGAGCACCCACAACGAAACTTTGCGCAGGAGATCTAAGGCGTGCTCGCACAATGATCATACGAACGATTCAACAAGTTGAGTTCAAAGCGGATTTAAAACAGTTAAAACGCTATACAACAGTGGATAAGAAGAGTTCGATCATTTCGTTATCTCCCATACTAGATGATAAACTCATCAGAGTTGTTGGAAGACTCGAAGAAGCTCAAATTCCGTTCAACGCAAAACATCCAATCCTGCTACCGTACAAGACCCAATAGTCAAAATGATTATGCGAGAACTTCATGAGGAAAATCTGCATTGCGGTGCCCAAGCATTAAGGGCAATTGCAAGACAATATTTGATCATCAATGACAAGACGACCGTCAATCGTCAACGACTACAGACGTATTTTTGTATCCCTCCGCGGTGAAAATCAATTAAATCAATTAATCGCGATTAATCATAAATTAATTCGCGAAAAAGCGCTTGGGGTAGGCATGGGTACTAGTGATCGTGCTGCCCATGAATACCATCCAATCGAGTAGTAAAGATTAATAGAAATAATAGAAAAGAACAAATGTCAACGTTTAAGAGCACCAGCTCGGTAAAGAGCACAAGCACTGTAACCAAAGCCAAAATGAGCCAAGCCCGGCAACAACAACAAGACGAGCGTCGGCTCTCGCAAGCAAAAAACAACGCGTACTTCTCTATACGCTCGCCAAAGGCAGCAGTACCAACAAAAACTGCATCACTGCAAGTGAACGAGGAGAGAGCACGCTCTCTCTCCCCTGCATTGCAAAGTGGGTCATGGAGTGCTCAGTGCCCATCCCCCGACTCGTACTGCCTAACCAGCGATTTGCTCATATCGACAACAACTAGTACAATGCCCTCGCTCAAAACTGTGTCTTCGACCACAACAACGACAACAACCACTGCAATTGCTCAGCGCCCGATACTGTCGACCCACTGCGACAAGCCCCAACTCTCCCAACCAATAAGTTCAAAATATGCTAACGGAGCGTTAATTCAGACTGGGCTCGATCGCTATGTGCAAATCAAAAGAAAATTGAGCCCACAAAATGTGAAGAACAACAATGCAGCTAAAATAACAAAAATAACCGAGAACACTGTGCCACATAAGGCACTAGCAAACAATAGATTTGCGATACTAAGTGTCCCAAATGAAGATGAGATCACCCAAACACCCAAGGCCAAAAAATTAAGACCGCCACCTATTTATGTTCGACAGGCAAATTGTGCTGAACTGGTCAAAAAAATAACTGATACAATTGGCGCAAACACATTCTATGTCACGTACATAAAAAGGGGCAATATAAATGAAACAAAAATACAAGTCAATGACGAACAAAACTATCGATCAGTTGCGAAATACCTCGAAAATGAAAAAATGAATTACTACACCTACCAATTTAAAAGTAGCAAAGGATTACAAGTGGTTATCAAAGGAATCGAACCAACAGTCCCAATCAATGAGATAATATATGGACTTAACGATAAGGGCTTCGAAGTCAAAATGGCTATGAACATAATAAATAGAAATAAAATTCCCCAGCCAATGTAAAAATTAAGTTCACCCAATATACAAGCTTCAATATCTACTACACCGTAGGATCACCGTTGAGGAACCACACAAACGAAATGGACCGGTCCAATGCACAAATTGCCAGGAATATGGACACACGAAAACCTATTGCACTCTACGGGCAGTCTGCGTTGCCTGTGGTGATGTTCATCTCACTGAGGCCTGCCCCGTAAATAAGGAGGACCCATCTGCCAAAAAATGTAGCAACTGTGGGGGAAACCATACTGCCAACTATAGAGGTTGTCCTGTCTATAAAGAATTGAAAAATCGCCTAAACCAACAAATAACTGCAGATCGAAACCCGGTCGTCCGACAAAACTTAACATATATACTATCAACTACGACTCCAGGAGTTTCTTTTGCTCAGGCGTTAAGTTACAACAACGGGTCATACGCCTCAGTCTCTAAGCCGACACTTCAACCAACCACAGCTGGAATAATGCAGAATCAGGCATCAAATCAGATCCCAGAATTCTCTGCCCAACATACCCCTGCTAATCCATCCCAATTGCCTAGTGGAATTGAATCAATGCTGGTAACTATAACAAACACAATGGTAGCAATACAACAAACGACGCAGGAGCTTATGCGCAACCAAAATCTCCTCCTGGAGCTCCTAATCAAACAGAAATCTGTTTAAATGTCCTGTCTAAATATATGTTTCTGGAATGCAAAGGGCATTTCGCAGCAAAAATGCGAGCTCTTACAGTTCCTCGCTCAACACGACATTGACGCCATGCTCATATCAGAGACTCACCTAACAAATAAAAACTATTTTCACCTCGATGGCTATAACTTCTATGCAACAAATCATCCCGATGGTAAGGCATGGAGGTATGGCGTCCTGATCAAGAATCGCATTAGGCATTATCCATTGCCTTCATTTGCTACACCTTATCTACAGGCAACAGCAATTCATATTGAAATTCAGAGCGGCTACCTAAACCTAGCCGCAGTATACTGCCCACCACGCTTCTGCATTTCCGAAACAGAATTTGTAACATTCTTCGACCTACTAGGTGACCGATTTATAGCAGCTGGTGACTACAATGCCAAGCACACCCATTGGGGATCTAGACTTACCAACCCGAAAGGAAGACAACTATATAACGCTATAATAACCCCACGAAACAAGCTAGACTTTATCTCTCCGGGCAAGCCCACACATTGGCCCACGGATCCAAACAAGCAACCCGACTTGATTGATTTTGCAGTTACACGAAGGGTGCTGCAAGCTCAGATTAATGTAGATCACTTAACTGATCTATCATCGGATCACTCGCCCATTCTACTTCACATTTACGACCATCCACAGCTTTCGGAACGCCCACACTTTCTAACTTCTAGCAAAACAGATTGGCTCAAATACAGGAAGTACATAAGCTCTCATATTGATAGCTGCCCAAACATTAATTGTAAAGATGACATTGATAGGTCAGACGAAGCAATTGGTTTCCTCAATGTCACTGGCGGCAAAACACTCAACACCAATATTAGCATCTAATAAACTTTCCAACAGCAGTCGTATTTCTAGGCACAAAAGAAGGCTTCGCCGAGAGTGGCAAGCACACAGATCACCTGCCATCGAAGAGTGCGGTTAAAAATGGCCAACCACCTACTACGCAGAGCCCTAGAAGATGAAAAAAACCGAGCTCAAATATCCTATATGGAGCAACTCTCCCCAACTAGCAAACGATTCCCACTTTGGAAAGCAAAATCAGGCGTATGACCACCAATCGAGAGTGAATCACCTTTGCGTACACAAACAGGAGAGTGGGCTCGCAGCAACAAAGAGGAGGCAAATACATTTGCCGTCCATCTAGAAAACGTCTTCAAACCGCACCCAGCAACAAATAGCTTTGTGCTCCCACCAACCAACAATCCCGAAGCTACTCCGCCAGGCACAAGGGTCATTAAAGACCAAATCTCAAAGCAAAAGAAAGCTCCGGGCCACGATTTCATCTCCCCTAAAATGATCATAGAATTGCCGAGCTGTGCAGTGTATTGCCTTATTATGATATTCAACAGAATGATGAAATGGGGCTATTATCCTCAGGTATGGAGGAAATCAGTCATCACAATGATCCATAAAGCCGGAAAAGACAAGTCCAAGCCATCATCACATAGACCTATCAGCCCACTGCCTTGCCTATCAAAGCTATTTGAAAAGCTGCTCCTGAATCATATCAAACAACACCTACTCATGAACGGTGACATCCCGATGCACCAATTTGGATGTCGCGAAAAACATGGAACCATTGAACAAGTAAGCCGCATAACCTCTGAGATACGAAATGCATTTTTCTGGATGTCGTCCAGGCTTTCGACCGCGTTTGGTTAGATGTCATAATGCACAAAATCAATATATTGCTTCCACAAAATATCCATGGAATATTGGAGTCATACCCACAGCAATGAAGTTTCGCAATACGATGCAAAGATTTCCTCTGTGAATATCATCTAATTGAAGCTGGTGTACCGCAAGGCAGCGTGCTTGGACCGACACTGTATATCATATTCACAGCAGATCTACCGACAAACAGCCGAACAACAACTTCGACATTTGCTGATGATACTGCCATATTAAGTCGCTCCAAGTGCCCAAGAAGGGCCACGGATCACTTATCATCTCATCTCGTGGCCTTAGAAAAATGGCTAGCAGACTGGCGGATACATGTAAATGAGCAAAAGTGCAAGCATGTCACCTTCACGTTAAACAGACAAACTTGCCCTCCATTATGTCTGAACAATATCAACATTCCACAAACCACCGAAGTAACATACCTTGGTGTTCATATGGATAGAAGGCTTACTTGGCGTAAGCACATCGAAGCGAAGAGAAATCTACTTAAATTTAAAGCTAGTAATCTACATTGGCTAATAAACACCCGTTCACCACTAAAACTGGAGTACAAAGTACTTTTGTACATTGTTCTCAAACCCATCTGGACATACGGCTCCGAGCTATGGGGAAATGCTTAGTAATTTAGAAATAATCCAGAGAGCTCAATCGAAGATACTAAGAACTATCACTGGGGCACCATGGTATATACGGAATGAAAATATCCATAAAGACTTAAATGTAGGATCAGTTAAAGATGAAATTGCCAAAGTGAAAGCAAAGTACCAGGCCAAGCTTCAAGCCCATCCTAATTGAATTGCGCAGTCTTTAACTTGGCACACTAGCCATACACGACTCCGGCGAAGAAACCTTCCTACCCAGCAATAATACTTAGCTAGCGACGTACTCTAAGTAATTAAGTGTAATTAATTAAATAAATATATTAGGCTAAGATTTGTATACTTGTCGTAAGTCTCTAATAGGGAAGATTCGAAAAATAAAATCCCGTAAAAAAAAAAAAATGACAAGACGATGGCTAGAATCATCATACATAGCCGCATTAGATGCACCAGAGCCAGACCAAAGCTGATGCACCAGATCATGGGCAATCTTCTCGCACAAAGAGTCACGCAAGCACGCCCATTCCTTAATGCAGGCTACTAACCACTGACTACTGTGAACCAATTATGATTTTATGATGAATCCGAGGAAAACGGATATTGCAGCATTCTGCTGCTTATCCACAAAGGAGTTAGTAAGTGACTTAACCACAGATGCATTCTTGGCATCACTCCGGCGATTCCTTAGCAGACGTGGGAACATGCTCTGATCACAAATCATTGCAACAAAAAACAAGTGGATTTTAAATTCATTCCTCCTCGGGCCCCATCAGTCGTCTCGCCCCATTATTCTCAGAGGAGGTAGCAACAAAACGCTCCGAAAATGCTATCAAAGACATTGCGGAAACAGAGGAGCCACCAACACAGCGAAAAAGGTTATTATTACCTACACTAATATCCATATTGTTAGTGTTACTTCTCATGCTGCCATTAGCATTTTCACAATCAATAAATGTGACGCAATTTGCAAAGAAGCCTGGAATATTCTATGAGAAACTTGGAACCTCAAGAATGAGGTATACTACGACTTGGATACATATTGGAACGATATGCAAGTCATGTCAGCCGAAATGTCCAAATTAAGACACATGTGCCCTGAACTAAAAAATGAGTGCATCTCCATATTTCAACACATTCATCATTTGTACAAAAAATTGCAAACAGGAAATATGGTAATGAAAGCCTCTCGACAACGCAGATCACCGATAGATATAGTAGGAAACGAAACAATCTCAAAACGACCATAATCGCTGTAAACACTCACCGAGATCAATTTATAGGATTTACGCCAGAAGAATTCAGACGCTGCTTTAAACTACTCAACGCAGAATTCACCTGCTTTGATCATCAAACAGTCTTCAATGTCGACAATCGCTGAGTTTCAGTTGTTTAACAATAAGACAGCACCTTTATGTGAAGTCACCCACACGAAGGCGGACAAAGGTGGATTTTTGCAACACACTCTACAATGAGACTTTAGGCAGTTTGCAACGGGTCTCCGTCAACCATAAAACTGGAAGGAACTGGCTTACTCTCACTGTCACCTGGATGCACAGCTCGCAATACAGAAAAAAGCATCAGTACCTTCAGCCCAACAATCAGTGAAGTTAAATTAAACTACACTCGATTTGGGGACATACGCTTACCAACGACACCCCCTTCGCCAGCAAATGTACAATTGGAGATCCAGACATCAGACTATCTTCAAGAATTTGATTATTTACTCCTGCAATTAGTGGCAATCAATTAACAGAGGCTGCCACACCATCTCAACACAGTGCAGCATCATCAAATCGCGAAACCTCCCTAGGCACCGGACAATATTCCATGACGAGTGTGGGCACACAATAGGCAAATCTGCCTCCGAGTGACCCCGACCTAGGTCGAGCAGCCCTATCCCTATAAACCTAAACTTAATATAATGATACGATCTGATACAAATTCGGCAATATACAGGGGTGCCACAGAGATCACTTCCGCTGGAAAATCACCTCAATTCCATTCCGCCGTGCCACACACCGATTTTTCAGCGGAATCAAAATCGCTCACAATTTATCCATCGATTTTATTGAATACACCCATAAAACACACCTCAGACGATTCGAATCTTACTTTCTCATTAAGGTTGTTCAATTGATTGTTAACCCTCATCCAAATAATTTAACATAACACATGTTTAGTTAATAAAATAAACATTTTAGTAAATCACTATTCAATCCGCTGACTGAATTTTCACTTAACGATTCCGCTCTCAATCCGAATCTTAAGTCGAATTCGGAGCAATATATTTAATATAAGTTATATTGAAAGCATTCTGTTTTTCTTTAATTAAGCATTACAAAAAATAGATCATTATAGTAAAACTTCCTTTACGTCAAACGTGTGCATTGTGCATTTTGTGTAAATTGTGAAAACTTTTGTAGTCATTTGTAGTTATACCAGGTGGCATCGCTTAAAAATGCCAAAACAAAACTAACAAACTATTTCTACACATTATTGCCACTGCATTTATGTCAAAAACCCCTGTTCGGCTAAGCGCAGACCCATGGCAGCACAAATAGAAGCATAGCGATCATTATACCAAAAACTGGTAATTGTAATGAACTAAATTAGCAGTAGTTTGAGAAGACAATCACAAAAACCACATACGTATCGTCTGAACGTGAAAACGAGTCCGCTGCGCATCTGAGAAGCCTGCGCTGCACGGTTTGTATTATAATATGTTGCCTCAGTAGTTCTTCGATGGCCAACAGTCCCGGTAAAAGCATTTTAATTAAGTTTACCGTAAAATTCAGATGTGTGTTTTTTTTTAACAGCTGATTGCTGCCATTCACGAAGAGTTGCCAGACAACTGCTAGAGTTGCCGAGTACATTGTTTTGTTTGAATCGCTCGATATGGGCTGTTTTTTTGCTTTGAAAAATCAATTATTTTATATCATAAAAGAAAAACCAATTGTTTTGATATGATAAAATCAATAAAACTGCAAAATGAACTCTATTTGAATTGACTCTTGAAAGGTTTCAACCCTAGCCTTAGTTCGAGTTTGGTTTGTGACAATGCTAAGAAAAATGAAATCGCTCGGAATTCTGTGGCACGGCGGAAATTTTTAAGCGGAAGTTCTCTGCGCGGTTTCCCATTTCACTTGTGATTTCTGTGGCACCCCTGATAGTTTATATGGTAATTCTCTGCCAAACTGCGCTTTTCTGTTTCTGTTCTAAATTGTGGATGCCACAGATGTCCGTTTGAAACATTTTGAAACGAACTTGGTTTAGTGTGATAAAACAGGAGTCTGCACATAATTTGGTTGTTACAGCTCTTATAATCTCTGAGAACAATGCGTCAAGCAATACGGACGGACATATAAAAAGACAGACATGGTCAATTAGAAACTGCGTGCAATAATAATATCTGCTTAGTTTCGGTTAGAGTACTTAAAAACTGATATACTATTTTGCCAAACACATATGCAAACATGGAAATCATTATCAAAATATATTCAATAATTATAAGACCAAATTGTTATACCTGCTCATAGAACTTAAGTTGTTGTATAGGTTCATCCGAGTCGTTTTCACAAAAATCTTTAAACAGCAGGTAACCTATAACACAAATATCAGTATCGGGCATTAAAATATATTATTATAAAAGTATTACTTACCTAAAACTTCATTAAAAATTTTATGAAAGTTCAGTTGGCTTTCTTTTTCCAAATATTTGTACATAACGCTTCTGACACTGAAACGAAAAAATGTGCCATGTATTAATTTATGCAATTTTATCTTCAGTTTACATCTAAATTCTTTGATTTTCTTCATAGATGTACATATATACATATGTACATATGAGAGTGGTCTTGACGCTGACCATATATAATATACAATAAAAGTATACTTTGCAAATGGCACACAGTGGAATCTTAGACGACATCAGTCGGCGAGTCCAAAATTTGAAGAGCACTTTCATTAATTTAAGTATTTGCATCTAATAGCCTAGGCCCCGCAACCTTCAAAAAGGTATTTTTTGTTCATTTTTTCATTTTTTAGGTTTGGTTAACGAATTTTAGCTCCACCGTTTATCCATAGATTTTAGTGAACAACGACGCCTAATTAATGCACCTATACACAAAAAATAGAGGTCACAGGATATAATTTTTTAAAGTCCAAATTTCGTTAAAAATACCGAAAAAAATCATAATTTTTGATTTTCAATGCTTTAAGCCAAGTACTCAGATCGATAAACTGTTTGCTAGCAAACAGATGTCATATATTTTTCGAGCGACCAGTGGTGTGACCAGAGGTGTACACTGCATTCGGTACGGTAACACTGCTCAGATAGGTGCTTGGTTTTGTTTAAAGTTAACAAAATGCACTTCTTCGGCTGGGGCCACTCTTCCAAAGGCATATCCTGGGCTCCCCAATATTTTATTGGCATGGTAATGTGTCTGACTATCAGCAGCAGCAGATGGCGGCGCCACCCGTGCCGACCACCGTGAAGACAAACTGTTTTGAAAGCAATATTTGTTTTATATTTATGAAAATTAATAAAAATATTATATTATAATATCCATATAATTGTCCTTTATATAATGCTGCATTAATTAGATTCTATTTGTCTTCATAATTAAAATATTTCATTTGGTTTTTATACCCGTACTCAAAAAAGAGTTAAGGGGTATATTAGATTTGTGGTAAAAGTGGATGTGTGTAACGCAGAGAAGGAAACGTTTCCGACCCCATAAAGTATATATATTCTTGATCAGCATCAATAGCCGAGTCGATATAGCCATGTCTGTCTGTCCGTCCGTCTGTCCGTCTGTCCGTCTTGATGAGCGCCTAGATCTGAGAGACTATAAGAGCTAGAGAAACCAAATTTGGTTTCCAGACTCATGTGATATCCCACTGCTACAAGTGTATTTCAAAATTTCGCCCCGCCCCCTTCCGCCCACACAAAGGACGAAAATCTGTGGCAGTCACATTTTTAAAGATACGATAAAACTAAAAACGCAGTATCGTAGAGAATGCCCATATCTACCAGATTGCCGAATCTGAACTAGATCGGATCATAATTATAGCCAGAATGAAGAAATTAATTTTCTGTTGGTTCCCTCTCCTTCTCCAGCGCTGCTGACGCTACTGATTCTCTTTCTCGCTCGCACACTCTGCCGCGTTCAGTGCGCGAGCAACCCCTAGCGGAGGAGATGTAGAATATAAATGGTACATGTACAATCTACATGTTAGATGTGGAATATACATTGTAGATGTTGATAACAGATGTAGCAAAAAAATGTAAAATGTAAAATTTTTTTTTTTTTAATTCTAAAAAATCATTAGCTCAAAAATGTATATACAGACTGAGTACGGGTATAAGTAGAGTCGCGTCCCTAGAAGCGACTCACACGTTCCTTCTCGTTTGTTGATATCAAAGGTTGATATCGAGGTGGGTCGAAACATACCAAAAAAACAAGCAAATACTTCTGATACTTTTCCAGTATATACCGACCTTTTTGTTTTTTGATCTGAGTACTGCCTTCCGTACAGAGCCTCGAAAACAGTTTTTGCCGTAAAACATTTTTTATCGGTTTCATACGAATATCAACCCTGATTCTGTTCGCTGGGTGTTTTTTTCGATCTGAGTACTAGGCTTTATATTTCACAGACGGTAAGCTGAAATCACAAAGTGTTTGGGCTTAGCTTCTAGCTGTTTTAATTATCAAAATAGTAAAGTTCTTTACAACCAGACGTAAGATAGTAGAGTTACGTGAAAAAAGAAGCGCTACCATCGAAAAAACCTTTAAAAAAATACCAGATTTCAAAAATTCTTCAAAAAAAAGTTCTGCCATAGAAAAAAAAAAATTATCACCAAACCATTTCTAAGCCCTTAATCTTTAAGAAAAAGTTGGTTTTGTTCCTTGAGGAAAAATCGTGTTGACTAGTGTATCAACACTTCCTTTAAGATAAGCGTCTCCCCGACTTAATTTTGACAACATTTGTACCGCTAAGTTTTTGCCGGAGTATTTGGTCGTCAAAGAGTTTAGGGCTAAGAAAAATAATAGGCCCCCCATAACTCTTCCTAGTAGTCAGACCAGTGCTCCATCTTTACCTTCATCTTCCACCTCAACTTCTACCCATCCAAAAAACTAACTTTCTCTCTTTTAGTTACCTACCAGAATGCTAGAGGCTTGCGTAGTAAGTTCAGCACTCTTTTTCTTTAGAGTCTCGCATTCTCGTCCCATGTTATTGTGTTTACCGAGACCTGGTTAAAGCCGGACATCCTTAGTTCCAAAGTTTTAGCAGGTCGTGACCGTTCGTCTCGGCATGGAGGTGGGGTCCTCATTGCAGTGGACTCAAACTTCACGTCGGAACATTTCATGGTCCAGGTTCAACAAGACCTGGAATTCCTATGCGTGAAACTGATTCTCCCAGGCTTTTCCATTTTCATTACTTGCTCGTATATTCCACCTTCCTCGGATTTCTTAATATACGAGCATCACCTGTCCGCTTTAAAAACTGTTTCTTCCTCGCTATCAGATAACGAAAATATGATAGTTCTTGGTGATTTCAATTTGCCAGGTACTGTTTGGTCTTCGGTAAACGAGTCTAATAGCCTTGTGCCCATGTGCCCATGACTTTATCGACGGCTTGCTAGACCTATCCCTGTCTCAAGTCAACCATGTGAAAAATTCCTTGGGTCGATTGCTTGATCTGTGCTTTGTCGTGGATCCGACCATAGCGTTGTTAACCCGAGCCCTTCCGCTCACTATACCTGAAGACTCCTACCATCCTACATTCGAAGTGTCAGTCGATATTGGCCCTACTGTATTGGATCGAATGGGTAGGCTATCTAAACGTGTCCGCTGCATTCGTAAAGCCGAGTTTACGAAGCTTAGTAACCTCATTAGGGATTTTGATTGGGCCGCTCTGTACGTGTGCACTGACGGTTTGAAAGGCACAAACATTTTTATACCCGTACTCAAAAAAGAGTTGGGGGAAACGTTTCCGACCCCATAAAGTATATATATTCTTGATCAGCATCAATAGCCGAGTCGATATAGCCATGTCTGTCTGTCCGTCTGTCTGTCTGTCTGTCCGTCTTGTTGAGAGCCTAGATCTCCGAGACTATAAGAGCCAGAGAAACCAAATTTGGTTTCCAGACTCATGTGATATCCCACTGCTACAAGTGTATTTCAAAATTTCGCCCCGCCCCCTTCCGCCCACACAAAGAACGAAAATCTGTGGCAGTCACATTTTTAAAGATACGATAAAACTAAAAACGCAGTATCGTAGAGAATGCAAACCAGATTGCCGAATCTGAACTAGATCGGATCATAATTATAGCCAGAATGAAGAAATTAATTTTCTGTTGGTTCCCTCTCCTTCTCCAGCGCTGCTGACGCTACTGATTCTCTTTCTCGCTCGCACACTCTGCCGCGTTCAGTGCGCGAGCAACCCCTAGCGGAGGAGATGTAGAATATAAATGGTACATGTACAATCTACATGTTAGATGTGGAATATACATTGTAGATGTTGATAACAGATGTAGCAAAAAAATGTAAAATGTAAAATTTTTTTTTTTTAATTCTAAAAAATCATTAGCTCAAAAATGTATATACAGACTGAGTACGGGTATAAGTAGAGTCGCGTCCCTAGAAGCGACTCACACGTTCCTTCTCGTTTGTTGATATCAAAGGTTGATATCGAGGTGGGTCGAAACATACCAAAAAAACAAGCAAATACTTCTGATACTTTTCCAGTATATACCGACCTTTTTGTTTTTTGATCTGAGTACTGCCTTCCGTACAGAGCCTCGAAAACAGTTTTTGCCGTAAAACATTTTTTATCGGTTTCATACGAATATCAACCCTGATTCTGTTCGCTGGGTGTTTTTTTCGATCTGAGTACTAGGCTTTATATTTCACAGACGGTAAGCTGAAATCACAAAGTGTTTGGGCTTAGCTTCTAGCTGTTTTAATTATCAAAATAGTAAAGTTCTTTACAACCAGACGTAAGATAGTAGAGTTACGTGAAAAAAGAAGCGCTACCATCGAAAAAACCTTTAAAAAAATACCAGATTTCAAAAATTCTTCAAAAAAAAGTTCTGCCATAGAAAAAAAAAAAATTATCACCAAACCATTTCTAAGCCCTTAATCTTTAAGAAAAAGTTGGTTTTGTTCCTTGAGGAAAAATCGTGTTGACTAGTGTATCAACACTTCCTTTAAGATAAGCGTCTCCCCGACTTAATTTTGACAACATTTGTACCGCTAAGTTTTTGCCGGAGTATTTGGTCGTCAAAGAGTTTAGGGCTAAGAAAAATAATAGGCCCCCCATAACTCTTCCTAGTAGTCAGACCAGTGCTCCATCTTTACCTTCATCTTCCACCTCAACTTCTACCCATCCAAAAAACTAACTTTCTCTCTTTTAGTTACCTACCAGAATGCTAGAGGCTTGCGTAGTAAGTTCAGCACTCTTTTTCTTTAGAGTCTCGCATTCTCGTCCCATGTTATTGTGTTTACCGAGACCTGGTTAAAGCCGGACATCCTTAGTTCCAAAGTTTTAGCAGGTCGTGACCGTTCGTCTCGGCATGGAGGTGGGGTCCTCATTGCAGTGGACTCAAACTTCACGTCGGAACATTTCATGGTCCAGGTTCAACAAGACCTGGAATTCCTATGCGTGAAACTGATTCTCCCAGGCTTTTCCATTTTCATTACTTGCTCGTATATTCCACCTTCCTCGGATTTCTTAATATACGAGCATCACCTGTCCGCTTTAAAAACTGTTTCTTCCTCGCTATCAGATAACGAAAATATGATAGTTCTTGGTGATTTCAATTTGCCAGGTACTGTTTGGTCTTCGGTAAACGAGTCTAATAGCCTTGTGCCCATGTGCCCATGACTTTATCGACGGCTTGCTAGACCTATCCCTGTCTCAAGTCAACCATGTGAAAAATTCCTTGGGTCGATTGCTTGATCTGTGCTTTGTCGTTGATCCGACCATAGCGTTGTTAACCCGAGCCCTTCCGCTCACTATACCTGAAGACTCCTACCATCCTACATTCGAAGTGTCAGTCGATATTGGCCCTACTGTATTGGATCGAATGGGTAGGCTATCTAAACGTGTCCGCTGCATTCGTAAAGCCGAGTTTACGAAGCTTAGTAACCTCATTAGGGATTTTGATTGGGCCGCTCTGTACGTGTGCACTGACGGTTTGAAAGGCACAAACATTTTTATACCCGTACTCAAAAAAGAGTTAAACGTTTCCGACCGCATAAAGTATATATATTACTGATCAGCATCAATAGCCGAGTCGATAAAGCCATGCCTGTCTGTCCGTCCGTCCGTCTGTCCTTCTTGATGAGCGCCTAGATCTCAGAGACTATAAGAGCTAGAGAAACCAAATTAGGTTTCCAGACTCATGTGATATCACACTGCTACAAGTGTATTTCAAAATTTCGCCCCGCCTCTTCCGCCCCCGCAAAAGACGAAAATCTGTGGCAGGCACAATTTTAAATATACGATAAAACTAAAAACGCAGTATCGTAGAGAGATGAAAGATTGCCGAATCTGAATCAGATCGGATCATAATTATAGCCAGAATAAAGAAATTAATTTTAAGTTGCTTCCCCCGCCTCCTTCGGAGAGACACCCGCTACTCATTCTCTTTCTCGCTAGCACACTCTGCCGCGTTCAGTGCGCGTACGCCCTCTAGCGGAGGAGATGTAAAATTACATTGTAGATAACAGATCTAGCAAAAAAAAATGTAGAACTTATTTTTTAATTCTAAAATTCTAAAAAATCAAATCAAAATAAAAAATGTATATACTGGCTGAGTACGGGTATAAGTAGAGTCGCGTCACCAGAAGCGACTCGCACGTTCCTTCTCGTTTACAATGCCCTTGACACATTTTTTGATTCTAGTGTCCCCCTTTCTTGTCTGATTAGATCTGGGAAGCCTCCTTGGTTTACCGAAGAGTTATCCAGTCTAAAACACTTAAAATCAAGACTTTATAAAATATTTCAAGAAGACGGAAATTCTCTTTCTCGCTATGTAATAGCTCGGTCAAATTTCTCCGTTCTTAACGCTCAATGCTATACAAATTACCTATCTCGATGCAGGATACGATTTTCATTGGACCCTAAACAGTTTTACAGCTTCGTAAATTGTAAGCGTAGAACGTCCGCACATCCATCCTCGCTGTCATTATTCAATATGTCAGCAAACAATGATCAGGCAATTGCCGATCTTTATACCAAATTTTTCCAAACAACCTATTCATATGAAAGCTACTTTGGTCAGTCGTATGGTCAAATGGCATCTTCAGCCCCTTGTTAAATGAAAGATTAAGCAGAGTCACGATCTTCGACTAGTTAAGCCGGTGTTTTCACCAGGTCCTGACGGAGTTCCCGGCTGTGTACTCAGGTACTGTGCCGACGCTCTGTGTGGACCCCTGTTTATACTATTCACCCTATCCAACAACCACAAATTTATTAGAGTTTACCTCTTTTATCATTAAAGGCTTTCAAGGTAACTTGCAGACGGATGTCATTTGCACTGATTTTAGTAAAGCATTCGATTCTGTAAACCATTCCCTTTTAGCACAAAAACTTGACCTTTTAGGGTTTCCGCCTAATCTTTTGAGATGGATTTCTAGCTACCTTCGTTCTAGGTCTCAAAGAGTCCTCTTCAAAAACTCCTTCTCTTCACCTGTTAAGGTTACTTATGGAGTACCACAGGTCAGCCATCTAGGCCCCCTACTATTCACACTCTTTATTAATGATCTGCCTTCAGAATTAACAAACTCTCGAGTACTCATCTATGCGGATGATGTTAAAGTTTGTGTCCAGTATAAGGACATTTCATTTCACTCTCGCTTGCAATCCGATCTCAATAACTTTCAATCATGGTGTTGTGCAAATATGTTACACCTAAATGCCTCGAAATGCAAAGTAATGACATTTCATCGCTCCAGCCCCATTTTGGCTCCTTATAGCCTCTGCGGTGGTTCTCTTGAGAGAATTACCTTGGTTGATGATCTTTGTGTTAAATTAGACCCAAAGTTAAAGTTTTCTGAACACATTTCTACCATGGTAAATAAGGCCATGGGTGTGCTTGGGTTTATAAAGAGGTGGTCAAAGGAATTCGACGACCCCTATATAACGAAGACTCTCTACATCTCGCTTGTTCGTCCGATTTTAGAGTACGGCTCTTGTGTATGGTGCCCCCAGTACAAAGTACACCAGGACCGTATAGAATCAGTCTAGAAAAACTTTTTACTTTTTGCTCTGCGTGGCCTTAACTGGGATGCAGGTGTGAGACTGCCATCTTATCCTCGTAGATTGCTTTTAATAAACCTTCCAACCTTAGTTAGTCGTAGAAAAATGCTTGGTGTGATTTTTATGCACAACCTGATCAAGGGTGACGTAGATAGCCCTGACTTGTTGAGCCGCATAAACTTTACGATCCCTATTAGATCTACTAGAAACTTCATTCCTTTGTTCCTTCCGCTTTGTAGATCGAATTATTGCACGAACCATTTAGGGTCTTATGCTCGGACTTCAATTCCCTCTACCATATAATATCTACCACTAATTCCCTTCCTTTTCTTAAATCACTAATACAAACATACCTTTCCCGTAATTAGTTATATTTCTTAGCTATCTTTGCATGTTTAGCTCTTTGAGTTGTGTTTAGCTCTAATTTTCCTCGAATTTTAGTCTAACACCTATCTTTCCTGCATGCTCGCGATCGGTTCGGTAACACGCGTCGCGCGTCATGCGGCAGCGCCCCTCGGTCGGTTGGGCGGGAGGAGGGCTGCGTTTCTGCCTGGGTTCCGCGCGTAAAAGGCTTCGGATTGGTGTCGCATGGGCCACTTGATGGTGCAGTCATTGCATATCAACGTCCAGACAGGCATAAAGAACACCAGTGGAAGGTCGCGTGTGACTTAAAAGTCGTAGCCACAAAACACTGCTGCTTCCTGAGTCTGTGGGATAGTAGAGCTAGCGAACAGCATTACTTAAGAAAACTCTGGCCAAAACGGGAGGAACATACTTTGGAAAATTACATCATACAGAATGCAGCTCTCGTGAAGTTTAAATACGTTGTTTTACCACCGTTACTCATTAAGCTGGGACTAATGAAACATTTTGTTAAAGCACTGGATAAGGAAGGCGAATCAATGCGTTACATAAAAGCTGTTTTCCACGTTTATCGCTGGCAAAAGTGAAAGAAGGTGTATTTGATGGACCCCAAATTCGAAAACTACTAAAAGATGATTAATTTCCAAATATTTTATCTAAGAATGAAAAAGCAGCTTGGAACTCATTCCGAATGGTAGTAACAAACTTTCTTGGAAACAGCAAGTCTGATGAGTATGTTAATATCGTCCGAGAGCTAATTAAGAATTATAAAAAAATCGGGGCATATATGTCACTAAAAGTCCATTTCCTGCACTCCCACTTGGACTTTTTTCCGACAAACCTAGGCGACGTTAGTGAACACAGAGAGAGATTTCATCTACAATTAAAATCTATGGAACGACGGTATCAAGGTGTTTGAAATCAGAACATGATTGGCGACTATGTGTGGAATCAGGTTCGAATGAAAAAGGAAGACAGCCAGAAAACTTAAATTATTTAAAAAATGTTAACAAGCATTAGCAAACCAAATGTATCACTTATGTTTAAAACTTGTAGCAACATAACACCAAACAAAAAAGTTTGTATATCCTTAGAATTGACTGAAAAGACTAAAAATTACTGATTGGTGTAAGGGTTATGGAATGAAATCCCATATCTCAGGTATTTCTACTTTGGTTTTATTGAAATATGATTATGTAGACGCGACAAGATCTAATTTGTATGGGCCTGCACTTGTGAGAATACCTGACTTGAACAGGTATGTCAACAACATTTTATACCAAAGCAACGCGATCCGATACCAAATGTACAACCCTTTTTCGTTTTCTTTGTTCCCAATTGGCAGTTGGGCCCGGCCCCAGTTTTTAGGTTTGGTTAACGAATTTTAGTTCAAGTGTCTCCATAGATTTTAATCAGCAATACCTTTAATGCACCTATACACAAAAATAGAGGACACAGGATATAATTTTCGACTTTTCCCGAGTTTTTAAAGTCAAAATTTCGTAAAAAATACCGCACAAAAATCATCATTTTTGCATTTCAATGCTTTATATTTCTCACGGGGTTAACCTGAAATCACAAAGTGTTTGGGCTTAACTTCTAGCTGTTTTAATTATCTTTTCAAAATAGCAAAGTTCTTTACAACCAGACGAAAGATACTAGAGTTATGTGAAAAAACAAGCGCTACCTTTGAAAAAAGCTTTAAAAAAAATACCAGACTTCAAAAATTCTTAAAAAAAAGTTCTGCCATAGAAAAAAAACCATAATTCTTTAAAAAAATGTAAAGCCCCATATCGATCAGAAAAAGTCGGTTTGGATCCTTGAGGAAAAAAAAAGTTCGATTTTGTCGAGTAGTGTAATTTTAATGATAGTTTTTCAAGAAATATTTTCATAAAATCTTAGGTTTATCTCGTTGAACACGTTGCAAATCTTTGCGTACCTTTTCGCGCTCTCGAAGAACGATGGAGTACCAGATGAGCTTTAACATCCCGGGCTACCTGGTGAACACATCGTACAGCTATGTCAGGATGCTCAAGACGGAGGCGGTGCTCATATCGAGCCGAAAAGCGATCGAGACAACCAGAGTGCAGGTCGGAGGGACCACAGAGGCATCACAGAGGTCGATCAAATACCTGGGTGTCAACTCCAGGCTGTTTGGGGCCTGGAGTATGCCCCAGGAAGGTAGCGGCAGGGTCGCTTTCCAGGTGCTCTGACCCAGACGTGGAATTACGCCGTGACGCGTGGGCGGAAGCCACGAGGTGAAAAGCTTATCCATTGGTGAAGCGCGCTGGTCTGCTCATTCCTCTCGGAGAGTCGATACGGGAGAGGAAGGAGATGTACGACGCCACGCAGTACAGAGCAACGATTCACATCAAGGCCGAGCTGAAGGTGCCCGCCAGAAGGGAGCAGCTTGGAGAATCATCCCACACATAGCGTGCTGGGTTGAACGTAAGCACGGGCAGGTGCTTCCTCACCCAGGCTATGAGCGAGCATGGCTGCTTCCTCAGCTACCTCGAGGCCGTTGGCCACGAGACGGAGGGCTGGTGTCCAGAGTGTGGCACTGGCATAGTGGAGGACGCGCAGCACGCCCTTTTTGAGTGCCATAGGTTCGGTTACGAGCGGCAAGAGCTGGAAGCTGCATTCCGTTGCAGGGTCCAGGATAAGCGTGGAAACTCTGGTGCCGCTGATGCTGGCAGAGCCGAGAGTAAAGGAAGCGGCAGCGGTTTTCGCCCTTAGCGTGATGAGAACGCTCAGGTCCCTAGAGAACAGGCGGAAGGAGCAGTAGGTGTCCACACGCTTGCAAAGCAAGGCTTTGCGGCAGTACCGCAAGACGCATGAAGCCATATTATTCTTATTAATCCGTTATCCGTTGTTTGATATTTTGTTTAGTAGAGTTCTGCTTAAAGGTGCAACCAATTCGGAAGGATTTGGTATTTTGTCCAGTCCGTTAGAATAAGGGATTTAGCTTTCGCATAGCATCGAATCGCTTGCCCAAAACGGACTGAACGAAGCTGGTCTCGCCATTTTTGCTGTGTCAGATCCGAAAAGTTCGGTTTTTTCTCTCTTACTCTCCAAATGATTTTCTTCTCGAGAGGAGGAAGCAATACAAAAATTTTCTGGTTTATGCTTCGCCCTCAGCCTGAAAAGCTTCAGTTGTGTATGTGAGTATTTTTTCTTGCCTTGAACTGAAACATACGTTTTTTGCTTCACAACAAGAGAGTTTTGTGTGACAAATAAAAGCCTCAAGTTCGTAAAAATTTGTTTGTTTAGAAAAAAAGCCGAGTGTGCATAGCCGAAGACACACGAAATCCGTAATATGTTTTAAGTCAATTCAGAGACATGCGAACGAAACTTGCTTGATATTAATCCACACTGCTCTAGTTCAGGATTTTATTGATTCGGGGTGATTCGAATATGACTGAAGGATGGAGTCATAATGATCGAACGCATTAAAGGGGCATGAGTATGTATGTATGTAGCTGTGATTTTATGAATGCTGTGGAAAATATGTAGTACACATGTAGTGGATATGTAGTACGATTCTGGCGGGAAATACAGAGACGTGTGCGATTGGGAAAGAAAACGTTTTTAATGGCTGGACTGTGATTTGCATTCCGAGATACTTATAAGGAAAACTAGTAGATGGGAAACAGATAATCGGTTAAACCATCAAGTGATGTATGTACGTATGTGCGGGAACAGAATAATGTACTAAAAATTATTCTATACGAATAATGTAAAATTGTAAAACTATTCTTCGCAATGAAATTATTTAATTCCTGAATATAACATTTCAAACCTATGGAAACTCATGCAACTTTCGTTAAATTATAGTCCACGCACACAAATACATATTATACATATACGTAAAGGTAATTAAAATTGTTTATTGAATTTACATACATATGTTTATACACGTAAAATTAATAACTACTTACTAAATTAAAGTATTAACACATATTAATATATATTTACAATGTGTTTTATAGTTGTCCTGCTTTCCGTAAATTGAAACATTATTGAAGCTTACATGTATACGTCAAACATGGTAAACATAAATACTCATTTACAACTGTAAACATGCATACATGCATACATCTCCACATACATATGTACATATATATATTCAAACATATAACAGTAATGTTGAATAGAACGATTGGGATATATGGCTGTACATGCACGCATATTTAAAATGAGTACCTGGGGTCTGGTAAAGTTAATTTCTTGCTGGCCCTTGCAGCTGGAGTGCATTTAGACTTTTCCATTGCCATCAGATAGCTGACATCAGCTAACACAGCTTCCAAGTCTGCCATAGCCTTAATATATTTTTGTTTACGTTGACTTCTCTTTCATTCACATAAATTATCAACTATTGTTTAAAGTTTAATTTGGTTGATAAAACCATTTGGTAATGTTATTTTTTTTTAAATAATTTATGTGCTAATTTATTGCTGACAACAAAAATAAATAGTATGTATATATTTTTCTTTAAACACTTCTTCTTCTTATCAGCAGTTTACAAGTTAACAATATCGATAAGCATCTATTGTGGCATATGTATGGCATTCCTAAAAGCGATTTAGATTTGGCTTATAATCTTTTCACACACAGCGTGGGTGAAACGGTGGAAACGGCGTCATCAATGCTTCGGCAAACGCAAAACAAACATCTGACGAAACTTTGACTTCAATGTAAAAACTAACAAAAAAAAAAGGGTGCAAAGTTTGAAATTTTATTCAAAAC
The DNA here is from genome assembly GCF_018151105.1 of Drosophila obscura. Lineage (NCBI taxonomy): Eukaryota > Metazoa > Arthropoda > Insecta > Diptera > Drosophilidae > Drosophila > Drosophila obscura. The sequence goes on from NW_024542846.1 coordinate 251,407, forward strand.
CATAAATGTTTATGTTTAAATTGTGTGTGGCCAAAACTGAACCTTTGAAACGTTGTATCGGCGAACGTTGTATCGCCCCATTTTAACGCCTTCAGATAAACTCCACATTGATTAATCCAACAGACTTTCAAAGATTGGCGTTGCGATTTATTGTATGAATGATATATAATGGAATTCAAGCTATCGACATCCTTCGTCGCGACTTGTCTGTCGATTTTCCGACAGTAAACTAATTTTTCAGCTGCGCCTTTTTATCCGTTTGCTCCAAATGAAAATCATTTCTAGCGGACCCGACAGACGTTGTGCTCTCTTAAGGCCTGTCTCCAGCACCACGGAAAATTCCTGCCATGAATTTGCTTGTTATTCCGTGAGGGTGCGGAACATAGCTAAAACAGTAAACAGTGCCAACTGCAAAATTCTGCTAAAATTAAAAAAGGAAGAAAAATGCACTCTGATGATAAAGTGATTGTGTTGGTGCCGGCATATATTGTTGCAAAACAAAAAAGAATAATTGTCATCTCTCTTTTTGGTTTTGCGGACACTTTTTGCCTAAATCTTGCACCATTCACGTCAGGAATAATTGTTGAACATATATTCCTGAGCTGGGTGTCAGCTGTTCTCTCTGTCCACATACGGTCCCGATAGGCAGCTATCGATATAAATCTGTGGATTCCGCTCCTGTTGCTGGATACACACTCCAGGAAAACGTAAACGAAAAATTCTTGCCACAGTTTTTTTATATGGAGTTTGACAGGAATTTTTCGATTCCGCGGTGCTGGATACTGTGCTTTAACTATAAATATTGATTTTGAATTGGTATAATTAACTAAAAAATATTTCAGAAAGAAAGTGTTTATTATTTAATGCTTTATGATAAACAACATTCTTTTTTTTTTCTCTGGCGCGTATATAAATAGTTTGGTTAGTACTCCGACTCGGGAACAGGCGACATATAACTGGCCATGCGAAAAACATTGATTTTCAAGATTAACGCCACAAACAATTAGCGACTGCCCTTGAGATTTATTTATCAACACTGCAAATGCTAGCTTTACTGGAAACTGTAACCGTTTAAAGTCGAATGGCATATCGTTCGAAATCAAAGGAATCCGTGGAATCAAAACGTCTTCTCCTTGATATTTCCCTTTCAAAATTGTGGCTTCGATGACGTTGTTCATTAATTTCTTCACCGCAAGTCGGGTGCCATTAAAAAAAAGGGGCTGGTTTATATTCCGCATCATAATAGTTACCGATCCGATCTTTAGTTGCAGATAATGAGGTGGTAGTCCGGGCAATTCCATCGAAGTTAAGAACTTCGTTGGATAGTTGACATCATTATCTTAGTTAGTAACGGAATCAATCGATTTTTATGTTATTAATTCGCCAGCTATAATATTTTGAATTTGGAAATTCATTTCATTGACATCAACGTTTTTTGCAGCCAATATAGCTCTTTGGCTCAACCATACATGATTTTTAAAATTTTGAGCAATTTTTGGGAAAACCTTCTCGATAAGTTGTGTCTTTGTTGCCGTAAAGTTACGAAAATTGGTAGGAAATGTGATGTATCCAGATAATGAGTCAACGGGTATTTTTCCATTACCAATATGGTAATACAATATCTACTTGTTTGGAAAAAACTTCTCCAGATTTCTAGTTCTGCAATTCGAATCGCATATTTATATTTAATTTGAGTGTTTTAACGTCTTTCCATAAAACGGACGATTTTAAGCATGCGTTAAGTTCGTCGGCTGGTGTTGATCGTGGTATTACTGGTAGTGTCTGGCGAAAATCTCCTGCTAATAAAATCAGTGCACCATCAAACCGGGTTTGGTTCTTTCGGAAATCTTGCAACGTGCGGTCTAATGCTTCCAATGATTTTTTGTGTGCCATCGTGCACTCATCCCAAACTATTAATTTGCTCTGTTGCAACACTTTGGCCATCGCAAAATTTCTTGAAAGGTTGCAAGTTGGTGTTTCATTTATTCGCATGTTCAACGGCAACTTGAGTGTGGAATGAGCTATTCGACCGCCTTCCAACACCGTAGCTGCAATACCTGACGAAGCAAGTGCAAGTGCGATACCATTTTGCGATCGAATCGTTGCCAAAATCAATGATATCAAAAACGTTTTCCCAGTCCCACCGGGACCATCTAAAAAAAATCCGCCAGTTCCATCGTTCACTACTTTCATTGGCGTACCGTAGACATATTTTTGTTGCTCATTTAAAATGGGAACGTTTTTTTGAACGGTTTCTCTTAATGCTTCGTAATCATATTTCGATTCGCGTCTCAGCTCTTGATTAAATGCGTCGTTCATTTGGCGATGTGGTCCCAATGAGTGTCATTCCTGAGCAGTCCCATACGTTGACATGCTTCTCTGTATGTACCGCACAATACACCATTAAAAGTTCGCACATGTTGGAATGATGTTGGGCCACGAACATTGACTAACAGTAAACGTCTTGGCTGGGATGCACTGTGTAAAGACGTCCTAGTGCACCTGTGGAAAATACTTTTTGGTAATTTAGAACTGGCTGTCCCCATTTTCGTCGTTGAAATTTCTTTAATGATTGATTCCAGGTATAATATCGTGGAATTTCGGAATAAAGCAGTGTTGCTGCAAAGTCATCATTCTGGCACATTTCAAAGAAGCTGGTCAACGTTTATCGTTGTAAAGTACACCCTTTGACACCCTTTAACGGCGAAACGGAACAACCCAACGATTATCAACTTCAATGTCATGCTGATTCACTTTGACTGTTGTTGTCCTTCTGTTGTCCTTCCGTTGTCGTCAGTGGATCGCCTGCGATAAGGTGGGTAACCATAATTTCCACTAATATTTTCTGCTACTAATTGTCTTGGAAAGCGTTTTGAACATTTTCCATTTGCCATATAATGTTCCACAGGAACCATGAATAATATTTTTTGTAACAATCTCATATAACAATGGATCTTCATCACTATTAAGAGTTTCCGCAGATATCACATCGTCGATTTTATCCGGTCTTATCCTCTCTACCAACCAAATAAGGATGTGTGCATGTGGCAATCCGCGTTTTTGCCATTCGACTGAATACATCCAACATCGCGTTTCGCCGAATACACGATGCTTAACAATGTAATCCATGAGTGATTTTAACTTTCTTTTGAATACCCTTGCGGTAATGTCGTGGCGATCAATGGGTGATTGGTCATGAAATAATTCTTGTCTAATTTCTGTCCACTTTGGATTGCATGTGAACGTTATAAACAAATCTGGTGTGCCATAATTACGTACATATGATATAGCATTCTGAGCGTGTTCATGCATATGGCGCGGACTTACATGCTGGGAGAATAGTTGTTCTACCTACATTGTGTACATTTCCGTCAGCATTGATAGCATCCTGAAGATGAATGTATTCTTCAGAACGCAGATTTGCCTGGATTAACCTGATAACACGAACATATACACAGCATATTGGTGGAATAGACGCCGACATTTTAATATATGATTGTCCTCATTTACCCGAACAATCAGTCTGTATGAATAACAATTCATTGAACTAATTTTTTTATTAGTTTCTAGACCTGTGACTGGATTTATCATCTTCATTGAAAAATAATACCCATCTTCACCTTGCCAAAATAAGATAGGAAATTAAAACGCATCATATGATCGATGTGTTCCGGATACACGCTGCAGTTGATTGCTACGCCGATGTAAAACAATATCTCGGTTTTCTAAATTTTCACCCACGACGACAATAGCGACTTCGTCAATTGTTGGCGAATTAAAACGTCTCGCGTGCTCTCCTACATGCGTCTTATCAGCTTTGACGACAATTCTGTGGTTATCAGACGGCATGCCGTCCAAAGCGGTCGTGATTAATGCAACCAAACGTTATCCATCGATTCCGTTCAACTTCATTCCTCGCTTCGCGTTGCTCATCTGGTTCATGAGCGTATTCATGCATATGTCGCGGACTTCCGATGTCGGTACCAATGGTATCAATTTGACCTGACCGCTCGCGCAGCACAATCCAGTAGCTTCATTTTTAAACTTAAATGCCTTGCAGTATTTGCACACAACGTTCATTTGTCCAATAGCACAACGATTTGCTGTGAACTGTAATCTATTACCACGATAGGGGTCTAAAGCAAAATTTCTATGTTGTTGATTTCGATTCCATCGATTCCGTTCAACTTCATCCGTCGCTTCGCGTTGCTCGTCGGCTTGACGTGCTTTTCTATATCTGTGACTTGCAGAATTGTGAATTATGCGACTTAAGCCTGTACGTCTAATTGCTGGCATTATTATGATCGAAGTGTTTCGTATACAAAGCTAGCTTTTCTACTGTCTCTCTGTCAAATCTATAACCATTTGTTCTCGTTTTTTGCAGCTAATATATCGGGGATTCTAGACCCTAAAACCTTCTCCTGACAATAACCAACACAACTAAAAAGAATTAGCGAAATCGATCCAGCTGTTCACGCGTGATGCCGGGACCAAGGGAAATAGGGATTCATTCTTATATATATAGATTAGATTAGAAACGTTTTCGACCCCAAAAGGTATATATATAGATATTGATAGCTATAGAAAGCCCTGACTTTTTGAGCCGCATAAACTTCGCGATTCCTAATAGAACCACTAGAAAGTTTATTCCTTTTTTCGAATCGAATTATTCCTTGCATGAACCGCTTAGAGCCTTATGCTTGGACTTTCTTCGAATATTAGTCTAACACCTATCATGGCTGCATGTTCGAGATCGGTTCGGTTACACGCGTCGCGCGTCATGCGGAAACGCCCCTCGTTCGGTGTTGCTTTTTTGTAGCCGTAACGAGCTTCGGGTTGGTGTCGCATTGGCCACTCGTTGGTACAGTCGTTGCAAATCAACGACCAGAGATTATATCACAAAAACACTAAAAAATAAATCAGGGAGCTTAACCTCAAACACCGTAACATGAGACCCCATAAAGTATATATATTCTTGATCAGAATCAATAGCCGAGTCAATGTCTCTCTGTATGTCCGGGTGTCCGTCCTGATGAGCGCCTAGTTCTCGGAGACTATAATAGGTAGAGCAACCACACTTATGTGATATCACACTGTTACAAGTGTTTATCAAAATTTCGCCCCACTCCCTTCCGACAAACGGAAATCTGTGGCAGCCACAACTTTGAAGATACGATAAAACTAAAAGGCAGTATCATATGGAATGACTATATCTACCAGATTGCCGAGTCTGAATTAGATCGGATCATTATTATAGCCAGAATAAAGAGATACATTTTCAGTTGCTTCCCCCTCCTCCAGCAAGAGACAGCGTTACTCATTCTCTTTCTCTAATTTACAGTTTATATATGGATGTAGATTTAGATAACAGACAGCAAACAAATGTAAAAGATTTTAAAATTCTACATAAATCAAAAGCTCACAAATTTATATACTGACTGAGTACGGGTATAAAAGTAGAGTCGCGTCGTGTATTAACAAAAATGTTACACATTTTCCGATCATGTTGAGCTCAATTCTGATGCAATAAATAAAAGTGGGCGTGGATCAACTTACTATTTGGCTTTAAATAAAAAAAGTGTGCTTATTTCAAATACGCTCCAGTACTTGACTTTTTCAGCTGATTTGATAATAAAAAAATAAATTGGTTTATGTTTGTATGCATACAAAAAAGTCTAAATAAAATTTGTTGTAAAAAGTGCATCAGAATTGGGCCTAACATGATCTGAAAATGTGTTACTTTTTTTTTTATACCTTAAATTTCTTAAAATACTAAACAAAAATACTGCAGCCTGAAATCTTCTTGCTTCTCAGCGGAAGCTAGGAATAGATTTTAAACACATAGTATATTGGTGAAAGATTCTTCGAATTCTTCGTAGATTCCGATTCTGGTGGACGCTTCTTGCAAACAAAAGTTGACCGAATTTGCTGGCATTGTAGTTGTTAGACTAATATTCATAGCTAACACTAGTCGACACGAGTTTTCCTCAAGGAACAAAAACTACTTTTTCTTAAAGATTTTGGGCTTAAAAAGGGTTTGATGATAATTTTTTTTTTCTATGGCAGAACTTTTTTTTGAAGAATTTTTGAAATCTGGTATTTTTTAAGCTTTTTTCAGAGGTAGCGCTTCCTATTTTCACGTAACTCTAGTATCTTACCACTAACCATACAGTATATAGATGTGCCAGTTCATACAACAAAAGGGGCGCAAGCTGAGTGTTCTGTCCCGGCTCCCAGCGCTTCGGCTCTGTGAGGCTGAGACACTCGGGTCGGGAGCCAGGCCATTCGGGTCGGGAGCTGGGCCGTTCGGCATGTATGACTCATGTCGGGAAGCGAAAGCAAGCTATGAATTGCAAATGTATTTGTAAACAGACACGACAAAATGTTGTATCAATTTTTATTTTCCGAAACCGTTTTGAGTTTGTTTTGAGTTTCGTTTCCAGGTTACGTAAATGTGTGTGTGCCATGTATTCACACATACTGTGCTTGTGTGTGGGCTCTACAATTGTTGGCCGCTTGAATTGGTTTTTCGTTTTGTTTTGAGGGCTGATGTGATGTAGCGACCTATTCAGGGCCGGATTAACCCTCAATCGGGCCCTGGGCAACTATCAATCTGGGGCCCTCCTTTATTTTGTACTTTTCTCAGTGGCTATTATATTTTGTATTCATTATTTGGAGTTCTGTTTTTTCAACAAAATTTTTCTGTTATCTCTAGGAGGGCCCTAGCCAACTGCTAATCCGGCCCTGGACCTATTCCCGTCGTAAGACTTCATATTTTCTTGGTGTGTTCTGTCGCTCGACTCGACGCGGGTCGGGTAAGAAAATAAGAATTGATACAAAATTTTGTCGTGTCTGTTTACACACATACATTTGCAATTCTCAGCTTGCTTTCGCTTCCCGACATGAGTCATACATGCCGAACGGCCCAGCTCCCGACCCGAATGGCCTGGCTCCCGACCCGAGTGTCTCAGCCTCACAGAGCCGAAGCGCTGGGAGCCGGGACAGAACACTCAGCTTGCGCCCCTTTCGTTGTATGAACGGGCACATCTATATACTGTATGGTTAGTGATCTTACGTATGGTTGTAAAGAACTTTGATATTTTGAAAAGATAATTAAAACAGTAAAGCCCAAACACTTTGTGATTTCAGCTTACTGTCTGGGAAATATAAAGCATTGAAATGCAAAACTTATGATTTTTGTGTGGTATTTTTTACGAAATTTTGAAATAGGGTTGTACATTTGGTACCTGATCGCGATCCCAATTCCCAATTGGCAGTTGGGCTCGCAACCTTCCAAGTGGTATTTTTTGTTCATGTTTTTGGTATGGTAAATGAATAGATTTTAATGAACAATACCTTAAACGGCGCTTAATTAATGCGTCTATCTAAACTAAAAATGTTGGCCAAGAATAATTTTTTTTTCGACTTTTCAAGAATTTTTTAAGTCACAATTTCGAAAAAAAAAAAACAAAAAAAAAACCGCAACAAATTATGAAATTTGAAAGCTTAATATCTTCCAGGCGTTAAGCTGCAGATACAAAGTGTCTGGGTATGATTTATAGCTGCATTTGTCAGCTTTTTAGAACTTGAAAATTCTATGCAACCAAATATAAGATACTAAAGTTATTTGAAAAATAGAAGCACTACCTCTGAAAAAAACCATGAAAAAATACCAGATTTTAACAATTCTTTAAAAAAAATTACACCATAAAAAAAATAAAGTACTAAAAAAATGTTTAAATTCCGAAATCTATCAGAAAAAGTCACTTTGGTCCACATCCTAAAGAAAAAGTTCAATTGTGTTGAGTATTGTAATGTTTCGTGTCTGTTTACGCACATACATTAGCAATGCTCAGCTTGCTTTCGCTTCCCGACATGAGTCATACATGCCGAACGGCCCAGCTCCCGACCCGAATGGCCTGTTTCCCGACCCGAATGCCTCAGCTTCACAGAGCCGAAGGGAGCTGGGAGCCCTGGGAGCTGGGACAGAAAACTCAGCTGCGACACGTTCGTCGTATGAACTGGCACATCTATATACTGTATGGTTAGTGGCAGTACTCAGATCAACAAACAAAAAGGTCGGTATATACTAGAAATGGATCCGAAGTATTTGCTTGTATTGCTGGTATGTTTCGACCCACCTCGAAAGTTATATCAATTTTATATATTTTGCCAGAAAAAACGAAGCAAACATTGCAATATGAGAACAAAAAACCAAAGAAAATATTTGAATAATGAAGACAAATAGAATCTAATTCATGCAGTATCATATTATATATATATATGTATAATAATATAATAGATAATTTTTTTTTTTTTTAATTTTCATAAATATAAAACATTTTATTAACTTTAAACAAAACCAAGCACCTATCTGAGCAGTGTAACCGTACCGAATGCAGTGTACACCTCTGGTCACACAACTGGCCGCTGGAAGAATATATGACATTTGTTTGCTTCCAAACAGCTTTTGGATCTGAGTACTAGGCTTCATACACGAGACCAATGGATCGTACTATATTCACGATCCATTTCTCAAAATCTGATCCATGAATTCTTGCATCAAAAACACTAAATCATGTGCGTTTACCAACACTACTTGAAGAAATCCATCACTGATCTCTGATCACTGATCATGTTGTTGAAACGGGCTGGAGAACATGGACGACAGACTAAACAACCACTTTGTCTGGAGTTGCTTGGCATCCAGTCCGAGACCCCATTCTACATCAATAAGCAACTCAATAGATGCAGCTACACCATCATCAAGGAGGCCATGAAGATGAAGAAGCGTAATGTCTTGTCAGCCGTCTTCACCCAGCGCGCTCTTGTCTATGCTCGGCAGAGTGTACACGTCGAATTTGTTTGCCTTAGGAGCATGGAAGATCTTTATGCCCTGCAGAGCCTAAGCCATGATGTTGCGACTGAGGAAGCGCCCCCATCCGGAGGCCCCAACAACACCAATAATTTTCGTTAGATTATCTAAGTTAATTTTCTTACTCAAAATTATTTTTAAGAACCATTATCTTCTACTAATAATCTTTGTTAGGGATCTCACTCTCTCCACATTATCTCCCCTTACTGACAATGGATGATAGTGATAGTGATAGGAACAGGTTTGCGTGTGTGCCACATTAATGCCCAAAGCCTGACTAAAAAGATTGACGAATTTAGGTATTGTCCAGTCCAATGTCGATGTCATATGTGTGTCTGAAACGTGGTTTTCGTCTCATGTTAATGATGTGTTAGTAGAATGTTTTGGCTATCACCTGTTTCGATCTGATCGACATAGTCACGCAGGAGGTGTAGCCATATACATATGTAAGTAAACGTCTAAATGCAAAATTTGTATGTAAACACTCTAGTGATAGTGTAGTCGAATGGATATTTGTCCAAGTCTCCAGTGCAATACACTCCTCAAAAATGTTAATTGGCTGCGTGTATAGACCTCAGCGGTATATAGCATATAACAATTTAATTGACTTATTATCGACATTGACACTTACTTACACAGATGTAATACTAGCTGGGGACTTCAACAGTAATATAATGAGAGAAAATCACTTATCGGATGACGTATTAGCTATGGGATTAAAGTTAGTAAATACATCTGAACCTACCCATTTTTCTAATTACTGTGATACTTTACTTCACTTATTTTTTTTAAACCATAGTCACAATGTTTCTACGTTCAGTCAGCTGTCCATGCCAATGTTTTCGAAACATGACTTAATTTTCTTGACCTATAATTTTAATACAGACTTAAACTAAAATATAATAGTTTATAGAGATTTTAAAAATATTGACTATGCCTTGTTAAGTGCTGACTTGAATACATTTGACTGGGACTCTATATATAACAATCCTAATATTGACTCACAATTGACTGTCCTCCAAAATAATATAATATACCTATATAATAGATCAATACCTCTAGCAAAAACTGATAAACCTCGTGGCAATCCCTGGTTCAACACGCAAATTAGAATATTAATAAAAATACGCGACAAGCAGACATGGTCCTACATTAAGAAGCTGGGTATTGGTAAATCCAACAATGAACGCATCTGTGATGTTGATCCTGATGTACTCAATGAACAATTTTTAGACTGCAAAGTACCTGAAGTGACTTAAACTGACTATGTTGAGCACTTGCCCCAAAATCTATATAGATTATACATCATAGCATTGACTCAATCAATATTTCCTGATTCTTGGGAAGTAACAAAAATACTACCAATTCCGAATACAGGCCAATCTCTATACTACCTTTTTTATCAAAAGTGTTACTAAACCTAAAATATGGAAAAAATGAACAAAAAATACTATTTCGATGGTTGCGAGCTCAACTGCCAATTGGGAACAAAGCAATCGAAAAAGGGTTGTACATTTGGTACCTGATCGCGATCCCAATTCCAATTGGCAGTTGGGCCCGCAACCATCGAAAAGGTATTTTTTGTTCATTTTTTCCATATTTTAGGTTTAGTTAACGAATTTTAGCTCCAAAGTCTCTCCATAGATTTTAATGAGGGATACCTGGAACGACGCCAAATTAATGCACCTATACACAAAAAAATAGAGGACACAGGATATAATTTTTTTTCGACTTTTCCTGAGTTTTTAAAGTCAAAATTTCGTAAAAAATACCGTACAAAAATCATCATTTTTGCATTTCAATGCTTTATATTTCGCAGACGGTAGGCTGTAATCACAAAGTGTTTGGGCTTAACTTCTAGCTGTTTTAATTATCTTTTTAAAACAGCAAAGTTCTTTACTACCAGACGTAAGATACTAGAGCTATGTGAAAAAAACAAGCGCTACCTTTGAAAAAAGCTTAAACAAAAAATACCAGACTTTAAAAATTCTTCAAAAAAAACTTCTGCCATAGAAAAAAAACCATAATTCTTTAAAAAATTGTAAATCCCCATATCTATCAGAAAAAGTCGGTTTGGATCCTTGAGGAAAAAAAAAGTTCGATTTTGTCGAGTAGTGTAATTAATTCGATTTACCTCATGACCTAATACCAAAACTACACTAGTCAACACTAGAATTAGGCTGTGGCTCAAAATAACTTTTTCTTATAGATTTCGGGGTTTAAAAATTTTTAACGAATTATGGTTTTTTTTATGGTGTACTTTTTTTTAAGAATTTTTTAAAATCTGGTATTTTTGTTTTGTTTTTTTTCAGAGGTAGTGCTTCTATTTCCGGGTACGATTTATAGTTGCATTTGTTAGCTTTTCAGAACTGCAAAGGTCTATGCAACCAGATATAAGATACTTAAGTTATGTGAAAAAAAGCACTAATTTCATGTACAATTATTTTTGAATCGTTTTGGTCAAACGGCTGCAAATTGACCGTTTATCCATAGATACCTCAAACGACGCCCAATTTATGCGTCTATCTAAAACCAAAAATGTTGGCCATTGGTTTCGACTTTTCCCGAGTTTTTAAAGTCAAAATTTCGAAAGAAAAAAAAATACCGCAAAAAATGATGAAATTTGAATTTGAAAGCTTAATATCTTCCAGGCGTTAAGCTGCAGATACAAAGAGTCCAGGTCGGATTTATAGCTGCGTATGTCAGCTTTTCAGATCTGCAAAGTTCTGTGCAACCAGATATAAGATACTCAAGTTATTTGAAAAATAGAAGCACTACCTCTGAAAAAACCATGAAAAAAAAACAGATTTGAAAAAATTCTTTAAAAAAAAATGAAACCTTAAAACAAAAAATAAAGTACTACAAAAATTTTTAAATCCCGAAATCTATCAGAGAGTCATTTTGGTTCACAGCCTAAATAAAAAGTTCAATTTTGTCGAGTAGTGTTATTAATCCATAAAGCTCACACAAAACCCTCTTAATGATTAAGTATCTGACTTAAGGTTGGGCCCCAATTTTTTTTTTGCACCGGGGCCCTCTCTTTCCTAGCTACGCTACTGATTGGACAATGACAATATAACGTTCTTGACTCTTTTAGACTATAGTAAAGCTTTTGACACGGTAAACCACGAAATTCTTTGTTTTAAACTAAGTCATCTATGTAATTTTTCGCGTGCAGCAACAAAGCTGATCTTCTCTTATTTGAGTAATCGGAGGCAGACTGTGCCCATTAATAATGTGTATTCGTCTTTCCTATGTGTCAAGCGTGGCGTTCCTCAAGGATCTGTCCTCGGTCCATTACTATTCTCTGTGTATATTAATGATCTTCCGAGTGTATTGTAAAATTGTGAAGTACATATGTATGCTGATGACGTTCAAATGTATGTTAGTCGTCCTATTAGTATAATTAATGACTGTGTTCGTGTTTGTAATAGTGAAATAAAAACCATAAGTCAGTGGGCAAAAATCAATGGGCTAGGATTAAACCCAAATAAGTCAAAATGTATAGGTATCATAGGTAAAAGACAGTTCAACACTGACACTCTACAAAAATTATCGATTGAAAATATCCCTATAGAATATGTAAAACGGGCCAATAGTTTGGGTTTTACATTTAATCAAACGTTGACATGGGATGACCACATAAGTAAATCAGTCGGAAAAACATATGGAATCCTTATATCGCTATACATAACGAAAGAAGTTTTACCACTGAAAATCAAACAAACAATTGCAACAATGTACCTCACACCAGTATTTCTTTATGGTATCGAAGTCTTTAGTGACTGTAACTCCGCTAGCCAACAAAAGCTGCAAGTTGCTTTTAATAATATCGCGAGATATATTAATAATAGAAATAGAACTGACCGTATTTCTGACGTAATGATTAAGATATTCCATATGCGACTTAAATCGTGGACAAACCATAGAGTCTTGACATTATTGCAGAAAATTATATTCACCAAAGAACCTTGTTACCTATACGAAAGACTTAGGTTTAGCACGTCAAGAAGGACCAGAAACATTATGAGAGTTAAATACAAGTACTCCTGCACATTGCGGCAATTCTTTGTATATGCTTTCCGCATTTGGAACCAAGTGGCGCGAAGCAATTCAAGATCGCACTGGAGGAACATCTGCGCACTGCCTAACTCTAATAATTTAAACTTTTTAATAGTGGGGATGGATGAAGAGAGAGCGAGACCTATAGAAGTGAAATTAAATATATTCTGTCAGTAAATGTTAGTACATAAGTTCAATTATAATTCTAACTGTAATTACTCTAAAATTTTACTATGTATTCTGAATTTTTAAATGTTAATAACTATTAAAATTGTTGTGACTTGCGCCTTAATTTATAAGTATTTATATGCTTGTCGCGCTAGGGTGGAAAATACATATACAAATCGCTGATCAAGTTGTCCTGGTGAACGCGCCCAGTGATTTCAGAAGAGGAAGGGAATTAGTAGTTGATAATATATGGTAGAGGGAATTATAATCCGATCATAAGGCTCTAAATGGTTCATGCAAGGAATAATTCGATCTATAAAGTGGAAGGAAGAAAGGAATAAGCTTTCTAGTGGTTCTATTAGGAATTAGGAGCCCAAAGTGTACAGCTATACAGAACTTTCCTAAAAAAACCCCTTCGTTATTTTCGGGTACATCTTTCCCCTAAAATATCCCAAACCGCCTCTAAAAAAACATAGCATGTATATTTGTATTGAAAACATTGATTGGATTTAGTAGAAGCAGTCACATATGACCACGTTTCAATGTTTTCAAAACAGATATCCATTTTAATATCTCCTCCTTTTCAATGTTGGCCTCACTATGATCATCCATGTCCAGCAATATTATTACTTTGTGCAAGAAAATATTTTGGTGCTGAATCACATTCACAACTACTGCAATATTATTAATATTCATTTTAATTATAAAAGTAAACTAATTTTCCGCCGCAGCAAATTAAGTGCATCAGGTATTTTTTCATGGATGGTGGATGGAATCGGAGTTTCACATCTGTCAAAGTTTCCCACCGTTCCTCATAGATGTGCTGTGTGGGAAAAGGCTATTAGAGTTAGCCAATTTTGCTGCGTCTAATGGCTTTTAGTAGAACAACTGAGACACTACTTGATATACAATGATGTCTTCCAGTAGAACACAGACACCAAGCCAGCAAAATTGTATCCGCAAAGTTAAATTTTTGATAAATTTTTGCAGCAGCACTGCTCCCAGCTCACCTGAACAGCATCTTTATTTTTCTAGTCAGTTAGCAAAGTCTAATGTCATATGGTTATTAAGCCTAATACTCAGATCCAAAAACTGTTTGCTAGAAAAAATATGTCTAATATTCTTCCAGCGGCCAGTGGTGTGACCAGATGTGTGCGCTGCATTCCGTACGGTTTCACTGCACGGACAGGTGCTTGGTTTTATTTAAAGTTAATAAAATTCACTTCTTCGGCTGTGGTCGCTCTTCTTCAGGCAAATTCTGGGCTCCCCAATATTTTATTGGCAAGGTGTTGTGTCTGACTATCAGCAGCAGCAGAAGACAAAATGTTTTGAAAACAATATTTGTTTTATATTCATGAAAATTAAAATTTTTGAGTACTGCCTTCCGTACAAAGCCCATAAAATAGTTTTTGCCCGAACAAATTTCGTATCGGTTTCATACGAATACTAACCCTGATTCTGTTCGCCAGGTGTTTTTTCGGATCTGAGTACTATGTTTAAAAAAACACAAAACAGTGTAACCGTAGAGCATGCATGTTTCTCCACTTTGGTCACCCTGGGCACCGAGAAAAATATATAGCACTCTTTGTCGACATAAGCTAATGTAGCTAATCTGAGTACGATTCTTAACGATAGAAAAATGTTCCGTTTCAATATTTCTAAATATTAAGAAAGTAAAATTGTGTTGTTGTTGTGACTTTTCATCCCTGGCATAATTTGCGTTTCAAATGGTTAATATTAAAATATTAAATATTGTTTACACCGGCTTATCTTAGAAAACAATAGGCTATCAAGCCCATACAAATATAAAAATGTCTCTCAGTGAAAGTATTCCGGTAAATACTTTCCGAAATTATTTAAATATACTTAATGATCCCTCTGCAAAAGAAGAAATCAAGTTAAAAGCCACACAAGAACTTAGCGAACACTTTGAAATGATAATTCAAAGCTCATCCTACCCATCGTTTTTGGAAACATCACTAAAAATATTTATGCGTATACTGCAAGAAGGCGAACCACAGTTTATTCAAGAAAACACAATGCAACATGTGAGTTATAAGTTATAAACTAATAAGCGTCCATTGGGTTTTAAATAATGGCACCGTATGTAATATAATAGAGCACAACTAATGTAACTACATAATTTATACTTTCTGTCACCAAAGGATAAGAAAGTGCAACAAAGTCTTCATAATTTAATATGTACATACATACCTACATACATATATGGGGTGCTATGACTGGTCATCAAACTTAATAAGAGCAAGATGTGGCATTCAGAAAAATGAATGTTTGAAGGCAACTGGGGTGATAAAAGATTTGTATACCCCTATATATGATTTTATTGCAATTTGTTCTTATTATTGGATCCTAAGGATTCTTTCTACTTTGCCGCTTTATGGCAATACAGCCCCTAGATCTCAGAGACTATCAGAGCTA
Source organism: Drosophila obscura (assembly GCF_018151105.1). Taxonomy (NCBI): domain Eukaryota; kingdom Metazoa; phylum Arthropoda; class Insecta; order Diptera; family Drosophilidae; genus Drosophila; species Drosophila obscura. The sequence goes on from NW_024542846.1 coordinate 266,951, forward strand.
GAGCAATTAAATTTTGTACCCAGACTCCTGTAATATAACAGGTTCGCTTGAACATCTCTTGAAAATTGTTCTCGAATAGTTTGCGACAAATTTAGAATAGACATGACTCCATAAGCAAGGACAAAAAACCATGAAAAATAGTGTAAAAGGTTCGAAGCTGGGAACTAGGAACTCTGCCGCATAATTTAATACTGAAGCTGGGATCGAATATAATCATGTTGCGGAATACGAATCATCCGAAATTGTGAAACGGTACGCGGCTGTCCGTCAAAAAACTGATTCAAGCAACGGATCATTCCGATTATTCCAACAGATCTACAATTCCAATTCAAGAAAGTTCAGTTTCCCGTTCAATTAGCTTTTGCGATGATGATCGCAGTCTGCTAAAGTTTATTGCAAAATTTCACCTCGCCCCCTTCCGCCCCCACAAAGGACGAAAATCAGTTTCAGCCACAATTTAAAAGATACGAAAACTCAGTACCGTAGGAAATGACCATATCTACCAGATTTCCGAATCTGAATCAGACTAGATCATTATTAGAGCCAGAATGAAGAAATTAGTTTTCAGTTGCTTCCCCCACCTCCTCCGGCGCAGCAGACGCTACTTAGTCTTTCTCTCTTGCACACACTCTGGTCTGTGCAATGCGAGACCTTTGTGGAGAAGATGTAAAATCTACATAGTGTATGTATATAATCTACATTTCAGATGTGTAATTGACATTGTAGATGTGGATGTCGATAACACTACTCGACAAAATCCAACTTTTTTTCCTCAAGGATCCAAACCGACTTTTTCTGATAGATATGGGACTTTAAATTTTTTTAAAGAACTATGGTTTTTTTTCTAAGGCATATATTTTTTAAAAAGATGTTTTAAAGTTTTTAGTTTTTTTTTTAAGTTTTTTTTTTTCAATGGTAGCGCTTCATACGTTTAAAAACTTGTAGCAACATAACCCAAATAAAAAATGTGTACATATTTAAAATGTACTGAAAAGACTAAAAATTACTAATTGTTTTATGGGTTAGTGAATGAAATTCTATATATCAGGTATTTCTACTTTAATTTTTATTGAAATATGAATAGGTAGAAGCGACAAATGTCTAATTTGTGTGGACCTGCACTTGTGAGAATAGTTTCTTAAAGATAAAATTTCGTAAAAAATACCGCATTTCAATACCAAAATTTTGCGTTTCAATGCTTTATATTTCCCAGACGGTAAGCTGAAATCACAAAGTGTTTGGGCTTAACTTCTAGCTGTTTTATCTAGCAATAGAAAAGTTCTTTACAACCAGACGTAAGATAGTAGAGTTATGTGAAAAAAGCGCTACCAATGAAAAAAGTTAAAAAAAATACCAGAATTCTAAAATTCTTCAAAATAAAGTTCTGTCATAGAAAAAACAATATAATCAAACCATTTCTAAGCCCTAAATCTTTAAGAAAAAGTTCGTTTTTTTCCTTGGGGAAAACTCGTGTCGAGTAGTGTAACAGATGTAGCAAAAAAATTTAAAATATTTAAAAATTCTACATAAATTAATAGCTCACAAATTTATATACTGACTGACTACGGGTATAAAAGTAGAGTCGCGACTCACACGTTCCTTCTCGTTTTTTCTATAAAATAACTTTTTTTTTAAGATTTTTTAAAATCTGGTATTTTTGTAATGCTATTTTTAGAGGTAGCAACGTTACAAGCGGTAAAATGACTTTACTTCATGATCTTCGACCTGTATTCAACAGGTCCTGACGGAGTTCCGGTCTGTGCTCTCAGGTACTGTCCGACGCTCTGTATGGGCCCCTGCTTAAATTATTCACCCTGTCCATTAATTCTTTATGCTTCTCCCCGATCTGGAAGGAATTTTTTGTTATTCCTCTCCATATGAAAGGTAGAAAGTCTTACGCAAATAAGCATTCGATTCTATAAACCATTATCTTCTAGCACAAAAACTTTACTTTTAGGGTTTCCGCCTAATCTTTTGAGATGGCGCTCCGGTGTTTTTTATCTATAACTAACTTACATTAAAATCATACTTTTACCGCGGGTGCATGCCTGATAATTGTGTAAAAACACAACTTATTTAATTATTTTTGTGCGTCGGCTAGTCGTGTGTTTGTGTTGTTGCTTTTCGTAAGTACGCCCTCTCATCACATTTAGCCGCTCTTTGTCGTAGTTATTGCCGTCTATCACTCTCTATCACCTAACTCTCAATAACTGTTCTTTTGCTCTCGCTCTAGTAACTTTTTGTGCAGTAACGCACTCACTTATGAGCTGTTGCTGCAACCACTCTCCTCTCTCATCTTTTACTGATTTCGCTTTAAGCATTGCTCTAAGCATTTGCTCTGCACAGTGGTCTGATTGCTATTTATTTTGAACTTTTTTTCCCGAAGTAAAAAAAAATAAAAGACAAATATTGAATTTTCTGTCGTCTGTGCCAAAAAAACCTGCAAGAAGCAGATCACCCATGACCAGCCCAATATCCCCTGCTGGCTTTGCGAAAGCGTAGTGCACGAAAAATGTGTAGGGATCTCGGGCCGTGTAGGAGATGCCATTTCCCAAAATAACGGCCTGCTTTATAGTTGTGAGGAATGCTGTGCTGTGGAAAACGACATGCGTTCGTTCATGAGGCAGACGCGGAGTGGCTTCAAAGAGCTGATCGTAGGCTTTAAACAGCAATATGATCGGCTCTTGGCCATGGACAGTCAGTTCAGCAGTTTACAGCTGCTGGCTGAGTCTCCGAGGCGCAAGAAGTCTACTCCACGGGACTTGCCTCATGTCCGCCGGCATCTGAAAAACTTGCTCCGACCACTCCCTTAGTGCAGCAGTTGATTACGTTTGCTACTCCAAGGGCAACGATCGCTGCTGGTGATGCAGATTCGGGAGCCGAATGCGTCACTTCGGAGAGTATGCAGGTAGACATGTCTGTAGCTTCCGTGTCTGTCGAGTCCGCACCCAACTCCTTAATTATCCCATCAGTTTCGCTCCCACCAGCTAATAGATATCCAGGACCACCGGATACTGGCATCACAGGTACTAGGCCTGTGGTGCCAAAACCACTGGTTGGAATCCCACCAAAGCGACAACTTTTTGTCTCGCGGCTAGCCCCTGACCTCACATCCAATGATGTAACCGCATTTATACAAAGCAAAATAAAAGCCGTTGGCTTAAAGGTGGAAAAGCTTAACTTTTCTTACGCCAGGGAGATATCTTCCTTTAAGATAAGCTTCTACCCCGACTTAATTTGACACCATTTGTTCCGCCAAGTTTTGGACGGAGTATTTTGGTCGTCAAAGAGTTTAAGGCTAAGAAAAAGAATAGGCCCCCCATAACTCTTCCTAGTAGTCAGACCAGTGCTCCATCTTTACCCTCATCTTCCACCTCAACTTCTACCCATCCAAAAACCTAACTTCCTCTCTTTTAGTTACCTACCAGAATGCTAGAGGCCTTACTTACTACGCTTACTACGCAAGTTCAGCACTCTTTTTCTTGAGTCTCGCATTTTCGTCCCATGTTATTGTGTTTACCGATACTTGGTTAAAGCCGGACTTTCTTAGTTCCGAAGTTTTGGCAAGTCGGTACACAATTTTTAGAATTGACCGTTCGTCTCGACGTGGAGGTGGGGTTCTCATTGCAGTGGACTCAAACTTCACGTCGGAACATTTCATGGTCCAGGTTCAACAAGACCTGGAATTCCTGTGCGTAAAACTGACTCTCCCAGGCTTTTCCATTTTCATTACTTGCTCGTATATTCCACCTTCCTCGGATATCTTAATATACGAGCATCACCTGTCCGCTTTAAAAACTGTTTCTTCCTCGCTATCAGATAAAGACCATATGATAGTTCTTGGTGATTTCAATTTGCCAGGTACTGTTTGGTCTTCGGTAAACGAGTCTAATAGCCTTGTGCCCATGTGCCCATGACTTTATCGACGGCTTGCTAGACCTATCCCTGTCTCAAGTCAACCATGTGAAAAATTCCTTGGGTCGATTGCTTGATCTGTGCTTTGTCTTGGATCCGACCATAGCGTTGTTAACCCGAGCCCTTCCGCTCACTATACCTGAAGACTCCTACCATCCTACATTCGAAGTGTCAGTCGATATTGGCCCTACTGTATTGGATCGAATGGGTAGGCTATCTAAACGTGTCCGCTGCATTCGTAAAGCCGAGTTTACGAAGCTTAGTAACCTCATTAGGGATTTTGATTGGGCCGCTCTGTACGTGTGCACTGACGGTTTGAAAGGCACAAACATTTTTATACCCGTACTCAAAAAAGAGTTAAGGGGTGCAACGCAGAGAAGGAAACGTTTCCGACCGCATAAAGTATATATATTACTGATCAGCATCAATAGCCGAGTCGATATAGCCATGCCTGTCTGTCCGTCCGTCCGTCCGTCCGTCTGTCCTTCTCAGAGACTATAAGAGCTAGAGAAACCAAATTAGGTTTCCAGACTCATGTGATATCACACTGCTACAAGTGTATTTCAAAATTTCGCCCCGCCTCTTCCGCCCCCGCAAAAGACGAAAATCTGTGGCAGGCACAATTTTAAATATACGATAAAACTAAAAACGCAGTATCGTAGAGAATGAAAGATTGCCGAATCTGAATCAGATCGGATCATAATTATAGCCAGAATAAAGAAATTAATTTTAAGTTGCTTCTCCCGCCTCCTTCGGAGAGACACCCGCTACTCATTCTCTTTCTCGCTAGCACACTCTGCCGCGTTCAGTGCGCGTACGCCCTCTAGCGGAGGAGATGTAAAATTACATTGTAGATAACAGATCTAGCAAAAAAAATGTAGAACTTATTTTTTAATTCTAAAATTCTAAAAAATCAAATCAAAATCAAAAATTTATATACTGGCTGAGTACGGGTATAAGTAGAGTCGCGTCACCAGAAGCGACTCGCACGTTCCTTCTCGTTTACAATGCCCTTGACACATTTTTTGATTCTAGTGTCCCCCTTTCTTGTCTGATTAGATCTGGGAAGCCTCCTTGGTTTACCGAAGAGTTATCCAGTCTAAAACACTTAAAATCAAGACTTTATAAAATATTTCAAGAAGACGGAAATTCTCTTTCTCGCTATGTAATAGCTCGGTCAAATTTCTCCGTTCTTAACGCTCAATGCTATACAAATTACCTATCTCGATGCAGGATACGATTTTCATTGGACCCTAAACAGTTTTACAGCTTCGTAAATTGTAAGCGTAGAACGTCCGCACATCCATCCTCGCTGTCATTCAATATGTCAGCAAACAATGATCAGGCAATTGCCGATCTTTATACCAAATTTTTCCAAACAACCTATTCTTATGAAAGCTACTTTGGTCAGCCGTATGGTCAAATGGCATCTTCAGCCACTTGTTAAATGAAAGCTGAAGCAGAGTCACGATCTTCGACTAGTTAAGCCGGTGTTTTCACCAGGTCCTGACGGAGTTCCCGGCTGTGTACTCAGGTACTGTGCCGACGCTCTGTGTGGACCCCTGTTTATACTATTCACCCTATCCATTAACTCTTCATGCTTCCCCCCCATCTGGAAGGAATCTTTTATTATTTCGCTCCATAAGAAAGGTAGCAAGTCGGATGCAAATAATTATAGAGGTATATCTAAGTTATCCGATATTCCTAAAATGTTCGAAAAAATGTTAGCTCCGCATTTGCAACTTCTCTGCAAATCACTTATATCTCCATCTCAGCACGGACTTATAAGGCGACGATCAACAACCACAAATTTATTAGAGTTTACCTCTTTTATCATTAAAGGCTTTCAAGGTAACTTGCAGACGGATGTCATTTGCACTGATTTTAGTAAAGCATTCGATTCTGTAAACCATTCCCTTTTAGCACAAAAACTTGACCTTTTAGGGTTTCCGCCTAATCTTTTGAGATGGATTTCTAGCTACCTTCGTTCTAGGTCTCAAAGAGTCCTCTTCAAAAACTCCTTCTCTTCACCTGTTAAGGTTACTTATGGAGTACCACAGGGCAGCCATCTAGGCCCTCTACTATTCACACTCTTTATTAATGATCTGCCTTCAGAATTAACAAACTCTCGAGTACTCATGTATGCGGATGATGTTAAAGTTTGTGTCCACTATAAGGACATTTCATTTCACTCTCGCTTGCAATCCGATCTCAATAACTTTCAATCATGGTGCTGTGCAAATATGTTACACCTAAATGCCTCGAAATGCAAAGTAATGACATTTCATCGCTCCAGCCCCATTTTGGCTCCTTATAGCCTCTGCGGTGGTTCTCTTGAGAGAATTAACTTGGTTGATGATCTTTGTGTTAAATTAGACCCAAAGTTAAAGTTTTCTGAACACATTTTTACCATGGTAAATAAGGCCATGGGTGTGCTTGGGTTTATAAAGAGGTGGTCAAAGGAATTCGACGACCCCTATATAACGAAGACTCTCTACATCTCGCTTGTTCGTCCGATTTTAAGGTACGGCTCTTGTGTATGGTGCCCCCAGTACAAAGTACACCAGGACCGTATAGAATCAGTCTAGAAAAACTTTTTACTTTTTGCTCTGCGTGGCCTTAACTGGGATGCAGGTGTGAGACTGCCATCTTATCCTCGTAGATTGATTTTAATAAACCTTCCAACCTTAGTTAGTCGTAGAAAAATGCTTGGTGTGATTTTTATGCACAACCTGATCAAGGGTGACGTAGATAGCCCTGACTTGTTGAGCCGCATAAACTTTACGATCCCTATTAGATCTACTAGAAACTTCATTCCTTTGTTCCTTCCGCTTTGTAGATCGAATTATTGCACGAACCATTTAGGGTCCTATGCTCGGACTTCAATTCCCTCTACCATATAATATCTACCACTAATTCCCTTCCTTTTCTTAAATCACTAATACAAACATACCTTTCCCGTAATTAGTTATATTTCTTAGCTATCTTTGCATGTTTAGCTCTTTGAGTTTTGTTTAGCACTAATTTTCCTCGAATTTTAGTCTAACACCTATCTTTCCTGCATGCTCGCGATCGGTTCGGTAACACGCGTCGCGCGTCATGGCTCGTCACAAACAGCGGAGTGTCAGCGCATCCACGCTGTTCGGAGACAATAATCAAACTGATATACACATAGCCCACGAACCATGGCTCTAGCCACGGTTTTCCACAAGTAGTCAGCACTTCCTAATAAAATAGTCTTAAGCAACGCACACCAATACTAAAATTAAAAACTCTCGATCAACAATTCTACCCATTCTTGTCCACACACCTATTTAAAAGAACCCACCTGTTGCATTATTTCGCAATCAGCGAAGACAGCACTAAATTCTCGGCCACCCACTTCTGTGCGTTATTTCGTAACCATTCACGTCAGCATAAAATTATCGACTTACCGACCCAAATTGTGTTATCACCTTCTGCGATGCAGAGTTAGCATAAACCAATTCTAAACCCAACCCCCAACAGCAGCCCGCACCTGCTGCGATGCAGCAAAACACTTCCTCAACACTACTGACCCTCTAACCAATTGTCAACGAAGCACCAAGCTTCGACCCACTTACCACACCCCACAATTATTGTCACCCAATAGTCATAAGTTAGCAATAATTAATTATTTCCTGGTCAAGGACAGACCATGGAAATCACGGTCTCAGGTGCGATCGCCAGCTGCGATTTGGCCGACGAAGTAGGCAGTCCATCAGCCCGAACCCAAGACACTGCACTAGGCAGTCCATCAGCCCGAATGCAAGACACTGCACAAGGTAGTCCATCAGCCCGAACACAAGACACTGCACTAGGCAGTACATCAGCCCGAACCCAAGAGGCTGTACTAGGCAGTCCACCAGCCCGCAGCACAAGTAGCAAGACAAGCTGGTTCAAATTGTAAACAAACCAGCCAAGCCAATAAAAGAATTAAATAATCAACAAAACAAACTCAAAAGACAGAAGTTCTTGAGCCATCCAATTTCCCACCTTGCCTACTACTCTTTCGGTCATTCAAGGCCAGCCCCGAACCTTAAGTTCCATCAAATCTACAAATGTCTTGTAGAGGAACCCTGGACAGGCTGATGCATATCCCAGCCTGAAATAAGGTATCTTACACTATTGATGCTGATTAAGAATATATATAATTTATGTGGTCGGAAACGTTTCCTTCTCTGCGTTACACACATCCACTTTTGCCACAAATCTAATATACCCTTTACTCTTTTTGAGTACGGGTATAAAAAATAACAGTTTTTTTTAAATCTTTAAAAAAAAGTTCTGCTGAAGAAAAAAAAATTTTATATCAAACAATTTTAAACCCTCAAATCTATTAGAAAAAGTCGTACTTGAGGAAGTCCGAGTTCTTCAGGAAAAATCGTGTCGGGTAGTGTAGCCACCCAGGTATATAAACTGCCCACATATTTACATTTGGTAAGTTCTGGTAACTTTTTCTAGCACTTTGGCAGCCAAATCTAGCTTTTATTTCTTGTAATGACTTTAAGGAAGCGATCTAGGCTGGGGTACAACTCTCAGTCAAGCCAGGGTCGAAATTACAGCAATATTTATAAGTTGCCTGGACTCCGAGTCCTGAGTGGCAATGGGACGGAGATTTCGCCTCGTGGTTAGCAAGCCAAGGAACACATGCGAAGGGGTTGGAATTTATGTAACGATCCTCGCCTGTGGCACCTCTGAGAAATCACAAGGAGGCGAGTGGGCGGGTGGAACGGCAGAGATCTTCCCCAGATTCCCTGGCAGTCGCCGGGCGGCACCTAAGGAAAGCTACTGGCCTGCGGGGGGGTTGGGAAACAGTATGGATCGACAGAGAAGGCCTGGGCAATCGCCGGGCGACCCCTTTGGGAAACTACAGGTTAAGGGGGAAGGTGAGTAGGTGCAGAGACCCCCCGAAGATACCTGGGCAGTCGCCGGACGGCACCTCGGGGAAGGTACTGGTGTGCGGGGGAAGGAGTACGGGCATCGATCGCCAGAGGATGCCTGGGCAGTCGCCGAGGGGCCCCTCTGGAAAACTACGGATCAAGGGAGGGCGTGTAAACCGGTGGAGATCGACGGATGAAGACGCGCTGGTATTAATTAATATCCTTTTCTTCCACTTCTCCTGCCTAACCGCACCGCTCTGCAGCCCTCCTCCTCACGACGGTGAGACTTGCTCACCCTTTCCTTGCTCGCCGTCAAAATCTATCTTGTTTGATTAATGCTATGAGCTTACTTACTTACTAACAAATGCAGTCACTTAACCTAATATGAACATAAAACAAATAATTTTAAAAAAATAATAGTAAATAATAGTAAGACATCCATTCATGGCGAAAAAAATAATGTGGCGGAGGAGCGTCTGCTCCTTCACATGACTAATGAATGTAATAATGACTATTATTTATAATTTATGTGATTTTTTAAATTTAATTTTAGATCCGTAAACTTATTTTGGAGATGATTCATCGACTGCCCATAACAGAAAATTTAAGACAACATGTAAAATCAATTATAACAATGATGCTTAAAATATTAAAAACTGATAATGAAGAAAATGTCCTCGTAAGTCTTCGAATAATAATTGAGCTGCATAAACACTTTCGTCCATCTTTTAACCCAGAAGTAAGTAAATATGGAAACTAGATATTTTTTAATTGTAAGTCGAAGAAACACACAGAATCTTTGTACACTGATTTTTTTTTTATACCCGTACTCAAAAAAGAGTTAAGGGGTATATTAGATTTGTGGTAAAAGTGGATGTGTGTAACGCAGAGAAGGAAACGTTTCCGACCCCATAAAGTATATATATTCTTGATCAGCATCAATAGCCGAGTCGATATAGCCATGTCTGTCTGTCCGTCTGTCTGTCTGTCTGTCCGTCTTGTTGAGAGCCTAGATCTCCGAGACTATAAGAGCCAGAGAAACCAAATTTGGTTTCCAGACTCATGTGATATCCCACTGCTACAAGTGTATTTCAAAATTTCGCCCCGCCCCCTTCCGCCCACACAAAGAACGAAAATCTGTGGCAGTCACATTTTTAAAGATACGATAAAACTAAAAACGCAGTATCGTAGAGAATGCCCATATCTACCAGATTGCCGAATCTGAACTAGATCGGATCATAATTATAGCCAGAATGAAGAAATTAATTTTCTGTTGGTTCCCTCTCCTTCTCCAGCGCTGCTGACGCTACTGATTCTCTTTCTCGCTCGCACACTCTGCCGCGTTCAGTGCGCGAGCAACCCCTAGCGGAGGAGATGTAGAATATAAATGGTACATGTACAATCTACTTGTTAGATGTGGAATATACATTGTAGATGTAGATGTAGATAACAGATGTGCAAAAAAATGTAAAATGTACATTTTTTTTTTAATTTTTAAATTCTAAAAAATCATAAGCTCAAAAATGTATATACTACTGACTGAGTACGGGTATAAGTAGAGTCGCGTCCCCAGAAGCGACTCACATGTTCCTTCTCGTTTGCTTTATTTTTTTTATTATTACGGGATTTTATTTATCGAATCTTCCCTATTAGAGACTTACGACAAGTATACAAATCTTAGCCTAATATATTTATTTAATTAATTAGACTTAATTACTTAGAGTACGTCCCTAGCTAAGTATTATTGCTGGGTAGGAAGGTCTCTTCGCCGGAGTCGTGTATGGCTAGTGTGCCAAGTTAAAGACTGCGCAATTCAATTAGGATGGGCTTGAAGCTTGGCCTGGTACTTTGCTTTCACTTTGGCAATTTCATCTTTAACTGATCCTACATTTAAGTCTTTATGGATATTTTCATTCCGTATATACCATGGTGCCCCAGTGATAGTTCTTAGTATCTTCGATTGAGCTCTCTGGATTATTTCTAAATTACTAACGCAAGCATTTCCCCATAGCTCGGAGCCGTATGTCCAGATGGGTTTGAGAACAATGTACAAAAGTACTTTGTACTCCAGTTTTAGTGGTGAACGGGTGTTTATTAGCCAATGTAGATTACTAGCTTTAAATTTAAGTAGATTTCTCTTCGCTTCGATGTGCTTACGCCAAGTAAGCCTTCTATCCATATGAACACCAAGGTATGTTACTTCGGTGGTTTGTGGAATGTTGATATTGTTCAGACATAATGGAGGGCAAGTTTGTCTGTTTAACGTGAAGGTGACATGCTTGCACTTTTGCTCATTTACATGTATCCGCCAGTCTGCTAGCCATTTTTCTAAGGCCACGAGATGAGATGATAAGTGATCCGTGGCCCTTCTTGGGCACTTGGAGCGACTTAATATGGCAGTATCATCAGCAAATGTCGAAGTTGTTGTTCGGCTGTTTGTCGGTAGATCTGCTGTGAATATGATATACAGTGTCGGTCCAAGCACGCTGCCTTGCGGTACACCAGCTTCAATTAGATGATATTCACAGAGGAAATCTTTGCATCGTATTGCGAAACTTCATTGCTGTGGGTATGACTCCAATATTCCATGGATATTTTGTGGAAGCAATATATTGATTTTGTGCATTATGACATCTAACCAAACGCGGTCGAAAGCCTGGACGACATCCAGAAAAATGCATTTCGTATCTCAGAGGTTATGCGGCTTACTTGTTCAATGGTTCCATGTTTTTCGCGACATCCAAATTGGTGCATCGGGATGTCACCGTTCATGAGTAGGTGTTGTTTGATATGATTCAGGAGCAGCTTTTCAAATAGCTTTGATAGGCAAGGCAGTGGGCTGATAGGTCTATGTGATGATGGCTTGGACTTGTCTTTTCCGGCTTTATGGATCATTGTGATGACTGATTTCCTCCATACCTGAGGATAATAGCCCCATTTCATCATTCTGTTGAATATCACAGTAAGAAAATATACTGCACAGTTCGGTAATTCTAAGATCATTTTAGGGGAGATTAAATCGTGGCCTGGAGCTTTCTTTTGCTTTGAGAGTTGGTCTTTAATGACCATTGGGAGTAGCTTCGGGATTGTTGGTTGGTGGGAGCACAAAGCTATTTGTTGCTGGGTGTGGTTTGAAGACGTTTTCTAGATGGACGGCAAATGTATTTGCCTCCTCTTTGTTGCTGCGAGCCCACTCTCCTGTTTGTGTACGCAAAGGTGATTCACTCTCGATTGGTGGGCATACGCCTGATTTAGCTTTGCACAGTGGGAATCGTGTGCTAGTTGGGGAGAGTTGCTCCATATAGGATATTTGAGCTCGGTTTTTTTCATCTTCTAGGGCTCTGCGTAGTAGGTGGTTGGCTATTTTTAGCCTCTCTTTCGAGGCAGGTGATCTGTGTGCTTGCCACTCTCGGCGAAGCCTTCTTTGCCTAGAAATACGACTGCTGTTGGAAAGTTTATTAGATGCTAATATTGGTGTTGAGTGTTTTGCCGCCAGTGACATTGAGGATTGCTTCGTCTGACCTATCAATGTCATCTTTACAATTAATGTTTGGGCAGCTATCATTATGAGAGCTAATGTACTTCCTGTATTTGAGGCAATCTGTTTTGCTAGAAGTTAGAAAGTGTGGGCGTTCCGAAAGCTGTGGATGGTCGTAAATGTAAAGTAGAATGGGCGAGTGATCCGATGATAGATCTGTTAAGTGATCTACATTAATCTGAGCTTGCAGCACCCTTCGTGTAACTGCAAAATCAATCAAGTCGGGTTGCTTGTTTGGATCCGTGGGCCAATGTGTGGGCTTGCCCGGAGAGATAAAGTCTAGCTTGTTTCGTGGGGTTATTATAGCGTTATATAGTTGTCTTCCTTTCGGGTTGGTAAGTCTAGATCCCCAATGGGTGTGCTTGGCATTGTAGTCACCAGCTGCTATAAATCGGTCACCTAGTAGGTCGAAGAATGTTACAAATTCTGTTTCGGAAATGCAGAAGCGTGGTGGGCAGTATACTGCGGCTAGGTTTAGGTAGCCGCTCTGAATTTCAATATGAATTGCTGTTGCCTGTAGATAAGGTGTAGCAAATGAAGGCAATGGATAATGCCTAATGCGATTCTTGATCAGGATGATCGGGATGATTTGTTGCATAGAAGTTATAGCCATCGAGGTGAAAATAGTTTTTATTTGTTAGGTGAGTCTCTGATATGAGCATGGCGTCAATGTCGTGTTGAGCGAGGAACTGTAAGAGCTCGCATTTTTGCTGCGAAATGCCCTTTGCATTCCAGAAACATATATTTAGACAGGACATTTAAACAGATTTCTGTTTGATTAGGATCTCCAGGAGGAGGGAGGGAGCATAAGCTCCCGCATCGTTTGTTGTATTGCTACCATTGTGTTTGTTATAGTTACCAGCATTGATTCAATTCCACTAGGCAATTGGGATGGATTAGCAGGGGTATGTTGGGCAGAGAATTCTGGGATCTGATTTGATGCCTGATTCTGCATTATTCCAGCTGTGGTTGGTTGAAGTGTCGGCTTAGAGACTGAGCCGTACGACCCGTTGTTGTAACTTAACGCCTGAGCAAAAGAAACTCCTGGAGTCGTAGTTGATGGTATATATGTTAAGTTTTGTCGGACGACCGGGTGTCGAGCTGCAGTTATTTGTTGGTTTAGGCGATTTTTCAATTCTTTATAGACAGGACAACCTCTATAGTTGGCAGTATGGTTTCCCCCACAGTTGCTACATTTTTTGGCAGATGGGTCCTCCTTATTTACGGGGCAGGCCTCAGTGAGATAAACATCACCACAGGCAACGCAGACTGCCCGTAGAGTGCAATAGGTTTTCGTGTGTCCATATTCCTGGCAATTTGTGCATTGGACCGGTCCATTTCGTTTGTGTGGTTCCTCAACGGTGATCCTACGGTGTAGTAGATATTGAAGCTTGTATATTGGGTGAACTTAATTTTTACTTATATGCATACTTTCAGGTGTCAGTTCTACTTTGAACATTGGCTGGGGAATTTTATTTCTATTTATTATGTTCATAGCCATTTTGACTTCGAAGCCCTTATCGTTAAGTCCATCTATTATCTCATTGATTGGGACTGTTGGTTCGATTCCTTTGATAACCACTTGTAATCCTTTGCTACTTTTAAGTTGGTAGGTGTAGTAATTCATTTTTTCATTTTCGAGGTATTTCGCAACTGATCGATAGTTTTGTTCGTCATTGACTTGTATTTTTGTTTCATTTATATTGCCCCTTTTTATGTACGTGACATAGAATGTGTTTGCGCCAATTGTATCAGTTATTTTTTTGACCAGTTCAGCACAATTTGCCTGTCGAACATAAATAGGTGGCGGTCTTAATTTGTTGGCCTTGGGTGCTTTGGCGATCTCATCTTCATTTGGAACACTTAGTATCGCAAATCTATTGTGTTCTAATGCCTTATGTGGCACAGTGTTCTCGGTTATTTTAGTTATTTTAGCTGCATTGTTGTTCTTCGCAGTTTTTGGGCTCAATTTTCTTTTGATTTGCACATAGCAATCGAGCCCAGTATGAATTAACGCTCCGTTAGCGTTTTTCGAACTTATTGGTTGGGAGAGTTGGGGCTTGTCGCAGTGGGTCGACAGTATCGGGCGCTGAGCAATTGCAGTGGTTGTTGTTGTCGTTGTTGTAGTCGAAGACACAGTTTTGATCGAGGTCATTGTACTAGTTGTCGATATTAGCAAATCGTTGGTTAGGCAGTAGGAGTGGGGGGATGGGCACTGAGCACTGCATGACCCACTTTGCAATTCAGGGGAGAGAGAGCGTGCTCTCTCCTCGTTCCCTTGCAGTGATGCAGATTTTGTTGGTACTGCTGCCTTTGGCTAGCGTATAGAGAAGTACGCGTTGTTTTTTGCTTGCGAGAGCCGACGCTCGTCTTGTTGTTGTTGCCGGGCTTGGCTCATTTTGGCTTTGGTTACAGTGCTAGTGCTCTTTACCGAGCTGGTGCTCTTATACGTTGACATTTGTTCTTTTCTATTATTTCTATTAATCTTTATTACACGATTGGATGGTATTCATGGGCAGCACGATCACTAGTACCCATGCCTACCCCGAGCGCTTTTTCGCGAATTAATTTATGATTAATCGCGATTAATTGATTTTCACGACGGAGCGATACAAAAATACGTCTGAAGTCGTTGACGGTTTCACAGCTACAAGTGTATTTCAAAATTTCGCCCCGCCCCCTTCCGCCCCCACAAAGGACGAAAATCTGTGGCAGGCACATTTTTAAAGATAGATAGATAGATGTAGCAAACAAATTAAAAATTTTTTTTTCTATTCTAAAATTCTAAAAAATCATATGCTCAAAAATGTATATACTGACTGAGTACGGGTATAAGTAGATTCGCGTCCCCAGAAGCGACTCGCACGTTCCTTATCGTTTAATATGCACTTATGTCGAACTCTCTTGACAGAAACTTCTATTGGCGTCATGGTAGTAGGGTTAAAATAGTGAAAGTATGTATAAAACAATTTACGAGGACGTATCCTTAATTACCTGTGCTAGACGAGTAGTAGTCATCTCAGCTAAGTAGTTCCATAAAATTTTTAGTATATGCCGACCCCTGATTCATTTGTCACAGTATTGAACTATTACTGTTGCTCTGAAAGTTTTCGTTTTGAAGCTTCAATTGAATGTCAAATAACACTACTCGACAAAATCGAACTTTTTTTCCTCAAGGATCCAAATCGACTTTTTCTGATAGTTATGAACTTTAATTTTTTTTATAGAATTATGGTTTTTTTTCTATGGCAGAACTTTTTTTTACGAATTTTTGAAGTCTGGTATTTTTTTTAAAGCTTTTTTCAGAGGTAGCGCGTGTTTTTTTCACATAAATCTAGTATCTTACGTCTGGTTGTAAAGAACTTTGCTATTTTGAAAAGATAACACTACTCGACAAAATCGAACTTTTTTTTCCTCAAGGATCCAAACCGACTTTTTCTGATAGATATGGGGCTTTAAAATTTTTTAAAGAATTATGGTTTTTTTTCTATGGCAGAACTTTTTTTTAAAGAATTTTTGAAAACTGGTATTTTTTTTAAAGCTTTTTTCAGAGGTAGCGCGTGTTTTTTTCACATAAATCTAGTATCTTACGTCTGGTTGTAAAGAACTTTGCTATTTTGAAAAGATAATTAAAACAGCTAGAAGTTAAGCCCAAACACTTTGTGATTTCAGCTTACCGTCTGGGAAATATAAAGCATTGAAATTTCAAAATGATGATTTTTGTGCGGTATTTTTTACGATATTTTGACTTTAAAAACTCAGGAAAAGTCGAAAAAAAATTATATCCTGTGTCCTTTATTTTTTTTGTGTATAGGTGCATTAATTTGTCGTCGTTTAAGGTATCGCTCATTAAAATCTATGGAGAGATTTTAGAGCTAAAATTCGTTAACCAAACCTAAAAAATGAACAAAAAATAACTTTTTGATGGTTGCGGGCCCAACTGCCAATAGGGAATTGGGATCGCGATCAGGTACCAAATGTACAACCCTTTTTCGTTTGCTTTGTTCCCAATTGGCAGTTGGGCCCGCAACCATCTAGGCGCTCAACAAGACGGACAGACGGACAGACAGACAGACGGACAGGCAGACATGGCTATATCGACTCGGCTATTGATGCTGATCAAGAATATATATACTTTATGTGGTCGGAAACGTTTCCTTCTCTGCATTACACACATCCACTTTTACCACAAATCTAATATACCCCTTAACTCTTTTTTGAGTACGGGTATAAAAAGTGCTACCTCTGAAAACTAACCGATGATCAAACTTTCAGTTGTAAAATGTGGTGTGGCATGCCTGGCAAATCCAGTGAGTTCAAAAACTTTGTTAGATAATTTACAGCTTCGTTCTGTATCGTTTGATTTGCACACCATTTCGCCTGGCAAAAACTGCTCATTCACATTATTTTCTGTGAAAATTGATCTTTTTGCCAACCAGGCATGATTTACATCTGTGTACTTATGATTTATTTTTTGTATGTTGCACGCTTTGTACATCTCCTTTGCAAGGCGATGTGAAGTTTACATTGAAAACTGCATAAGAGAATATTCTTTAGTTAGAAATTTGTTTCGAACTTTCCCCGTTTGCTATACGTAATAGCTTAAGGCGTTTTAGAAGTCTAGAAGTGCAGGCGAAGTCTAGAGAGAGAGTGATAGCAAGAATGCGTGTGCAGCTCTTGTGCCTTTCAGAGAGTGAGTGAGGTGCAACGGATGATGCGTGAGAATGTTGAGCACGGAGAGCGATGATCCAAAGTCCCTAGGGTAATTTTATTTTGGAAAGTGTCAAGCATAACTAAGTTATCAACCGTTAAAAACCTTAGTTTGAATTTGGTTTGTTTGGAAAATGCTAAAAAAAAAAGGAAACCGCTCGAAATTCTGTGGCACCGCTGAAATTTTTTGTCGAAATTACTTTCAGCTGATTCCATTTCCGTATATCCTGTGTCCGTTTTACCGTTTGCGCTAAAAAGAAGCGCTACCTCTGAAAAAAGCTTAAAAAAACACCAGTTGTCAAAAATTGTTCAACAAAAAAGTTCTGCCATAGAAAAAAAAAATGTAAGCCTCAAATCTATCAGAAAAAGTCGGTTTGGTTCCTTTAGGAAAAAAAAGGTTACATTTTGTCGAGTAGTTCAATCCGCCCTGTATACATGCATATACATATGGCTGTGTCCATTAAAATAGTAGTGCAGCACACTTTAACTCTTTTCGACACATTTATAGTCGTGTTTTAGTGTTTATAAACAATTCCGAAAACATATATGTATATGTAAGTCGGGACACTAGGCACAATGGCTTTCAACCAAAAATTAATAATATGAGGTAAAAAATAATATAGCTTAGCAGTTAATGGTGAGTTTTCCTATCTTGATTTACTACAAAAATTTAAACCATCATTCTGTCTCTTTATACATCTTGTCACAAAAGAACCGCCAGCTCTTTCACAGTAAGACTGGTATTATTACACTATTACACATAACTGAAAATAAAATATAATCTACATTTGCTGCTGAATTTTATCTTATATAATTTATCTATAATTAATAATTTTCGTTTTATCCAGATACAACTTTTTTTAGGATTCGTCAAGGATATATATACAAATCTACCCAACCATGTAACATCTATTTTTGAAACCTCAAATGATATCTGGTTAAGCGACTTAAAAGAACTAAACTTGGAGAGTCTCCTACCCGAAGCCTATTCTGTTAAAACTATACATGTCGAAAAACAGCTTGACTCCAATTCTCAGCAGAACATTGTAAGTATGGCGTTCTTGAGTATTCTTTGTTTGACAAAAACAGTACAGGGTTCGTCAACTTTTAGTGCTCTATATAAAATTTATATAACCGTTCAGACCTTTTTAATTCTTGAAAAAATGATGGAAAACGCATAAAAAACAAAGCATGTTTTACTTTATCCAATAAAGGCGGCCACTTGATCGATTTTGTTTTCAAAAAAAATAATCAGAACAAATTCTAAAAGATCAAATTAAATAAAAATACCTTATATATGCAAATCGGTTTACAAATTTCAAAGTTATTCAATGTTTACATGGAGCACTAAAAGTTTGCGCACCCTGTATAAAAATATGATGCGCAACGGGGAAGGCCAAATGGTTTAATTTAAACACAATTTATTTTAGAATTTATTATTAGAATTGTAAGGATGCGATCTAGGCTGGGGTATAACCAAAGACAATATAAGTATAAGATGCGTAACGCTCATACATTTCAATTGCCATATGCAAGACAATTTTTCGGCCAGCGACGAAATTCGCGCCATCTCGCTCGCACAAATTTGAGAGCGAACGAATCTAAAAATAGAATCCGCTTACATGTGTGAGTACACACAGAACAGCAAGTGCGTATGTGTGCGTACTTGTGCGAAGCGGACGATTTTCCAGACGGAAACCTTTTTATGAGTTGAGAAACGAAATTATATACCGGCGTTGAATACGTCGCATCCTGAATACCCTAATGGCAATTATTCCAATGTGATTCATGGAATTTCATGTATTAAATATATTATGTATTTTTATATATGTTATCCGATCATTATTATCGAATATACCATCTTAAAATAAATTATCGTTGGAGAGATATATACAATATAACAGTTTTTTAATATTGGGGTGGTAAGCGTCTTGCAAAATTAACTTACACTAATAAAGTGAAGGGTATATTTCGACAGCGCTGTAAAAAACGTATGCATGTGCGTGCACAGTCGTCGCGACGACTCGGCTCGGCTGTCGCATCGGCAAAGAACCAACTTCGTGTGCCTTCGTATGCTGTATGCATACAAGAGAGCGGCTGGCTCTAGAGCGCTCTCTCTCTCTAAAAAATTTCAAGAGAGCCTGGAGCCAGCTCTAGAGCCAGCATGCAAAATTCGTGTGCAGAAATTTCGTATGGCGTTACGCATCTTATACTTATATTGTCTTTGGTATAACTCTCAGTCAAGCCAGGGTCGAAATTACAGCCATATTTATAATTTGCCGGGACTCCGAGTCATGAGCGGCCATGGGACGAAGATTTCGTCTCGGGGATGCCAAGGCCAAGGGAAACGTGCGAAAGCGGGGTAGAACGGTCGAGATCTTCTGCAGAGTGCCTGTGCAGTCGCCGGGCGGCACCTAAGGGAAGCTACAGGGCTTCTGTCTTCTTCTTTGTCTTCTTGGCTGCTTCCACTGGCACGTCCGTTCAGCTCGCTGGTCTGGAATATCTCTTCGTTTTCCATGTGCTTGCGATCTTAAAAACCCACCCTTGTTGTGCTGGTGGTTGAGCTTTCGCTCTCTGCTCTCCCGCTCTCTGTACAGATGTTGGTGGTTGTGGTTCGTGTCTCCACTATGTGCTGATGTTGGTGGTTGAGGTTCATGTCTCAACTCTGGAGCTTTTATCAGTGCTATCAGTGATGCCCGAGCGAGCAAGTACTTAAACTAATTTTGATTAATGCTATGAGCTTGCTTAACTACTAACAAATGCCGTCACTTAACCTAATAATGAACATAAAACATAATAATAACAAAATAATAGTAAATAATAATAAGAGATCCTTCATGGTGAAAAAATAATGTGGGGGAGCGTCTGCTCCTTCACAGAATATTTCGTTTCTTACAAATATAATATTAGAATGCTATAAAAAGAAGGGACCGTAAACAATGATTATTATTTTTTTGTTCAATACAAAAATTACATAGTTATAATAGATTGCACCAAAATCTTTGTTTTTGTGCAATCTCTGCATTTCCGCTATGATTTTTAAATTTCGGATTTTTACGTTTTTCTTCAATGACAACACTACTCGACAAAATTGATTTTGATTTTCTTTCGGCTGTGGACCAAAATTACATTTTCTGATAAATTTCGGTATTTAAAAATTTGTGTAGTACTTTATTATTTTTTTTAAAGAATTTTTAAAATCTGGTATTTTTTTTCATGGTTTTTTTCAGAGGTAGTGCTTCTATTTTTCACATAGGTTAGGTTAGGTTGTCCCGGACGGCCCTCACGGGGCCACGCATAGGCCAATATGGCCCTTAGTTGTCCGGATTGGTGCGTATGGACCTTCTGAGTGTTTTTACGCGGTTTTGAAATCCGTGAGGATCGAGGAGAGTTTTGCAAAGGCAAGGAGTTTCGCTGGCGTCCTCTTGGATGCATCTTCCAGCGATGCCAGTACCGGGCTGCCAAGATGTATGTTTCTTGCCCTTGAGAGGGCCGGGCATTGGCAGATTAGATGTTCCAGGGTTTCGATAGCCCCAGATTCATCACATTTCCTGCACTTGTCACTGTTGGTGATGCCTAGTTTGACTGCATGTGCTGCAGCCAGGCAATGACCTGTGAGTATACCTATTAGCATCCTACAGTCCTTCCGTGGTAGGTGTAGTAGGTATTGGCTGAGTTTACCATTGCTCTCCTTGCACATGGTTTTCGCGATCTTGCAGTTGGTGGTTCTCCTCCACCTGCTGCTGGCCTGTATGTGTGCCCTCCTTTCTAGATCGCTTTGGAGCGCTCTGAGGGAGACAGGCACGTTCTCAGTCCTGTCGTTTGCCAGCCCGACGCCTTCCTTAGCCAGTACGTCTGCTGTCTCGTTGCCTTCGATGCCCTGGTGGCTGGGAACCCAATAGATCCGCACTGACTTTGTCGTGCTTAGGAAATCTATTGCCTCCCTGCTTGCCAGGACATTTTTGGAACTGACCGCTGACGACTGCATGGATCTTATCGCCGCCTGGCTGTCCACGAACAGGTTCACCACATTATGTGGGCGTTCCGTACATCGAGCAACCTCCGCCGCTTTCCGTATGGCAAAGACTTCTGCCTGGAATATGCTGCATTGGTCCGGTAGCTTATAGGACAGCCTTATTTCAGGGTCTGTACAATATATGCCCGCACCTACTCCTCCCTCCATCTTGGAGCCATCCGTGTATATGTTTAGGTGTTCGTTCTGGTCCCAACTTTTTTTCCAGTCGTCGGGTTCCATGTGTATCGCTGTTTTGACGTCCAGGCACGTTCGGGGGATCATGTAGTCAGATATACTGATCATGTCTCGGCCTATTGAACTGTGCCCGAATCCTTGCAGCGACATATTGCCTGATGCGACTAGGCGTTGTGCTGCCTTACCTGCAGTCAGTCTAGCGTGGATGTCTAGGGGGTCAATTCCGAGTATTGTTTCGAGTGCTTTTGTTGGGGTTGACCTCAGCGCCCCAGTAATGCAGAGCAGTGCCTGCCGCTGGGTTCTGTCCATCAGCTTGTTGTAGGTTTTCTTTTCTGTAGCCTGCCACCACACTAAGACTCCATACAGCAGAGTCGGTCACACTACCGAGATGTAGATCCAGTGCATTAGTGCAGGTGATAGGCCCCATGTGCTGCTAAGCATCTTCTTGGATGCATATAGCGCAATGGTGGCCTTCTTCACCCTTTCCACTACATTGGGTCTCCATGTCAGCTTGCTGTCCAAAACTATGCCGAGGTATTTGACTTGTGTTTTTGGGGTGAGCCTGGTTCTGTCAATTTTCGGGGGGATCCATGCCGGTACCTTGTACCTCTTGGTGAAGAGGATGAGGTCCGTCTTGTCCGCGTTGATACTGAGTGCTACTTTTCCCGCCCACTCACATATCTCCCTGAGTGTTGATTCCATTATAGAGCTGAGGCTCGATGGGCATACTCCCGTAATAATTATGCTTATGTCGTCCGCATAAGCTGTTATTTTTGGGGCTCTCCTCTCGAATCTCTTTATCAGGTCGTCGACCACCAGATTCCATAGGAGGGGCGAGAGGACCCCACCCTGAGGTGTGCCTCTGTGCGCCCCTTTCACCATGGAGGCGGTGCCCCACTCTGAGTACACCAGTCTACAACTTAGAAGGTTCTTTATCCAGAGGTTGATTGCGGGATGTGTGTTGATCGCTTCTATGCGGTCCATTATCGCGCTCATATTCACGTTGTTGAATGCTCCGGATATGTCTACAAACACTCCTAGTGCATACTTCTTATTTTGGAGGGCATTTTCGATTGTGGCTACTAGCGAATGCAGTGCCGTCTCTACCGATTTCCCTTTGGTATAGGCATGCTGGTTGGGTGACATCCGCCCACCTACATCATTTCTGATGTGTAGATCCAGCAGCTTTTCTAGTGTTTTGAGTAGAAAAGAGGTAAGGCTTATCGGTCTGTAGTCATTGGGGCTCATATGGCTGCACTTTCCTGCCTTTGGAAGGAAGACAATCCTCGAGGTCCTCCATTGAATAGGGATATAGCCCGTGCTCAGGCAAGCTGAGTATATTGCAGAGAGCCATGGGGTGATCACGTCTTTGGTCACCTGTAGCATGGCTGGGAATATACCGTCTAGTCCAGGTGCTTTCGTACCCACAAAGGAGTCTATAGCCCAGTGGATTCTCCTAGACGATATGAGATCTGTTGGGGGGTGCTGTTCCACAGTTGCTAGGTCCTGATGCTCTGTAGCGTCAGAAACCTCGATGCATCCTGGGAAGTGGGCTTCCATTAGTGCTGTTAGGGCATCTTCGCTGCCCTCAGTCCATTGTCCATCATTTCGTTTCAGCTGACTTTGTATGGCAGGTTGCTTTGATAGCAACTTCCGGAGTCTAGCCGTTTCTGGGACTTTCTCGATATTGGAGCAGAAGTTCCTCCACGAGTTTCTTTGTGCCCTGCGTATTTCCTTCTTGTACTCCCTGAGTAGGGTTTTGTATTCCTCATCGATTATCTCCTCGTTCGCCTGTTTGGCGATTTTGAAGAATTCTTTGAGGTTATTTCTTTGAAGCGATAGGTCCCGCTTCCACCATAGTGGTCTGGTTCTCTTTTTCGTTCTCGAGGGTGAGCATGCTGCGTGGTATGCATCCAGTAGCTCCTTGGAGAGGGTCTCTAGGGACGATTATATCTCTTCCGGGGATGTCACTGTGCCCGCACGATTCGCGAGCTTCGAGGTAACTGTCTTTTTAAACTTTTCCCAGTTTGTGTTCCGGGGGTTTCTATAGACAGTTATCTTCGGAGAGTGTTTAAATTCGCACTTAAACTGAATGTACTTGTGGTCTGAGAAGGATGGTCTTTCAAGGACTCTCCAGCCAGATACCAAAGTACAGTTCCCCATTACGAGTGTTAGATCTAGTACGTTGGACGAGGTGGGGCCTACGAAGGTGTGCTCCTCCCCCACGTTTGCTACATCTAGGTTAGTGGATAGTATAAAGTCTAGAAGTGACTCACCTCTTTCGTTGATATCGGGGCTTCCCCACACGCTATGGTGGGCATTGGCGTCCGTACCAACTATGAGTTGCTGGTCTTTCGGACTGGCTTCCGCCACCAGACTCCTTAGCTCTTCCGGTGGAGCTGGCCTGTCGTGTGCCATGTAGCAGGATGCTACCATAAGGCGCTTGTCCTCGCTTTCAAGCATCACCGCAGCCAGGTCTTCAGTGCTGTAATGAGACATAAGATAAGCATGGATGCCCTTTCGTACAAGTACGGCGGTTCTAGTCCTGCTTACCGATGGTGGGTAGAAGAGATTGTAATTTGAGGACTTTAGTCCGGCCACAGCATTGCCGGAGGCAAGCCATGGCTCCTGGACCAAAGCAATGTCGACGGGCCCTTGCTCCAAGGCAATGAGGAGCTCCGCCGACGCGAGCTTGCTTTTATGCAAGTTGAGCTGCAGCACTCTCAATGTGGGAGGCTGGCTCAACTGCACTCGACGGGTTGACTATTATAGTCAGGTCACCGTCCTCATCCTCTGCGGCATCAGAGTCGTCCAGCGCAAGATCCTGGGCGGCCTCTACGATGGACTCCAGACCTAAGTCCTTTTCCACCTCGACTACCTGCAGGGTATGCGCGTCCTTGTCCTCGGGGTGGCGCTTTTTGAGACGTAGGTAGACACTGCCTACGCCCCATGCCATCTTCCCGAATCTCGGGTAGAGGATGTCCTCTGCCTTCTTGTTGATCTGGATGATCATGTGCTGGCCCCCCTCATTGGGTAACGGGCTACCAGCATGCAGGATTTTCCAGTCAGCCGTTGGCACATCCGTGTTCTGCCTCTGGAGGAGTTTCAGTGCTCGGTCCCCCTGGACTGCAATGGGGAAGAGCACCTTCGCCTTTGGGATTGACGGGATCATCTCCCTGTCCACTACCTCCAGCTTGGCCCCCTCCCACAGAGCTTCCAATTTGTGCGCCGTTTGCACCAGCGACTTCCTCGTCGGGTCGTCGTTGCACTTGAGGATCTTCACCCCGTTCAGCCATCCCGCACCGTCGAAGGTGGGCATGGGAGCGTCCGGCGCGTCCTCCATTCGCGCGAAAAGGGATTCCACCAGCTGGGCGTGGACCTGTTTCCACTGCGCCGCCATCATCTTCCCATTTTCCTCGCTGCGGTCGATCAGGGCCACGATGAGGTGTCTCTTGGACATGTCACTCAATTTGGCCTTCTGCTTGGGCTTCTTCGTCGTAGGTTGAGCGATAACCACCTTGGGCCCGCGTTGCCGCTTGCTCGCCGGAGTGTCCTTGGCACTCTCGATCGAGCGTTGCCTTTTGGTGGCCATCATCACCTCAACCTTATTGGCGAATTCGCCCTTCGTCGCCTTCATCTGAGGCAGCTGCGCGTAGTGAAGACGCCTTTCTTCTACCTTTTGCATAGCCCATGCTAGTTTGGACTTCTCCTCTTTGGAGATGTCCTCTTTGCCTTGTAGCCGTCTTTGGATTTTGAGGGCCGCCTTGTATTGGGCCTTAGCCTTCATCCGCCATATTATAGTTGTGACCGCTGGCGACACGCAAAAAGGATGGCTCCTCCCCGTGCCCGCCGGTGGTAGCAGTCACGCTTTCCACCGACGTTTGGACTGACATCCCAGTCCCTGCTTGATCCTTACTCCGGTCCATGTGGTTAATATTTATCGGGGGGACCACCCCCTAGCGTTTTATGCCTGTCCGCCAGGCACCTCCAGCCATGGCCATGGTTCAGTTCCCCCAATTTTATATCGGGAAGACCTTGACCCGGCCTTAGCTAGACACTGCATTACCGCGGACAGAGCAAACGGCAATGCATTAACCCGATCCGGGGTAATGCAGTGCCCATTGCCCGGCCGGCACCCTCTGGGAGGGTTCAGCTGGAGGATTTTTTTTCACATAACTTAAGTATCTTATATCTGGTAGCCCTTTGTATCTGCAGCTTAACGACTGAAAGATATTGAGCTTTCAACTTTCATAATTTTTGCGGTATTTTTTTTTTTTTTTTTTTTTCGAAATTTAAACTTTAAAAACTCGGGAAAAGTCGAAATAAAAAATAATTCTTGGCCAACATTTTTTGTTTTAGATAGACGTATTAATTAAGCGTAGTTTAAGGTATTGTTCATCAAAATCTATAGATAAACGGTCAACTTGCAGCCGTTTGATCAAAACGACTCAAAGCTAATTTTACCTGAAAAATACCGTTGCTGGTCCAATGCCAAAGGAACACGTTCAGGTACCAAACCCCTTTTCGCTTGCTTTGTTTCCAATTGGCAGTTGTGCCCGCAACCTTCCAAAAAGTATTTTTTGTCTATTTTTTTAATTTTTGAGGTTTGGTTAACGAATTTTAGCTCCACCGTTTATCCATAGATTTTAGTGAGCAATATCTTAAACGAAGCCTAATTAATGCGTCTATCTAAAACTAAAAATGCATGCCCGAGTTTTTAAAGTCAAAAAATACCGCAAAGAAATGATGAAAGCTTAGTATTTTCCAGGCGTTAAGCTGCAGATACAGTGTCTGAATCATATTTCTAGCTGCATTTGTCAGCTTTTCAGAACTGCAAAGTTCTTTGCAACCAGATATAAGATACTTAAGATATGTGAAAATTAAAAGCGCTACCTCTGAAAAAAAAAAACATTAAAAAATACCAGATTTTAAAAAATTCTTAATCTTTTTATCCCTAAAAACTATAAGAAAAAGTCATTTTGGGCCACAGCGTAAATGTCGTGTTGACTACTGTTATCAATATGCACTAATTTCTAAGTTACTGAAACATATTTGGAAAAGAAAACGACGAATTTATTTTTTTAAAAATTTAGCAATAGATTGTAAACTTAATGTATGTATATACATACAGCAGACGATTTGATTAAATGTCATGATCTGACTGAAATCTAATTACTGAAACTATGGTAGGGGTCGAATTTTTGCGAATTGAAGAAGCTATTTTATATTTAAACTAGTAGTCAAGACCCCTGCGCACTCGCTTTGCTCGAGCGCCAATCTTTCACGCACTGCCCTATTTATGTTTCTGGCCTAGGTCACTTTCAGTCGTACTAGGACCAAATAGTGATCAGTTGCATACAAAAGTTTGGAGTTTTATGAATTAAACATACCCATAACTTTTTCATGTACGACCACGTTTTATATCGATTAACGATAAATCAAAAATTCTTCTCAGGCAAAAAATTTACATTTAGACATGAAAATGTCTTTGTCATGATTTTCCACCATATTTGAGATGCATTTATAAGCCATGAATGCTTAGATCAGCTTAGTTCAACTTTTATTGATGAAGCACCATTCATTGCCAATGTAAACAACTGGTATCGCGAATTCAACCGTGAAAGTCCTTTGTTGCTGGACGAATTTCGTGAAGGTAGCTTAAAATGACTTTTTGTGCCACAAAATATCGATGCTGTGAGCGAAATGATTGAGCAAGATCGTCATGTCACATACTGTGAGATTGAGGAATCCTTGGGCATTAGTATGAAAACAATTAATAAGATTTTCCATGATTTTTGCGAATGTATGTGTGTGTGTTGCGTCCGTGTCTCAATTTTTCGAGCTCTGAGTAAAATGGGACTATCATAATCGAAAGGTCCAGAAACTAACCCAACGTTATAACTGTGAGATGTTTGGTCATGGTGTCAGGCATTGTGCAGCGACTTGTCGACTGCTCACTGAAACTTGGTTAACAAGTTCCATATCAATTAAAAATGAGAGGGCTCGTTGTGTGTCCCTGCAGTGGCCGCGACTTAACTTTTATACCCGTACTAGTTCAGTATGTGTATCAGGGGTGCCACAGAAATCACTTCCGCTGTAAAATCACCTCAATTCCATTCGATTCGAATCTTATTTATAACCCTCATCCAAATAATTTAACATTATACATGTTAAGTTAATAAAATAAACAATTTAGTAAATCACTATCCAATCCGCTGACTGAATTTTCACTTAACGCTGCAGTCTGAGGTGGCCACCAAGGGCGATTCGAACTTTCGAAGTTAATACAGTAATGCCACCTTTTTTAAGACGAATTCGGAGCAAGATATTTAATATTAATTATATTGAAAGCATTCTGTTGTTCTTTAATCAAGCATTACAAAAAAAAACTCATTGCAACAAAACTTCCTTTACGTCAAAAGTGTGCATACTTTTTGTGCAAATTGTGAAAACAATTGAATCTTGAGAGGCCTTAGGCCGAAATCGCTCGGAATTCTGTGGCACGGCGGAAATTTTGAAGCGGAAATCCTCTGCGCGGTTTCCTATTTCACTAGTGATTTCTGTGGCACCCCTGTATATGTGATTTTATCATTTATGTCGAATTAAAAATATCTATATCTACATCTCTTTTCTTACACCTCTGCCAGAGGGTGCACACTAAACGAGGCAGAGTGTGTGAGCGAGAGAGCGAATAAGAGAGTAAGCGCTGCAGGGTTGGAAGGGACTATCCTAGTCACTGAAAATTAATTCATTTATTCTGGCTGTAATAATGATCTGAACCAGATTCGACAATCTGGTAGATATGAACATTCTCTATGATACTGCGTTTTCTCGCATCTTCAGAATTGTGGATGCCACAGATTTTAGTCCCTTTTGCGGGAGGAAAGGGTTGGGTGTTTCCGTTATCATTATACCATAATTTACATGTGTGCAAATTTTAATATTAATTATTATTTTTTCAGTATAACCTACTTCCTCGAGGAATATTATCCCTAAAAGTTTTACAAGAGCTTCCAATTATTGTAGTATTGATGTATCAAATATATAAGAATGCTGTCCATCAAGAGGTTTCCGAATTTATTCCTTTAATATTGACCACTATAAATTTACAACCAACGGTCATACAACGGTAAGTATTTAACTATAAATTGTCGTTTTCTATGCCATGCTAAGCTATCAACCGATGCCTATAAGCTCTGCATAAACCAAGCCATCGCTTAAATTAAAAATATTAATTTTCAATTTAATGTAAATTTTATATATGTACATACATACATATCATAAGATCTCACTAACTTAACTGCACCCTGCAGTTTTGAAGGCCTCACAAAGTTATCCGACCGATGACAACTCTGGCGTTGGAAATGATGGGAATTTGTTGCCAATATTTTCATTATTATTTAGAAACGGTTTCATGAAAAATATAAAAAATTAAAGAATGAAACAAACGTAGAGTATTAATTTCGTGGTGTAAGTATACACCACTTCTAGCTGTCTTAATTATCTTTTTAAAATAGCAAAGTTCTTTACAACCAGACGTAAGATACTAGAGTTATGTGAAAAAAGAAGCTCCACCTCGGAAAAAAGCTTTACAAAAAAATACCAGCCCAAAAATTCTTAAAAAAAAGTTCTGCCATACAATAAAACCATAATTCTATAAAAAAAAATTTAAGTCCCATATATATCAGAAAAGGTCGGTTTGGATCCTTGAGGAAAAAAAAGTTCGATTTTGTCGAGTAGTGTTACTTACTTTCGTTCGCGACGTGATTTTTGGAAAATGTCGATAGATAAATTTTGGAACGCAGTCCAATAGAATATTTATATCAGGTTTGCTTTTTGCTTTCCATCGGCGATTGGAAGTTAGCCAGGTTCCGGCCGCCAGTTGGAAGTTAACCCTCACATGAGTCCTTGAGAAAACAAATTTTCGCGTTCGGATACTTTAACGTTCCGATAAATGTTAACCCGAAGTCGAGAAACGGCCCTCAGTATGCACGAGACCATAGTGATACAATTTCTAGATTTCAATAAATAGTCAAAGTTGAACTTTGATTTTTTTTTGGATAGATCATGTCCATTAGACCGCTTATAACTCGAGAACGGCTGGACTGATTTTCATGGTATTTTATTTTTTGAATTTGTCTCCATCAACAGAATAGCTTGGAAAAAACTATGGAAAATGCGAACGGCTGGACTGACTATCATGGTTTTTGATTTTTTTTAGTTTGTCTCTGTCCAGACTAGCAAAATAAATAGAATTGCGCTCGGTAAACGTTAGTATTTTTGTATGAAGTAGGCCTTTCCAGGGCTACCAAACGTGTGCTTGATTTTTTGTATGGAAAGTGTTACATAAATCAAAAAGAAAACTAAGACGCTTGCTCCAAATCATCAAATCTGTGGTTCTATGTGAAGAAACTTCAACTGGCAGCAAACATGACAGTTGTATTGTTGAGCAACCCATCTGCTGAAAATTTCTCCAAGCAATTACAGACTCGATAGACGATGTAATGGCCGTGTTCCTGTCGACGAAGCTAGATTACCTACGACTTACGACTAGACTATCAGCAAAGTATTCCCGAACATCATTGCCAACCACAAAAATAACAAATGGTTTTGCGAGCGTGAAACTTAGGCGGCTAAGAATACAAATGGGAAGACTTAAACTCTAAATTTCAGAATCAAATCCCTGGTACACTGCAATCAGCCACTGCACAGTGGGCGGAAAAGCCTTTTTTTTTTTTTTGGCATTAACCTACATGGTAAAGCTAGAAAGTTGAAACTTGGCATATTGGTTTCGAATTCATTTTCTGACCGATGCGAACACGCCTTCTCCGTGTTTAACATTAAAAAATTGCAATAAATCAAAGTTTTTAATTTTTTAAAGTAAAAATAGTTCAAATTTTGAATTATTGTTACTTTACAAATAAAATGTATCCACAGGATAATTTTATGGCAAGAATTTTCATAAACTTTAATTTTCACATAACTTAAATATCTTACAACTTTTTTTTAATAAACTTAATCATTCTGAAAACGATTTAAATACAGATATAAATTGCAAAATTATTTTTTTTAGGTGTAGCTTACCGTCTGGTAAATATCAAATGATAGTGATCATGATCAAATATCGACCCTGCCTGAATATATTAAATTAATTCGAAATGATAGCTCTGTTTAAATATACATACAATAACACACACTATAACATTCAAAATAAAAGCAACCACGCGCAATATCACTACTTCTATTGCAACAAAGATAACTATTTTGAGGTTAGGTTAGAATAAAAACATCTGCCAACAAAAGCACGCGATCCTTCCAGAAGCTCCTTAGGAAAGTCTCCCATAATGTGCTCAACCATGCGCGGCCTCGTCCTGAAGCATCTCACACACTTGCTAACCGCTTTCGAGACGGCTTTGCTTCCTCCAATAGGCCAATATTCTAATCAAATTTTAGCAATCAAGGCATGAGGTCCGGAAGGAGGTTCAGTTGATGATAATAGCTTAGCATTGCAGACGTTACGGGATGTCCCTTGGGCAAAATAAGCGGGTGCTGAGCATTAAACGGGAGCGATGAGTTGCCGAGACGACCTCCAACCAGACGGATAGATGAACTCAGATAGCGAACTGATGGAGCTAGACTTCCTGACTTGCCCATTGCGTCTAATCTTCTTTATGTCGGACCACAAAGTTGCCAGCTGAACGTGTCGAACAAGAAGATGCGTTCCTTGCTGAATGTCTGAAACCGTGAGTCCAGGATGCCTAAGACGATGAACGAATTTATGCATGTAGGCGAATATGCGCTGCATGCCAAAGAAAGAGTTTGCAAATTTGCATCCGGACGTGAGATCGGCATGTGGAGACGCGATCAGCAATATACGTTTGCGAAGCTCAATGGTCGGAGTTTCAGAAACGGGAGATACAGGCCACTCATCCTTAGAACCTAACAAAAACGAGGGGCCGTGAAACCACAGCTCTGACTGGATGAGGTGGCTGGGAAGCCACGGGATTCAACGATGTTGGAACATAGCGCTATTCCATGCCTTGCGTCAACTCTTGAATTGTTGTCACTCGATTTGCCACGAAAACCTGAAATTTGGCTGGCTCATCCCGAATCCAAGATAACGCCGTAGACGAATCCGACCAGCAGTAAAACTGACCTGGGAAGATTCCCGTCTCCTTTAAGTTGCGCATAACCTTCGCAAGCAAATGAGCTCCACTCAATTCCAGCTTTGGAATCGACAATGATTTTAGGCGCGCCATTCAAGACTTTGAGCACAAAACATTGCTCGACGACTCCCCTTGCCTGGACACGACATATATATGCAAGCACCATATGCTTCCATGCTGGCATCACAAATTCCATGAACCTCTACAATTGTGCTGGAATGATGGACAACGCGAGGAAAGGAAATGCGAGAGATGCTTGCCAAACTGTTTCTCAGGTCAATCCAAGTTGAGTGCAGCGCTGTCGGTAGGCTTTCATCCCAGTCCAAATGTTTTCTCCAAAGCTGCTGAAGAAAGATCTTGCACCTGACAATAACAGGATTAATCAATCCAAGAGGGTCATAGAAACGCGCAATAGTTGATAAAACCGACCGCTTGGAGGGCCTTGAATTCGTGTCCAGCGCGGACAAGGCAAACAGCAGCTGATCCGACGCAGGGTCCCAAGCTAAACCGAGAGTTTTGGTAATGTCGCTTCCATCATGAAACCGTAGAAATTTCTCCACGTCGTCTTCTGGAGTTCCATCAACCACCTCCTGGTTACTCGAGCACTATTTTTTAAGCTTAAAGTTACCGCAAGACTTGAAGTTTGGCGCATCTTTTCCATGACCTCTGAAACCGAGTTGCCGCCAGAGATGAGATCATTAACATAGAACTCCTGTTGCAGAGCAGCTGAGCCAAGAGGGTAGGGATTACCCTCGTCGATGGCCAACTGGTGCATTGCGCAGACAGCTAAAAACGATGCTGCCCTCGTACCGTATGTGACGGTGTCTAATGTGTAGACCTGAACTTCGGACTGGATGGAATCTCGCCATAGGATACACTGGAGAAAATTGTCAGGTGGAGACCTTTACGCAGCGGTACATTTTACAAATGTCACCAGTGAGAGCGACGGGATATGTCCGGAACCGGATCAGTGATCAGTATGTTAAACAATGCAGGCTGAATAACAGGACCTGTCATCATCACATCATTTAAAGAGCATCCAGTTGATGTAGCTGCAGAGCCATCGAAAACGACACGGAGTTTTGTCATGGTACTATCCTCCTTTAAAACGCAGTGATGAGGCAGAAAATACTTGCAGAGGCTACGTGAGTCAGGATGGACTTTGGACATATGCTTTAAATCAGTATACTCTTTCATAAAAGCTGAGTAACGCTCCTTGAGCGCGGGATTACGATCCAGTTTTCGCTCCAAGCTGAGAAATCGTCAATACGCCTGAGTATAGGACTCTCCCAAGTGATCAGCATCATGCTTTAAAGGCAGTCGAACAGAGTACTCCCCTGATGGCAACCGTGAAAAGTGGCTTACGAAATGCGCCTCACAATCCACTTCTTCCTTTGTACTCAAGCTAGCCTCCACACAATTCTCAACTTCCCAAAACATACGAAGAGTTCGATCCAACCTTGCATTCATTATATCCTCCGAATCCGGATAATTTTGGGTTGCCAAAAGCGACGAGCTTGATACCCTCTGTCCACCACCAGATACGATCCACCCAAGTCTGCAGAAGAGGCAATCCATCTATGAGCTTGATTTGTCCTACGCAGAGAATGTCATAGAATATGCTCGCGCCAATGAGGAGATCTACTCGCTGAGGATTAAAGAATGCGGGATCGGCAAGCTGAATATTGGAGGGAATGTTCCAATCGGCTACATTAACTGTCAGACTTGGTTGGCTATCTGTGATTGTGGGTGCGATGAGAGCAGTGAGTGTCGTCGAATAGTCCGGAGTGCGAGACTGTATGCAAATGCTGACGGTGGATCCCTCAGTGGACACGCTAGTATCGCTCAGACCAGAAACAAGGGCAGACGATTGAGTTCTCCTAAGCTGAAGCTGCTGGGCGAACCTGGAGGTAACGAGATGCAGCTGGGATCCTGAATCTAGAATGGCGCGACAAGGAACCAAAACGCCAGATCGATTTTTAACCAAAACAACAGCTGTGGCCAACAGCACAACATCGGAGTGGAGACCTTGGGCAGCAAGAGAGGTAGACGCATGAGACGGCACACTGCTAACAGAATCCTGAACTGGCGTAATAACTCCTGGTTGTACTGCTCGTTCTGGAGGAGAAACAGCTGGGGAGCTTTGCGCTATGGATGAGTCGAAGTGCAATAAGGTATGATGCCTCCCTCCGCAAACTCTACACTGGCCACCTGTACGAGTCCGATGACCCGATTTTAAGCAGTTAAAATAAAGTGACAGCTTCTTCACTTCCTTGTGACGCAGAAAAGGAGATAAATTTGTGAAGATGCTGCACGAGTATATTCCGTGACCCGCTGAATGGCAGAAAGGGCATCCAGACGGGTCGGCGGAAGAGTTAGAAGCAACAAAGGTTTTCTTTAGATGTGTAGACTGGCTTTTTCCCACATGAGCTCCATTTTCTGGCATCGTAGAACTCCCAAGCTGTGGGTATCCTCTCCGCTGACGCAGCCTCTTCCCATTTGGTTTGGGTCTTAGCATCTAGTTTTTGCAGCAGCATGTGGATTATCATGCATCCCGATATCTCATCAGGACTTCCTAATGTCTGCAGGGCACGCCTATGCAAGTTGACTGCGTCCGAAAACTCCCGAAGCCTTTTAGCAGTAGGCGAATCCACCTTCTTGAGCCCAAGAATCTCCTTGATGTGTGCCTGGAAAACAAGTCGTATATTATTAAAACGTTTGCTAAGTATGTCCAGAGCCACACGATAATTGGCACTAGAGAGCTCCAACGATCGAACCGAATCCAGGGCCGCATCCGAGAGACATGAGCGAAGATGTTGGATCTTCTCGATTTCACTGAGATCTGCATCCCCTTCGATGACCGAATTGAACATGGCAATAAAATCCGCATATTCCACATAGCCACCGGAGAAGCTAGGTTGCTTCAGCTCAGGAAGCCGCTGCTTGTGATTCATGATGATGGTATGACCTCCAGAGCTATTTGGCATGCTAGTGGAATGAGCAGACAGCAGCTCGGCTTTCAAAGAAATGAACAGCGCATCGAAGGTTTCACGCAGCTCACTTCCAATCTAGTCTTCATCCAGCGATTCCAACTCATGATGGGACTTGTTGAACTCCTCACGCATTTCCGCCAACATATCGAGGCGCACATCTATTTCAGATGCACTTAGTTTGTCGAGTTTATTCCCCGAGAATGACTCGCCAAGACGGTGCAGCCGATCATGCAGAGACTGAACTTTACGCTTGTAAAGCCTCAGCCTTTTTTCCTCCATCCCAATATTTCCGCCCGCGCCTGTATTCGGCTCTTTGTCTATACCTATACCTGCACCTATATCTTTCCAAAATCAGTTAAAAGACTGTCGACTTACAACGTTATAATATTTATTTATACCGGCGGCTAGCTGAAGCCAATTGCTCGCTCTTTTGCCCGGCCAGATAAATGTGCACAAGAGGGTGTTCGGTATGCAACCTATGCGGCGAGAGATTAGCATAGAACTAACTTAGGCCACGACGGCCGATCAAAGCAAGAGCCGAAGCGGCAGGTGCATAGCGCCCTTTAACAGGGAGAGCGCAGCAGCACTGCCGAATTCTGGAGACAGCTGAAAAGCTAATAGATGCAGCTATAATTTAGACCTAATCACTTTAATTTCAGCTTATCGTCTGGGATATAGTAAGCTTTTAAATTCTGAAATGAAATAGCTTTTAAGAATGACAAAGTTCATTACAACCAGTTGTAAGATACTTAGTTCAAGTATTCAAAACTTTTTTAAAAAGTTCTGCCGTAGAAAAAAAAATCATAATTCTATAAAAATAATTAAAGCCCCATATCTATCAGAAAAAGTTAGTTTGGTTTCTTGGGAAAAACAGTTCGATTTAGTCGAGTAGTGTTATTATCCTAGTGTTAGCATTGTACAGTGGTTTTTTTTCCGTTTTTATACCCGTACTCAAAAAGAGTTAAGGGGTATATTGGATTTGTGGTAAAAGTGGATGCGTGTAACGCAGAGAAGGAAACTTTTCCGACCCCATAAAGTATATATATTCTTGATCAACATCAATAGCCAAGTCGATATAGCCATGTCTGTCTGTCTTCTTGCTGATCAAGAATATATATACTTTATGGGGTCGGAAAAGTTTCCTTCTCTGCGTTACACACATCCACTTTTACCACAAATCTAATATACCCCTTAACTCTTTTTTGAGTACGGGTATAATTAAAAAATTAAAAAATAACGAAATATGGGTCACAGAAATAGCACAATTTCAAAATGTTGCCAATAATTCATAGAAAATAAGCTCAAAAGCTAAAATTGTCTTACAAATTTAATATTTAGTTGAATATCCACGATTTTCAATAACGGCGTTACATCTACGTCCTATTCTTTCCACAAGCATCTGACATCTCTCCTTCGGAATGGAGTTCCAAGCTTCTTTGACACCTGTTCACAAATCGTCCAGATTGGCAAATTTTGTTCTGGATATCATGACCTTAACATATTCCATAGATTTTCTATTGGATTTAGGTCAGGGCTTTGAGCCGGCCACTCCAGATCTTCGATGGATTCGTCCTTCAACCACTTTTTAAGGACGCAGGATATGTGCTTTGTTTCGTTATCGTGTTGAAATATCCATTTGACAGACATATTTTCAAATGTAAATGGTTCCATTTGATTTTTGAGAATATCAGCATACATGAAACGATCCATTATGCCATTGATTCGGTGAAGCGGACCCACACCATGCCAGGAAAATGCACCCCAACACATAATGCATCCGCCACCGTGCTTCACGGTCTTCCTTGTGTACCTGGGTTTAAGAGCTTGGCCTTCTGGACGACAAACAAATGTTTTGCCATCGGGTCCTACTTTATTTATATTAGTTTCATCGCTCCATAGCACATTTCTCCAATAATTCAGACTCTTTTCTCGGAGGGTCCGTGCGAAACTCAATCTTTGTTTAATGTTTCGTTTTGACAGGAGGGGCTTCTTCCTGCTGATGCGTCCAAAGAGCGATGCTTCGTTCAGTCTTCTAGCCACTAGTCTCCTTGACACATCCGTACCACATTCATCATTAATTTCCGTCATAATCTCTCGAGAGGATTTAAAAGGGTCCGCTTTGCTCTTCCGCACTACATATGAGCCTATCCGTCATAGAATCCGTTTTTTCTTGGCTTTTTCTTACGATTTTTTGTATCATTCAAATAAGTTGGGCTTAACTTCACTAATTTAAGTGCGTTGTACACCATCTTTCTGGAGCATTTCATTATTTCGGCTATTTCAGACGGTTTTTTTCCAGATTCACTTAGTGTGAATATAATCTTCCTTTTTTCAACTGAGCAATGCCTTCCTCGACCCATTTTAGCACGATTTCGATTAATTATATCAATTCGTTACCGAAATATTGAAAATCAAACAAAGAATTCTGCGAAAACAACTTTTTACTCGAAATTAGCTGCCGCTTCATCAAAATGTTATATTTCTGTGACTATGCAAAAAAAGTGCACGCGAACGAAAATTAAGCATAAAGCAAAAGAGAAAAATGATAACGATAAATTGTTTGCCTGTATACCATGTGGAAGAATGCCCTGCCCTAATCGTTTGTGATCAAAATTTTTAAAATCGTATGTAAAATTTGGATAAATGATCGATCGATATATTCTGTTTTGGTTTGTGCTATTTATATGACCACAGCTGTATATTAGGCTGGGCCAAAAAACTTGTTTTCGAAATTCAAACGGGACACCCCCCTATTAGTTTACGGGGTTTAAAATTTTTTAACGAATTATGGTTTTTTTTAATGGTGTAGTTTTTTTTTAAAGAATTTTTTAAAATCTGGTATTTTTTTTCAGAGGTAGTGCTTTTTTATTTTTCACATAACTTAAGTATCTATATCTGGTTGCGTAGAACTTAGCAATTCTGAAAAGCTGGCAAATGCAGCTATAAATACTACCCAGACATTTTGTATCTGCAGCTAAAAGATAAAAAGATAAAAAAAACATAAAAAAATTAGTAAAGTACTAAAAAAAAATGTTAAATCCCGTAATTTATCAGAAAAAGTCATTTTGGTTAACAGCCTAAATAAAAAGTTCAATTTTGTCGAGTAGTGTAATTGGTGAAATCTATTGCATATATATTGATACCATTCATATCGTCATTAATCAGTTATTGGCATTAAAAAACCTGCTCAAGTTTTTGAGAATAAGCTAACTAAATATATCAACCTCAGCTGAACTTCTTGATTTTCACCAATCGTTAATTTTTTAATAGTACCTAAACAAAAACGAGAAGGAACGTGTGAGTCGTTTCTGGGGACACGACTCTACTTATACCCGTACTCAGTCAGTATATACATTTTTAAGCTTATAACTTTTTAGAATTTAGAAAAAAAAAAATTTTACATTTACATTTTTTTGCTACATCTGATATCTACATCTACATATACAATGTATATTATACATCTAACATGTAGATTGTACATGTTCCATTTAGATTCTACATCTCCTCCGCTAGGGGTTGCTCGCGCACTGAACGCGGCAGAGTGTGCGAGCGAGAAGGAAAAGTTGCGTTGTCGTTTGCGGGAGGGGGCAGGGGAAGCAACTGAAAATTAATTTCTTTATTCTGGCTATAATTATGATCCGATCTGATTCAGATTCGGCAATCTGGTAGATATGGTCATTTTCTACGATACTGCGTTTTTAGTTTAATCGTATCTTTAAAATTGTGGCTTTTAACGTATTTTTTTAACGTATATTTTATATATTGAATTTGGTCAATTTTGTGCTTTATACCGTGAAAGTTACCCGTCGAACATATAATGCAAAATCATGCGCAATAGTAGAACGAATCGAAGAAGATAACGAAAATGTGCGTAAGGGCATGTCGCAATTGAATGAATCTCAATCACAAGAGGTTCAAAATGAACCAAATGAACAAAGAAAATTTGAACGGCTACGTGTGTGACGTAGACTACATCACTGACAATATCAGAGAAAATGACCGACAACTCCAACAAGTACATAGAACATTTACATCCGCTTCGTTCCTTCTTCTCGCATTCGTATACGAGCCAGATATTAAATATTCCGCAGAGCTGGCCGAACTACGTAATCCGCACCATGAATTAGATTAATGAGTTAATTAAATTTAAGTCTTTAATGAGATTCAAAATGCTGGATGTATTCAGTTGAATGGCGAAAACGAGGATTACCTCATGCACAAATTTTAATTTGGTCGACAAAATACGCCCTGAGGAAATAGATCGTGTAATTCCAGATCCGTCTACTGATCCACTACTGTTCGATATAATTACCACAAACATGATTCATGGCCTATGCGATAGTATGAATCGCTTATCGCCTTAAAAGGCGCATAAAAGATGCAAAATCTACAAAGCGTTTTCCAAAAGATTTTACAAATGAGACGATCACAATCGTCGGTGGATATTCAATATATTAAAGAAGAAATATTGATAATAAATTATAATGATAATAGTAATATTGGAAAATCATTCATGGTAAAAATCAACAACGTAGACATTAACATTGGCAATCGAAGGGTTGTACCATATTCTCCTCTGCTGAGCAAAATATTTAATGCTCACATTAATGTTGAGTCCTGCAGTTCATAATTTAATTTTAAAATACTGATGTTAATGCTTATTGAGTTAACGAAAATAATACGAGAATGAATGACATGTTAAAAATACAAAACAAATCGAGAAGGAACGTTATGAGTCGCTTCTGTGACTCTACTTTTATACCCGTACTCAGTCAGTATATAACTATGTGAGCTTGATTTAGGTAGAATTTTAAAATATTTTATCAGTTTAAATTTACATCTAAAATTAAGATTCTACATCTAAAATGCAGATTCTACATCTGCAGGCCGAGTGTGTGTGCGAGCGGGAAAGAGGGGGTGGGGTTGGCAACTGAATATTAATTTCTTCATTCTGGTAGTCATTTTCTACGGTACTGAGTGACTGTCACAGATTTTCGACTTTTGTGGGAGCGGGAAATTTTGAAATACAGTTGAAAAAGTGTCATATCAAATGAGTCTGGAAACAAAATTTTGTTGCTCTAGCTTATAGTATTTGAGAACTAGGCGACAAACACGACGGACGTCTACTTCAATGACAATATGACAAATATACCCTTTAACTCTTCAAGTACGGGTAGAAAAAGGTATCGAAGCTATTGAAAATAGCTTGAAAAGGATACTAAATTTAAAAAAAAATTCTTTGTTTTAGTTTCCGGCTATTTCTCGTAGAAATGGAAATGTTATAATTTAATGTAAATATGTAATACAATTAATTATATACAATTTAATGCAAATGAATCTTTATTTTTATTTTCAGAAATTCGACTCAGAAAGAAACTTTTGTCGACTTCATGGGTGCACAAATTAAAACTTTGTCTTTTTTGGCATACATTGTACGAATATTTCAGGTAATTTGAAATTTGTAATCCTTAATTCTACCTGATAATTAAAATTAATTATTTTAACTTTTAGGAAGTGGTTATAGCGAATTCGTTATCTGTAACCAACGGGATGCTCAACCTGATGGCCAATTGTCCCAAAGAAGCAGCACATCTTAGAAAAGAACTATTGATTGCCGCCCGCCATATATTTGCTACAGACTTGCGTCAGAGTAAGTTTTGAAATTAAATGTAACCTTGCACTCCATGAGTACTGGAACATTTCCGACCCCTTTGAGAATTTAAATATATATATAAATCATCACGTGTTACGGTGTTTATGGTTAAACTCCTCCCAAACGGCCCAAATGATTCTAATTTAATTTTTTATTTATATTCCGGCAGGATCCGGTTTTTACATACGCAAAAAATTTCCGATTTACTTTTGAAAACGGAAAGTTAGGCGCTCCCGCCCGTCTTTTTATACATCAAAACTAATCTTAATTGCAAAATGAAAAAAATATCAGTGCCATTACCAGTGCAATTGAGCTTGTGCGCTTTTTATACCCGTACTCAAAAAAGAGTTAAGGGGTATATTAGATTTGTGGTAAAAGTGGATATGTGTAACGCAGAGAAGGAAACGTTAGCGACCCCATAAAGTATATATATATATTCTTGATCAGTATCAATAGCCGATTCGATATAGCCATGTCTGTCTGTCCGTCTGTCTGTCTGTCTGTCCGTCTTGTTGAGCGCCTAGATCTCAGAGACTATAAGAG
This sequence comes from Drosophila obscura, assembly GCF_018151105.1. Lineage (NCBI taxonomy): Eukaryota > Metazoa > Arthropoda > Insecta > Diptera > Drosophilidae > Drosophila > Drosophila obscura. Next base: position 307,580 of record NW_024542846.1, read on the forward strand.
CTAGGGCAACCAAATTTGGTTTCCAGATTCATGTGATATCGCACTGCTACAAGTGTATTTTAAAATTTTGCACCGCCCCCACAAAGAACAAAAATCTGTGGCAGGCACATTTTTAAAGATACGATAAAACTAAAAGCGCAGTATCGTAGAGAATGCCCATATCTACCAGATTGCCGAATCTGAATCAGATCGGATCATAATTATAGCCAGAATGAAGTTGCTTCCTCCGCCTCCTCCAGCCAGAGACTCTACTCATTCTCTTTCTCTCTCGCACGCTCGGCCGCGTTCAGTGCGCGAACAACCCCTAGCGGAGGAGATGTAGAATATGAATGGTACATCTATAATCTACATCGTAGATGTAAAATATACATTGTAGATGTAGATAACAGATGTAGCAAAAAATGTAACATGTAAAAACATTTTTTTTTAATTCTAAAATTCTTAAAAATTATAAGCTCAAAAATGTATATACTGACTGAGTACGGGTATAAGTAGAGTCGCGTCCCCAGAAGCGACTCACACGTTCCATCTCGTTTTTCATGGTTTTTTTTTCAGAGGTAGGGCTTCTATTTTTCACATAACTTAAGTATCTTATATCTGGTTGCATAGCTTTGCAGTTAAAAAAATTCAAGATTTAAAAAAGTTCTTAAAGAATAAACTAAAACATAAAAAACCATAATTCGTTAAAAAATTTTAAACCCCGAAATCTATAATAAAAAGTAATTTTGGGCCATAGCCTAAATGCATCACCTGATGCCGTTCTCTGGCACGTACCAAAAACGTTTGTAATATTAAAACAAAATTGTTGTTTACCATTAACATTTTTGAAAGTATTAGAAAGTAACCTAATGAAATATTTAACAGAAAAAAATGTTGGCTGCCTTTGTAATGAAAAACAATTCAACAGCAATTTCAAGTGTAACTTAACAGTCACAGATTACACTACTCTACAAAATCGAACTTTTTTTTCTCGAGGAACCAAACCGACTTTTTTTGATAGATTTGGGGATTTAACATTTTTAAAGAATTATGTTTTTATTTTCTATGGCAGAACTTTTTTTTTTTTAATTTTTTAAGTCTGTTATTTTTTTAAAGCTTTTTTTTAGATGTAGCCACTCTTTTTTTGACATAACTTAAGTATCTTACATTTGGTTGTTATGAACTTTGCCATTCTGAAAAGCTAATTGCTGCATCTATACATTTGATCTAAACACTTTGTGATTTCAGCTTACCGTTTTGGAAATATAAAGCTTTCACAAGCTTCCCCACAAATTATATTGTCGTGTCTACCTAATCATAGTTCAATAAAACCAAAGTAGAAATACCAAAGATATAGGATTTCATTCCCTAACCCATTGCTCCGCGAGCTCTTTTGTTTTTGTAATTGCTATACACAGCTTGTGCTATGTACACAGCATACCGAAAGCCCAACACATGCAAACAACTTTATGTGTATGCGAAGCGTCCAGCAAAAACTTATTTTGTTTGTTCTCTGATTGGTGTTAACCCGACTTTTGTTATGATTTTGTTGTTGAATTTTCTTCGAGTTTGTACTGTTCCCTTATTGGTATTTGTGTTTTTGTTTGTGAGTATTGGTAAGTGCTGCGCCGTAAGCTGATTTTGGGCACCTCTTCCCTAACCCATAAAAAAATCAGTAATGTTGAGTCTTTTCAGTACATTTTAAGCATACAAACATTTTTATACCCGTACTCAAAAAAGAGTTAAGGGGTATATTAGATTTGTGGTAAAAGTGGATGTGTGTAACGCAGAGAAGGAAACGTTTCCGACCCCATAAAGTATATATATTCTTGATCAGCATCAATAGCCGAGTCGATATAGCCATGTCTGTATGTCCGTCTGTCTGTCTTGTTGAGCGCCTAGATCTCAGAGACTATAAGAGCTAGGGGAACCAAATTTTGTTTCCAGACTCATGTGATATCACACTGCTACAAGTGTATTTCAAAATTTCGCCCCGCCCCCTTCCGCCTCCACAAAGGACGAAAATCTGTGGCAGGCACATTTTTAAAGATACGATAAAACTAAAAACGCAGTGTCGTAGAGATGCCCATATCTAACAGACTGCCGAATCTGAATCAGATCGGATCATAATTATAGCCAGAATGAAGAAATTAATTTTCAGTTGCTTCCCCTTCCCCCTCCTGACGCATTCAAGCAAGTCATTTTCCTTCTCGCTCGCACACTCTGCCGCGTTCAGTGCGCGAGCAACCCCTAGCGGAGGAGATGTAGAATATGAATGGAACATGTACAATCTACATATTAGATGTATAATAGACATTTTATATGTAGATGTAGATACATATGTAGCAAAAAAATGTAAAATGTAAATTTTTTTTTTTCTAAAATTCTAAAAAATCATAAGCTCAAAAGTGTATGTATATACTGACTGAGTACGGGTATAAGTAGAGTCGTGTCCCCAGAAACGACTCACACGTTCCTTCTCGTTTTATTCGGTTTTATGTTACTAGAAGTTTTTAAACATAAAGGATACATTTTGTTTGCTATTGGTTGTTACTATTTTCAAAATAATTTAAGTTTCTTGGTTTCGTTTGTCGCCCAACATGTTCTGATTCCAACACCTTGATACCGTTGTTCCATTGATTTTAATTGTTGGTGAAATCTTACTGCGTGTTCATCACGGACGTCCCCTAGGATTGGCGGGAAAAAGTCTAAGTGGGAGTGCAGGAAATGAATTCAAATTTCATCTTTTTTTGCGGTATTTTTTCGGAAATTTTGAATTTAAAAACTCAGGAAAAGTCGAAACAAAATTATTCTTTGCATGCATTTTTAGTTTTAGATAGACGCATTAATTAGACGTCGTTTAAGGTATTGTGAAATTTTAATTTAAAAGCTTAATATCTTCCAGGCGTTAAGCTGCAGCTACAAAGTGTATGGGTGGGATTTATAGCTGCATTTGTCAGCTTTTCATTCATATAAAGATACTCAAGCTATGTGAAAAATAGAAGCACTACCTCTGAAGCTACCCTGAGCTCCAGGCTGCTTTTTCATTTCTAGATAAAATATTTAGAATTGTTTAATTTTTAAGCAGTTCATTTATTTGAGGACCATCAAATACTCCTTCTTTCACTTTCGCCAGCGACAGACGTGGAAATACAGTTCTTATGTATCTTATTGACTAACCTTCCTTATTCAGTGCTTTTAGAAAATTTTTATTAGTCCTAGCTTAATGTGCAATGGTGTTAAAATAACATATGAAAACTTCACGAGAGCAGCATTATGTTGTAGTTTTTCAAGTATTTTCCTTCCGTTTTGGCCAGAAATTTCTTGAGTAATACTCTAGCTCTACTATCCCATAGGCCCAGAAAGCAGAAGAGTTTTGTATAACCACCTTACAATCCCGTTAGCATGGCTACGACTTTTAAGTCACACGCCACTGGTGTTCTTTATATTTTATGTTTTAAAACAATTTTTTAATTTTTTCAAAGCATGGAAAGCCGCGCAGGTTGTCATGCTGCGTAAACCCTCTAAATCCCCGGACGACCTGGCCAATTACAGGCCAATCCGCCTGCTACATTCTTCGCAGATAATTGGAGAGCCCATCCGTAAGTCGAGCTATCCCTTATCACTAATTTGGGTTCAGGCTGAGGCATTGTACTCCGGAGCAGCTGCATAGGGTGGTGGAGCATACCCTGGATGGCTTCCACAGGAAGCAGTACGTCTTAGCAGCGTACCTGGACATCCAGAAAGCATTCGCCAGTGTTTGGCACGACGGATTACTTGGGAAGATAAAACCTCTGATAAACCCCCAGCTGTTCCTCATAATTGGAAGCTTTCTAAAGGACAGAACGTTTCAAGTCGCACAGAGCGGAGCAGTTTCCACGGTGAAGGTGATTGAAGCCGGAGTCCCGCATGGCAGCGTGCTAGACGCAACGCTGTACAGCCTTTTCACGCACGATATGCTTATAGCTAGCGTTGACCATACGTCCCAGCCAATCGATGTGAAACTTGACACTTTTGCCGACGACACAGCAGTACTGTCAAGGGCCAACTGCGTTTAGGACGCCACGGACAACCTCCAGCGCTTTGAGAAGCCAACAAGATCCTCATATATAAGGTAATCCTGGTGCCTGCATGGAGGTATGGCACCGGTCTATGGTATCGCAGCAAAAACGAACCTGGACAGGACCAGGGAGTTACAGAACAAGACGCTTCGAAAGATCTCCGGTGCTGAATGGTATGTCGGGAACAGAGACATCGCCAACGATTTTGGACAGTTCCCTCAGTCGGTGACATTATTAACGAGCAAGCCACAAGATACCTGACTAAACTAAGGAGCAAAACCACGCGAGGGTTAAACCGCATCCATCCGTCCGACTTGGCCACCAGGAACATATAATATCCTGTTGCACAATCTGTGTTGTCGTCCGTTGGTCCCGCATTTAAATTAAAATACTAAAAAGTTTATAGAAATTGTCCCTGACCCTTAAAAGTAATTGTACTTTATTTTCGGTGATAATTGTTTAAAATAAATCTAAAAAAACGAGAAGCTGGGGACGCAACTCTACTTATACCCTTACTCAGTCAGTATATACATTTTTGAGCTTATGATTTTTTAGAATTTTAGAATTAAAAAAAAATTTTACATATTACATTTTTTTTTGCTACATTTGTTATCTACATATACAATGTATATTCTACATCTAACATGTAGTTTCTACATGTACCATTTAGATTTTACATCTCCTCCGCTAGGGGTTGCTCGCGCACTGAACGCGGCAGAGTGTGCGTGCGAGAAAGAGAATGAGTAGCGGGTCTTTGGCTGGCGGTGGCGGGGAAAGCAACTGAAAATTTATTTCTTCATTCTGGCTCTAATTACACTTGTCAACACGATTTTTCCTCAAGGAACAAAACCAACTTTTTATTAATGGAAAATGGACATATCATCATTCGTTGTATAAAATTGTGCCTAACTCTAATGACGCGTCCAGAAATGAGTTACGCTGACGTTTTCTTTCAATAAACCGGAATCCTTTAAAAAGTATCCAAGAAACTCGGCTTCATATTTCGGGAGATCCCGTTTCCTCACCAAATTTAATTGTTCCTGTGAAATGGGCTTGCAACATTTCCATTCTCCTGAAAAGTTATTACTTGAATCCGTTGATCCATGCTACGAGGAAGATATCTCTTCTTTTTTGCGTTTTAGAAGGTTGTTTCAACAAAGAAAATCTTGTTTTTATTGTCCTACCAAAAAATAACTTAGCAGGAGACTCTCCCGCAGTACAATGAATCATGTTTCTGTAATCTATCAAAATTGTGTCAAATTCTTGCCTTTCATTGAATTTCTATTTGCGTATAATGATTTCTTAACTGTTTTTACGAAATTTTTCTGCTTGACCATTTGTTGCTGGATGTCCTGGTGCTGTAAAAATGTGATTAACACCATTGTTTTTCATAAACGTTTGAAAATCATGAGAAGTAAACTGTCGTTTTAGTAAACTAAAACGTCCGGTAAACCATATCTGCAAAATACTTCTCTAAGGTTGTTGATTGTAAACGATGAAGTTATTCATCTTTCATTTTGAATACTTCTACCCATTTCGAACAAGAATCTATTATAAACAACAAATAGAAACCTTTGATTGATCCTGCAGAACCTATGTGTATTCGATTCCATACCTTTCCTGTTGATTTCCATGGAATTAATAAACTAGCTAGAATATTCGCTGCCATTTAATTTTGACATCGAATCATTTTTAATTGCATCACAAAGTTTTGATAATATAGGGTCGCTTCGTGTTTCCCTAGCTATTTCTTTGAAACCGATTTTGAACGCCTTATCGGACTGTATAAAAGAAGAGTACAAGCTTGGGTACTGCCGTTTCCCATTGAGGCATTCTAGAAAGTCCGTCTGCTATGTTCAACATCCCCTTAATGTGCTCGACTGTGTATTGAAAACCTGACAATGTCAGTGCCCATCTCTGCATTCTTGCAGATGCCATCATTGGAAGTCCTTTCATATCACGAAATATACTTAATAATGGTTTGTGATCAGTTCGAAGGATGAACTTTTTTCCCAAAAGATACTGCTTTAACTTAGTCACGTAAAAAACTATGGCCAGTGCCTCTTTCTCAAGAGTACTGTAATTATGCTCGCTTTTGGACAATGCTCTCGATACAAATGCTATTGGTTTCATATCTTCATTGCATTTATGTGATAAAACACCTGAAACTGCATGGCTGCGTGCATCAGTTGTTAAAACTATTGGTAAATCTGGGTTATAATGAACTAAAACTTGTTCCGATGTTATCTCTGTCTTAATCTCCTTATATAAAATCTGAAATTCGCGTGTCCAATTAAATTTCCTGTTTTTCTTTAGAAATTCATATAAAAGGACTCATTTCTGGGCGAAATTATTGACAAATTTTGAGTAATAATTTACCATGCCTATGAAGGCTCTAAGCTCAGATACATTTTTTGGAGTCGGTGCAAACAAAACACTCGAAACTCTGTCATTATTTTTTCTCAGTCCAATTTTGTCAATTGAAAATCCCAGGTAACAAATTTTTGATTTGAAGAACTCACATTTCTTGTCATTTAATTTTAACCCAACTGATCTCAGTTTGCTTAGTACTGCTTTTAAGTTTGAAATGTGTTCCTGAAGATCTCTTCCTGTAACTGTTATGTTTTCTTGATAAACGACAACTTCACGCATACCCTGAAACAATCCTTCCATTATTTTCTGAAAAATAGCTGCCGCCATGTTTATACCAAATGGTAAGCGTTTTACTTTTAATAGCCCAATGTATGTACTCCAAGTGCACAACATTTGAGATTGCTGATTGTAAGCATTTGACAAATCTAGCTTGGAATACAATTTACCCCTTTCAAGCGCTCCAAAAATGTCGTCTATTCGAGGAAGTGGATACTTTGCAACGACTAAAGACTTGTTTAATGTAACCTGGTAGTCACCACAAATTCGAATGTCACCGTTTGGATTTAAAATTGGTACCATAGGTGTTCCCCAATCAGAACTAACAACCTGCTCTAAAATTCCATCTTCTATGTGTTTTCGCAGTTGCGTTTAAATCTTTTCCTTCCATGGTAATGGTAATGATCTAGGCTTGAAAAAAATTGGGTTGCTTCTTCTTTCAACAATAACGATACCGTGTTCATGTTATATGAACCGAAATTCCGATCTAATCTGTTCTATAATTACAGAATTCTTTGTGTCTTCACTTATATTGTTTACTTGCATTAACTCAAAATTAAAAGCTCTCAGAAAAGTTATTCCAAGTAAAGGTGAAGTCACTGTATTCGTTACAACAACAACAATTTCCTTTTTTATACCTCGATATTCGATTGTTGCATCGTACTCACCAATTACTTTAATAGAATCTCCATTGTAATCTATATATGGAATTACGCATTTTCTAAGTGGTCTGTAGTTTTAAGACTTTCATAAAATGATTTTGCAACCAATGTGAAAGGTGCACCAGTGTCGCAAGCAATTTTCGTATGTGTTCCATCAATAATAAACTTCACCAGTTGAGGTTGTACCAACGCTATACACGGAAAAATCATATTTATCATTATCAAATTTATTTTTGGAATAGGAGTTAAAATTTGTTTGAGATACATAATTTACGGATTCCTTTGCTTTATTTTTACATATACTCGCCAAGTTACCTATTTTACCACAGCTGTGACATTTGCATGCCTTATACTTGTTGTTTGATACATGATTCCGCTAGCCACAATGTGTGCATGGCTGCTGCTTCTTTTCTCTGCCAGCGCCGCAGTAACCGTCGCCGTCACCTTCGCCTCTACCGCCTCTGGAACCAGCATTTCGGTTAACACAAATCGTTCGTTCAATCGTTCGTTCTCTTTCGTAGTGACCAGACGTGTTTTTGATTTGCGCTCCTCATTTTCCTTTTATTTTGATTAAAACGGCCGGTATTTCTATCTTTAAATCAACTCTCCTACTAACTAACATTAAAATCAATCATTACCGCGGGTGCATGCCTAATAATTGTGTAAAAACACAACTTATTTAATTAATTTTGTGCGTCGGTTAGTCGTGATCGTCGGGATCTCGGGCCGTGTAGGAGATGCCATTTCCCAAAATAACGGCCTGCATTATAGTGTTGAGGAATTCCGTGCTGTGGAAAACGACATGCGTTTGTTCATGAGGCAGACGCGGAGTGCCTTCAAAGAGCTGATCGCAGGCTTTAAACAGCAATATGATCAGCTCTTGGCCATGGACACTCAGTTCAGCAGTTTCCAGCTGCTGGCTGAGTCTCCGAGGCGCAAGAAGTCTACTTCGCGGGTTTTGTAAGTGTTGACTGCCACATATCCGCCGGCAGCCGAAAAACTTACTCCGACCATTCCCTTAGAGCAGCTGCTGGTGATGCAGATTCGGTAGCCGAATGCGTCACTTCGGAGAGTATGCAGTTAGACATGTCTGTAGCGTCCGTGTCTGTCGAGTCCGCACCCAACTCTTTAATTATACCATCAGTTTCGCTCCCACCAGCTAATAGATGTCTAGGACCACCGGATACTGGCATCACAGGTACTAGGCCTGTGCTCCAGTGATCTTTACCCTCATCTTCCACCTCAGCTTCTACCTATCCAAAAAACTAACTTCCTCTCTTTTAGTTACCTACCAGAATGCTAGAGGCCTGCGTAGTAAGTTCAGCACTCTTTTTCTTGAGAGTCTCTCATTCTCGTCCCATGTTATTGTGTTTACCGAGACCTTGTTCAAGCCGGCCATCCTCAGTTTCGAAGTTTTGGCAGGTCGGTACACAATTTTTAGAAATGACCGTTCGTCTCGACGTGGAGGTGGGGTCCTCATTGCAGTGGACTCAAACTTCACGTCGGAACATTTCATTTCAGGTTCAACAAGACCTGGAATTCCTGTGCGTAAAACTGACTCTACCAGGCTTTTCCATTTTCATTACTTGCTCGTATATTCCAGCTTCCTCGGATATCTTAATATACGAGCATCACCTGCCCGCTTTAAAAACTGTTTCTTCCTCGCTATCAGATAAAGACCATATGATAGTTCTTGGCGATTTCAATTTGCCAGGTACTGTTTGGTCTTCGGTAAACGAGTCTAATAGCCTTGTGCCCATGTGCCCATGACTTTATCGACGGCTTGCTAGACCTATCCCTGTCTCAAGTCAACCATGTGAAAAATTCCTTGAGTCGATTGCTTGATCTGTGCTTTGTCTTGGATCCGACCATAGCGTTGTTAACCCGAGCCCTTCCGCTCACTATACCTGAAGACTCCTACCATCATACATTCGAAGTGTCAGTCGATATTGGCCCTACTGTATTGGATCGAATGGGTAGGCTATCTAAACGTGTCCGCTGCATTCGTAAAGCCGAGTTTACGAAGCTTAGTAACCTCATTAGGGATTTTGATTGGGCCGCTCTGTACGTGTGCGTGTGCACTGACGGTTTGAAAGGCACAAACATTTTTATACCCGTACTCAAAAAAGAGTTAAGGGGTGCAACGCAGAGAAGGAAACGTTTCCGACCGCATAAAGTATATATATTACTGATCAGCATCAATAGCCGAGTCGATATAGCCATGCCTGTCTGTCCGTCCGTCCGTCTGTCCTTCTCGATGAACGCCTAGATCTCAGAGACTATAAGAGCTAGAGAAACCAAATTAGGTTTCCAGACTCATGTGATATCACACTGCTACAAGTGTATTTCAAAATTTCGCCCCGCCTCTTCCGCCCCCGCAAAGGACGAAAATCTGTGGCAGGCACAATTTTAAATATACGATAAAACTAAAAACGCAGTATCGTAGAGAATGAAAGATTGCCGAATCTGAATCAGATCGGATCATAATTATAGCCAGAATAAAGAAATTAATTTTCAGTTCCTTCCCCCGCCTCCTTCGGATAGACACCCGCTACTCATTCTCTTTCTCGCTAGCACACTCTGCCGCGTTCAGTGCGCGTACGCCCTGATGCAGATGTAGATGTAGAATTACATTTTAGATAACAGATCTAGCAAAAAAAAATGTAAAACTTATTTTTTAATCCTAAAATTTAAAAAAATCAAATCAAAAATTTATATGCTTGCTGAGTACGGGTACAAGTAGAGTCGCGTCACCAGAAGCGACTCGCACGTTCCTTCTCGTTTACAATGCCCTTGACACATTGTTTGATTCTAGTGTCCCCCTTTCTTGTCCGATTAGATCTGGGAAGCCTCCTTGGTTTACCGAAGAGTTATCCAGTCTAAAACACTTAAAATCAAGACTTTATAAAATATTTCAAGAAGAGGGACATTCTCTTTCTCGCTATGTAATAGCTCGGTCAAATTTCTCCGTTCTTAACGCTCAATTCTATAAAAATTACCTATCTCGATGCAGGATACGATTTTCACTGGACCCTAAACAGTTTTACAGCTTCGTAAATTGTAAGCGTAGAACGTCCGCACATCCATCCTCGCTGTCATTATTCAATATGTCAGCAAACAATGATCAGGCAATTGCCGATCTTTATACCAAATTTTTCCAAACAACCTATTCTTATGAAAGCTACTTTGGTCAGCCGTATGGTCAAATGGCATCTTCAGCCCCTTGTTAAATGAAAGCTGAAGCAGAGTCACGATCTTCGACTAGTTAAGCCGGTGTTTTCACCAGGTCCTGACGGAGTTCCCGGCTGTGTACTCAGGTACTGTGCAGACGCTCTGTGTGGACCCCTGTTTATACTATTTCCCTCTTTTCCCTCTATTTTAGCTCTTTGAGTTGTATTTAGCTCTAATTTTCCCTGAATTTTAGTCTAACACCTGTCTTTCCTGAAGGCTCGCGATCGGTTCGGTAACACGCGTCGCGCGTCATGCTGCTGCGCCCCTCGGTCGGTTGGGCGGGAGGAGGGGCTGCGTTTCTGCCTGGGTTCTGCGCGTAACAGGGTTCGGCTTGGTGTCGCATTGGCCACTTGATGGTGCAGTCATTGCATATCAACGTCCAGACAAAAAATGCTTCTAGATTGACTACACATTTACACTACAATGCCAATTGTTTGACTCGAGCATACCATTCCGCTACACTCTCATCTTCACTTTTAGTGGACACGTGAAATTTTGTTCTCTCTCTAAATATGAGTGTAGGTGGTGTGTCTTTAAAATTTCACATTATTTGGACAGCTTTGGACACAGGGGATTCCGGACTACACAAACTATGTAGCACAGTGTAAGTCGCTGTACTTATCGACTTCAACAAAACTGCTTTTTTTTTTGTGTTTTTCTCTATCACATTCAATTCGCACAAATGTATGTAGAATTTTTCTTTCCAAATGCAGAACGTTTCTTGATGTGGCGAAAACTCAGCAATTGCTGACGTTTGATAGAATGTTGGAGCTGCATTATTCGTCATTGCGTGTTCGTTTATTATAAGAGCATGCACTTCTTTGTATATTAATAAGTTTTTATTTCCTCGTCGCCAATTATGTAGTGTATTGACACTATCAGTTCAATAGAAACGCGTTCGTTATAAGCCCCTTTTATTGAATGTTCTTTTTCATCTCCTTTAACTCTACTCTTGTATGTTAGGTGTGACCGTACATTGCTATTAACAAATTACCTAACAGTATAGATTAAGATTTGTTGTAAAAAAATTATTTGCCTATTTTTTAATTTTATTTATATTTTTTATGATGGTTTTTAGGGTAAAAAAATGAAAGTTCGAGTTTGACCGTTAATTACGCCATTCTTTCGTAAAAACATTCTCTTGGCTTGAGCCAAATTGGCCTTTTTCGCGATCGATGGTTTCTCTTACGTAGAAAAATTCTTCTGGCAAATACGAAGAACTGAATACAAATTTAAACCAAATCTGACCAGCCGTTCTCACGTGATGATGCACTATACATTTTTATCTCTTCCCTTATATTTATAAAGATTATATTATCTATCACTTTTACCAAAAATGAAACTTAAATCTTTTGTTTTATCCTTAGAGTTTATTCCATCAATAGAAAAATTATTTGATGAAGACTTGCTTATTGGGAAGGGAGTCACATTGGAGTCAATTCGGCCGTTGGCATATTCTACGTTAGCAGATCTAGCTCATCATGTTCGTCAGAGTTTAAGCTTGGACGTGTTAATAAAAGCAGTAAATCTGTTCTCAAAAAATGTGCATGATGAGACTCTTGCCGTAGGAATACAAACTATGTCTTGTAAACTTTTATTAAATTTAGTAGATTGCTTACGTCATCACAGTGAACTGGAGCCCCAGCGATCCCGACAAATTTTGTCAAAACTATTGAAGGTTTTTGTGAAAAAATTTGAAACAATTGCCAAAATTCAGCTGCCTTTAATCGTTCAAAAATGGTAAGTAACCATCACGAAATATACATATATACATATAGTTTTATGTGTTTTTTGACTGGGACATTGTAAATGCTCCCAGGAATTGAGAAACTCTTTTTGTACCCGTACTCGAAGAGTTAATTTATATATATTTATTTATATCTTTTTATGTAAAAAATCTTAATCATGTTAGTCCAGCTGCGGTCCGGTGCGGGCCAGCGATCGGCTCCGGTGGCCCGCTCGGTGCGGGGGTGGCTGATTGGTGTTGCCGAGCTGCGGCTCCGCGGCAGCGATGGGATCCCGTTCCCCCGCGGGGCGTGTCCGTTGGCAACGGGCCATGGAGATACGTTGAGAGTGCCCCCATCGCTGGCCCAAGGCAACGAATAATCAAGTAATAAATGACGACTGTGTCGATAGAATGAACGACCGCGTTATTGCAAATCAAACAAACAACCCACCCCCGCTCGCGACCACATGCAGAATGGAACACCACCCACCCAATCCCCGGCCAGATGAGGACCCCCACCCAGGCTGGCCCTGAACGAGCGAGATGTTATGTGGGGGGCAGTGTGAAGTTAAGGGGCAACGTCCCCCGGGTACCCCCCCGGCCTGGAGATGTGTCCCACCCAAAGTAACACCCAACCAACCCACCCCCAACCAGATGGGGACCCCGCCCCCACACAATTCCCGTTGCGCCATAGGTGTGGACCCCCGACCCCCGGCCCGGCGGTGGTGTCGATGGCCCAAGAACAAACCCCCGTGTAAGGTCCGCCCCACCCCGCCCCGCCCGGATGGTACCACGCACCAGGTGCGGCCCGGTGGCTCGGGGTCGGCTGGCTGCCCCCGGCGCCGCGGCGCAGGCGTGTCGCCGAGCGAAGTGGTGGCACCCGGCCCCAGATCCCCCGCATCTGCAACTTGCTGAGGACCGGCCCCCGGGAAAAATTAGGCTTACATCACTTTAATCAGGACAACAAGCGGATAACAATATTGGATTGAAAAATAATAGAACCATAAGATAACTATGGGGACCCCGTGAGCGCGAAATAGACAGGCGTTAGATTGAAAGATAGGTATAGTTGACGCAAGGGATGGCACAGTACAACGCTAGTAATGCATAGGTGCGCCAATCACCTGCCAATATGTACCGGCGGTGCAATGTGTCCGTCGGGATCACTCCTTATTGTGACCTATAAACTAACAGGCGGGCCCACACGATCTGCCCACCCCATAGGGTACGCGCCCCCCGGCCCCCAGCAGCCCCCCACCCCACACCAACCCCCCCCCGATATCAAACTAACCCCATTTGGGGAATCGAGGAGTACCGGCCAACCTGGGGAGTGAAACCAGATTTGTAGAATTGTGCGAACCAAATGCCTAACCACCCCCCAAGGACAACCAATCTGCCTGCCCCGTCTCCGTGTACACGGGTTAGCTGTCCAACCCCGTACTTTGGGTATACCCCACTCGAAGCTCTGTTGTCACGGGTTAATCCCAGGTTGCCTTTGTGCCTGTCGATTTTGGCTAATTGCAACTAAATCTGTTGTTGGTATAACTCCACGCCCTCATGACCGACAACGTTTTTGTATTCTACCGGCACCATGATTAGTCGATTGATCGCATTGTCACTACACTCACCAGGTACTTGAACCCCTACCTGCCCGTTGGACTACTATGAGAGGATGCGTAACACATCAACCCGTATTGGCAACAGAGACGTAATTGCTCGAACAAAGGCGGCTCGTTGTCGCAATAGGCGGTAGGTAGAAGTCATCAATTGAGTGGGCACACCCACTAGCCCTGGAAGCTAGGGTCAGGCAATGAAAGCAACAGGTAGAAGATTTTATCAAGAAGATTCGATGTCACCCCACGCGAATTGGTCACTCCACTCTGTTAGGTCATTAACCTTGGTCAACACAGTTAGACACCATGGCGAGCTCGCACTTGGGAAATAGTAGCCCGGAGGATCTGTAACGTTCGCGAGCCCTATGGGCACGATTGTGTTCTGTGTGGTTATTCACTTGTCGCTTGCATCTGTGATGTCGTCACGAAATTTGCAATGCCAAAATTTGGTTGCCGGAAACCAGCACTAGGTCGTGTTGGAGGGAGGCTAAATGGAACCAGTGATTGCATCACGACATTCGGGTTGACCACTCTTTTACTGATTCGATCAGGGAGTCTCGTATTAAAATGGATTATGTGGCGGGTTCCCCCAGTAATGAAGTCCGCCGTAGCGGCTGCTCTCCAGAATTATCTGGCTGAAACAATTAGAGGCTACGGTGGTCCCACGTGTAGGTCAGTGAAAGCCGCTGTGATAGTGGCCGCGTCTGACTGTGGCTCGTCCTGTAAGTTATTAATGTTTTGCGGGACAACGTGCGACGTAGTTTTCCCCTGGTTTAAAAAATACGGTTCCCTAAAAGGCCCACCGTTAATTTTCGCGTTTGTGTTTCAGACCGGCGAAGGTCAGGGCTGGTGATCAGTGAAGATTCGTATCCCTAGACCGTAAAGAATTGGCCAGGCCCAACATGGCATAGTCCCTCTCATTTGTGGCGTAGTTCAGCCGCAATCAAGTGTGCGCGACACCATGTTATTGGTCTGCCATTGGGAACCCGCTCCGATGCCGCGCTGAGGCATCGGTGGTAGTCGAAAGGCAGAAAGTGGGTACGTTAGTACGACATCCTCGAAGCCAGTATGTCGCAGGCGGCCGAAGCGTCGCGTTGCGTTCATCGAACTGAACCGAAACTCTGACAGTGCGCACCGTGCCATTCTCCGAGTATGGCAGTAGGGGTCCATCCCGAAGTCGACAAACCCATAGTAGCTGCAACCCAGAATGACCTGGGCTGAACAGCGTTGGTTCAGCGTATTCCTTATCGCCCCACCCTCTGGGTCTGTCTGGCTCCGCCCCTGGTCACTATGAAGCCTAAGAACAACACCTCTGAAGAACTTGTCTCCGGGCCACCCCATGTAGCTCGCACAGGCACAGTACCGTGTCGATGTGTCTGACATGGTCTTTCGTTCGGAAAAATTATTACGTCGTCTACATAGACATAACATGCCCAATCTGTTCGCGTAGACGTCGTCGATTGCCCTGGAAATGCTTCCGCAAAGTCCGAGGCAAGCGACGTGACCCCGTTATGAAACGAAGTTTCCCGGTCCCGCCATATATATTGGTGGTACCCTGATTTCAGATCTAGGGTGGTAAAAAACCTGCCCCCAAATTGCTAAAATCATGGGTATGCTAGGCATGGGTATGGTCGGCGATAGTTCGCTCGTCAGTTTCCTGAAGTCGATTACCAGCCGCTTCCGGCCGTGGAGTCGGTCCGTCACGACCCAAATCGGACTGTTATCGGTGACCTAGATGGCCTGATTATTCCGCTCAGTAGTTCTGACTCTTGCCGAAGTCTGCCCCCAGGGTGGATACAATTAGAGTAGACTGGTTCATACCCGGTTCGAATGGTGGCGATAACTGAGGTGAAAGGAAGCGCCTCGCTAAGGTCGAGAAAACCAACCCAGTACCATCGGTACCGCATTTGGGACCGTTAGGTCGTCGACTGGTGAAATTTACCTGCGCATCGTGGAACTGAAGCGCCGTTACGCCGATTTGATTGTTGCCGCAGGTAATCCGCTCCCCCGCGTTAGTGAACGGAACCTATAATGGCATCAAACTATAGCGTGCACAAAATGGGGCTTACCCGAAATGCACATTATGCACTTATCACCATGGACCATGTATGAGCTCACTGTGAAGGGGAGTCAGCAGCAGTACGTTCTTTAGCCCTTTATGGGCTCACGTAATGCCGCTCCGGGTCGATTAGAAGTGGCCCCAGCGCTCGACGAACGGCATCGGAGCTGCAAAAAATAACAACGTGCCGGTCGGGTCGTCCGTCGATCTCGGCGACTGCGGCCTCGGCTGATTCGAGTACTCTGTTCCCTGGTTATAGGCCTGCTGCACTATGTTATACCCGTTGGCGTCTCGCCCCGATTGACGCTGGGACGAATCGGCCTGAATGTTATTACTTGAGGCTCCCCAGCTGTGCCCCTAAATTTGGATAATGAGGGTCACCTCCATAGCTGCACATCTGGTCAATAACGGACCCCCGCCAGAGGTTGCCCGCGCCGGCCGCTTAGGAATGAAGTGTGGATTACCCACCCCATGCGCCTGAAATATGGCGGTCCTCGTAAACATAGTTGCCCTACGCGCGTAGGATGCCCGAATGCCCCAATGCTCGGCCCCCGCTCGCAGCGCGGCGGGAGGTCTGGCGGCTGCACCCAGTGATTGAGCGGCCGTTTGACCCCAATAGCGTGGAGCGCGCCCACCCCACGGATGGTTGCCGTGCCCATACGGGACATGACTATTGTTCGTGACGAGCGTGATTCCCTCGACTCGTCATAGTAGCCATAAGGTCGGCGTCCCTCGAACCATCCAGATCGACGTAGTACGCGAGGGACGTTTTGTCCGCGTATGTGCAATCTAGCCTGGCCAGAAGCATCAAAAACCGGTATTGTGGGACGTGAGTAGCCCGCGCGGACCGCAAATTTTGTCAACTGGCCACGCCCGAGTGTGCCTGGCACCTACATAAATAAAGACCGTATGCATCCGGCAGATTGCCCCACGACACTATCCTCATGGTTTCCGCTAAAGGTCGGCACCGATTTCCAATGTCAACTAACCGCCTATGTAGGGTCGATGGTCACCTAAAGGTCACTGAGGGGTTCAAGTAGGGCATTCACTGATCCCATCTTTGGATTCACTGCTGAAATCCTGTGTTAAACGCCGTTCTGCGGCGAGGCGTGGCGATCGCGCCGTCCTAGCTTATCATTCCTGCATCCATTCTGACCGATTTTGTTTCGGCTGTGGGGGGCGATACCCATCAACCGCACTATCGGACTGACTGCCCATAACCCAATTCATGGGCAAACTGAGAAAAAACAAACCACACACAAGAACAAATGAACAAACTCGGGCGATCATTATTAACCACACAGATGCACCATTCGGCAAAACAAAAACTATTGTATTGCGTGACTTCACACTTGACTGTCAGATATTTAAATTTATTATATTTATATTATTTTCTTATATATGGAAAAAAAAAACCCCTACCAAAATCATACCGAACAGCACTACTGGTACTTGGGGACGTGGTCCTTAGGATACCAATCCCGTGGGCCCAATTACAACTAGTTAGTCCAGCTGCGGTCCGGTGCGTAGGCTCCGGCGGCAGCGAGGCGGTGGCCCGCTCTGGTAGCGGGGGGTGGCTGAATGGTGTGGTCCGAGCGCGGCTCCGGCGCAGCGATGGGCCCGTGTCCCGCCGTAGCGGGGCGGTGGTCCGTGGCAACTGGGCTCTATGGAGAACGTTGAGAGGGTGACTCCCCCGCTGGCCCAAGGCAACGATATAATCAAGTAATAAAGCGACGTGTCGGAGTAGAAGTGAACGACCGCGATGCAAATCAAACTAAACACCCAGCCCCCGCCGCGACCACATGCAAGATGGAATTCGCTGACCACAGCCATCCGCAGACGGCGACGGCCGTGGCCAATGGATGAGGGACGGCCCACAACGCGCAGTGCTGTGCAGCTTCTGAACTGAGCGCTGCAAGATGTTAGGGGGTGCGATAACTGTAATATGTGTTAACTTGTATATAATTATATTATATTTATATATATTATATTTATATATATTATATTATATTTATATATATTATATTTATATATATTATATTATATTTATATATATTATATTTATATATATTATATTTATATTGTGTTTGTAAAAGTGGATGTGTGCAACGCAGAGAAGGAAACGTTTCGGACCCCATAAAATATATATATTCTTGATCAGCGTCTTCTTGAGCGCGTTGATCTCAGAGACTATAAGAGCAAGAGCAAACAAATATTTTTTCCAGACTCATGTGAAATCACACTGCTACAAGTGTATTTCAAAATTTCGTATTTAACTTTTCTAAAGAATCTTATTTTTTGTATAAGAGATAATAATAATAATAAAAAACAGGACTAAAAAAAAACAAAACAAAAATACCGACAAAATTAACTTTTGCTAATTCCACATCAAATTTAATGAAATTATATGTCAATTGGGTTAATTAGTTGTCGTTCTTTAAATTTATAATATCGCAACAGAATTATATGGATATATGTTTTCATAGACATTTCATTTTGTGGTCTCGATCAGAAAAATGCCCAAATGTAAGTAAAGTCAATTAAGGATTTTTTTTTTTAATACCAAATTTGAAGTCATGTTTTTAAGGTAAGGAGAAAATGTGAGAAAATATGTCAGCAATTGTCCCATCCGGATGCCCTTACGCAGTTTGCGATCTTTCTGGGACTCATTGTAGACACATCCGAAATGACATTTATGAAAGGTGAGCCCAAGTATTGAAGTCTCCTTCTACTGAGAGCCGGATAGGAGCAAAACAGAGCTTCCTTAATCGCTATGACTTCCTTTTGGAAGACACTGCTGTAATCTGGGAGCCTGAAAGAGTGCTTTATGTTAAGCTGTTCGGAGTAGATTCCCCCTCCGACCTTGTTGTCCAGCTTCGAGCCATCTGTGAAGATTTTTATGGCTCCGTCTGGGCCTGGTGTTCCCTCGAGCCAGTCGTTTCTGTGAGGGATAATTATTTCAAAAGGAGAATCTATGTACTCCCTCGGAACGCAGTATTGTATTGTGGGGTTGAGAGGCGGGACATTGTATTTGGTTGTGAGCAGCACAAGTTCCGTTTTAGAGAGATTAACTTCCAGTCCGCGTGACTTTGTCCATTCCGACAGTCGCGCGAGCTTTCGGATCGGATCATAATTATAGCCAGAATGAAGAAATTAATTTTCTGTTGGTTCCACCGCCTACTTCAGCCAGAGACCCGCTACTTATTCTCTTTCTCGCTCGCATACTCTGCCTCGTTATGTGCGCGAGCAACCCCTAGCGGAGGAGATTTAGAATCTAAATGATACATGTATAATCTACATGTTAGATGTATAATATACATAGTAGATGTAGATAACAGATGTAGCAAAAAAATGTACTATGTAAAATTTTTTTTTTTTAATTCTAAAAATCATATGCTTAAAAATGTATATACTGACTGAGTACGGGTATAAGTAGAGTCGCGTCCCCAGAAGCGACTCGCACGGCTCTTCTTGTTTTTTAATAAAATCTTAAATACATATCCTGTTTTTAATTTTCTTTGTAAGTATGGTGAAAGAATGAATTTAAATAAGATGCAAATTTTTTTAATTACTGATCCTTTCTGGGAAAATGTATATCCTTATGTTTGCTTCCTTTAAAAATAATTACACTACTCGACAAAATTGAACTTTTCATTTAGGCTGTGAACCAAAATGACTTTTTCTGATAGATTTCGGGATTTAACATTTTTTGTAGTACTTTATTATTATACCCGTACTCAAAAAAGAGTTAAGGGGTATATTAGATTTGTGGTAAAAGTGGATGTGTGCAACGCAGAGAAGGAAACGTTTCCGACCCCATAAAGTATATATATTCTTGATCAGCATCAATAGCCGAGTCGATATAGCCATGTCTGTCTGTCCGTCTGACCGTCTGTCCGTCTGTCTGTCTTGTTGAGCGCCTAGATCTCAGAGACTATAAGAGCTAGGGCAACCAAATTTGGTTTCCAGACTCATGTGATATCACACTGCTACAAGTATATTTCAAAATTTCGTACCGCCCCCTTCCGCCACCACAATAAAAGAAAATCTGTGGCAGGCACAATTTTGAATATACGAGAAAACTAAAAACGCATTATCGTAGAGAATGACCATATCTATCAGAATGCCGAATCTGATTAAGATTGGATCAATATTATAGCTAGAATGAAGAATAATTTTCAGCTGCTTCCCCTTGTTGTGCCTTGTTCAGTGCGCGAGCGCCCTCGAGTGGAGGAGATGTAGAATATGAATGGTACATCTATAATCTACATGTTAGATGTAAAATATACATTGTAGATGTAGATGTAGATAACACATGTAGCAAAAAAATGTAAAATGTAAAATATTTTTTTAAATTCTAAAAAATCATAAGCTCAAAATTGTATATGCTGACTGAGTACGGGTATAAGTAGAGTCGCGTCGCTAGAAACGACTCACACGTTCCTTCTCGTTTTTTTTATGGTTTAATTTTTTTTAAGAATTTTTAAAATCTGGTATTTTTATACCCGTACTCAAAAAAGAGTTAAGGAGTATATTAGATATGTGGTGAAAGTGGATGTGTGTAACGCAGAGAAGGAAACGTTTCCGACCCCATATTCTTGATCAGCATCAATAGCCGAGTCGATATAGCCATGTCTGTCTTTCTCCGTCTCGATGAGCTCCTGGATCTCAGAGACTATAAGAGCTAGAGAAACCAAATTTGGTTTCCAGACTCATGTGGTATCACACTGCTACAAGTGTATTTCAAAATTTCGCCACACCCCCTTCCGCCTTCATAAAGGACGAAAATCTGTAGCAATCACATTTTAAAGATACGATACAACTGAAAGCGCAGTATCGTAGAGAATGACCATATCTACCAGATTGCCGAATCTAAATCAGATCGGATCATAATTGTAGCCAAAATGAAGAAATTAATTTTCAGTTGCTTCCCCTGCCCCCTCATGCCTATGATCAAACAACTCATTTTCCTGCTCGCTCGCACACTCTGCCGCGTTCAGTGCGCGAGCAACCCCTAGCAGAGGAGATGTAGAATCCAAATGGTACATGTATAATCTACATGTTAGATGTAGAATATACATATTGTAGATGTAGATAACAGTTGTAGCAAAAAAAATGTAATATGTAAAATTTTTTTTTTTAATTCTAAAGATCTAAAAAATCATAAGCTCAAAAATGTATATACTGAGTACGGGTATAAGTAGAGTCGCGTCCCCAGAAGCGACTCACACGTTCCTTCTCGTTTTTCATGGTTTTTTTTAAAGGTAGGGCTTCTATTTTTCACATAACTTAAGTATCTTAAATCTGGTTGCATAGAACTTTGCAGTTCTGAATCCATAGATTTTAAAGAAAAATACCTTAATCGACGCCTAATTAATTCCCGAGTTTTTAAAATCAAAATTTCGAAGAAAAAAAAAATACCGCAAAAAATGATCACATTTGGCATTTGTCAGCTTTTCAGAACTGCAAAGCTATGCAACCAGATATAAGATACTTAAGTTATGAGATAAATAAAAGCACTACCTCTAAAAAAAAAACATTAAAAAAATTCAAGATTTAAAAAAGTTCTTAAAAAATAAACTAAAACATAAAAAACCATAATTCGTTAAAAAAATTTAAACCCCGAAATCTATAATAAAAAGTAATTTTGGGCCATAGCCTAAATGCATCACCTGATGCCGTTCTCTGGCACGTACCAAAAACGTTTGTAATATTAAAACAAAATTGTTGTTTACCATTAACATTTTTGAGCAGAATAATGTTATTAGAAAGTAACCTAATGAAATATTTAACAGAAAAAAATGTTGGCTGCCTTTGTAATGAAAAACAATTCAACAGCAATTTCAAGTGTAACTTAACAGTCACAGATTACACTACTCTACAAAATCGAACTTTTTTTCTCGAGGAACCAAACCGACTTTTTTTTGATAGATTTGGGGATTTAACATTTTTAAAGAATTATGTTTTTATTTTCTATGGCAGAACTTTTTTTTTAAGAATTTTTTAAGTCTGTTATCTTTTTAAAGCTTTTTTTTTTAGATGTAGCCCCTCTTTTTTTGACATAACTTAAGTATCTTACATTTGGTTGTTATGAACTTTGCCATTCTGAAAAGCTAATTGATGCATCTATACATTTGATCTAAACACTTTGTGATTTCAGCTTACCGTTTTGGAAATATAAAGCTTTCACAAGCTTCCCCACAAATTATATTGTCGTGTCTACCTAATCATAGTTCAATAAAACCAAAGTAGAAATACCAAAGATATAGGATTTCATTCCCTAACCCATTGCTCCGCGAGCTCTTTTTTTTTGTAATTGCTATACACAGCTTGTGCTATGTACACAGCATACCGAAAGCCCAACACATGCAAACAACTTTATGTGTATGCGATGCGTCCAGCAAAAACTTGTTTTGTTTGTTCTCTGATTGGTGTTAACCCGACTTTTGTTATGATTTTGTTGTTGAATTTTCTTCGAGTTTGTACTGTTCCCTTATTGGTATTTGTGTTTTTGTTTGTGAGTATTGGTAAGTGCTGCGCCGTAAGCTGATTTTGGGCACCTCTGCCCTAACCCATAAAAAATCAGTAATGTTCAGTCTTTTCAGTACATTTTAAGCATACAAACATTTTTTTATTCGGTTTTATGTTACTAGAAGTTTTTAAACATAAAGGATACATTTTGTTTGCTATTGGTTGTTACTATTTTCAAAATAATTTAAGTTTCTTGGTTTCGTTTGTCATTCGAATCAGATTCTCTTATGAGATTCTTATGAGTCGCCCAACATGTTCTGATTCCAACACCTTGATACCGTTGTTCCATTGATTTTAATTGTTGGTGAAATCTTACTGCGTGTTCATCACGGACGTCCCCTAGGATTGGCGGGAAAAAGTCTAAGTGGGAGTGCAGGAAATGAATTCAAATTTCATCTTTTTTTTGCGTTATTTTTTCCGAAATTTTGACTTTAAAAACTCGGGAAAAGTCGAAAAAAAATAACATTTTTGGTTTTAGGTAGACACATTAATTGGGCGTCGTATTGGTAAGGTATTGCTCATTAGAATCTATGGATAAACGGTCAATTTGGAGCCGTTTGACCAAAACAACTCAAAAATAATTTTACCTAAAATAAAAGCTTTTCGAAAAAAAAAAAATACCGCATAAAATTATGAAATTTGAAAGCTTAATATCTTCTAGGCGTTAAGCTGCAGATACAAAAGGTCTGGGTCGGATTTATAGCTGCGTTTGTCAGCTTTTCAGAACTGCAAAGTTCTGTGCAACCAGATATAAAATACTTAATATAATAATACACTACCTCTGAAAAAAAAAACAAAAAAAAATTTTTTTTTAATTCTTTAAAAAAACTACACGATATAAAAAAACCACAATTCGTTAAAAAAATTTTAAACCCCAAAATCTATAAGAATCTAAATTTTGGGCCACAGCCTAATTCTAGTGTTGACTAGTGTTATTGGTACACTTTTTTTTTGTAATTATGGGATTAGGGTATTGCCTACATGATTTGGAATGACTTCAGCCAAGCCTTTAGGCATTGAAATTACCAAATTTTGTTAAAAAATTTTTGTCTATTTTGGACCATTCTTCGATAATTACCTTTTTGAGCTCGCTCAAAGTTTCAACTTGTCGCCCATTGCTATAAACATTGATCGAGAGTATTCCCCAAACATTCTCGATAGGGCTTAAATCGGGACTACATTCAGGCCACACCAAAAGATACATTTTTTGGTCCTCAAAGAACTGCTTTGTCGCTTTTGATACGTGGATTGCAACGTTTTCCTGCTGAAAAATCAAATTTTCCTCCCAGTATGTTTCACTAAACGGTATTAATACGTCGTCCATAAGGCTTATGTACATCTGAGAATTCATTCGTGATGATACAAAACATACAGGGTATCTCCCGGCGTGTCTAAATGCAGCCCATACCATAAGCGAAATATCCGGAAATTGCGAGCATAGCAAGACTTGCGTTAACGGCGTTTATCCCTCCAGTACATCATTTTTCCGTCAGGACCATCCAAGTTGAACTTTTTTTCGTCACTGAAGATAGATAACGTTTTCCCATTCACTTGTCCAAAATTTATACTTCTCTGCAAATAACAGACGAGCTGTTTTATGTCTGGTAGAAGCATAGGTTTGAGTACCATTTTTTCATATTTAATGTTATCATAACTTAATATTACTGAATACGACGGCGGCTGATCTTAAGAGACAGTTTAGCCTTTATATCCCGTGAACTAGTCGGTGTACTTACAGCTAGACTCTTTATTTGTCGTTTTGTTCGTTCAGACACTGTGTAAAGTCGGCCCCTTTTCATTGAACTATTATTAGCTTCCGGGTTTTTTAAATATTTTTGGGGAGTATTCTTACTAATTTCTGCTATATTGGCTATTTTGCGAATGCTTTTGCCTTCCTTGCGCAGATTAAGGATAATATTTTGCATATTCTCCGACAACTTAACTCCATTCGCCATTTTAACTGTCTTTACGTGTCGCACGGTATCAAATTGACAAATTTATTTTGTCCTTGATAACACTAGTCAACACGTTTTGTCCTCAAGGAACAAAACGAACTTTTTCTTAAAGATTTGGGGCTTAGAAATGGTTTAGAAATTCCCATTGGGAATTGGGATCGCGATCAGGTACCAAATGTACAACCCTTTTTTGTTTGCTTTGTTCCGAATTGGCAGTTGGGCCCGCAACCTTCGAAAAGGTATTTTTTGTTCATTTTTTCCATATTTTAGGTTTGGTTAACGAATTTTAGCTCCAAAGTCTCTCCATAGATTTTAATGAGCGATACCTGGAACGACGCCAAATTAATGCACCTATACACAAAAAAATAGAGGACACAGGATATAATTTTTTTTCCTGAGTTTTTAAAGTCAAAATTTCGTAAAAAATACCTCACAAAAATCATCATTTTTGCTTTATATTTCCCAGACGGTAAGCTGTAATCACAAAGTGTTCAGGCTTAACTTCTAGCGGTTTTAATTATCTTTTCAAAATAGCAAAGTTCTTTACAACCAGACATAAGATACTAGAGTTATGTGAAAAAAACAAGCGCTTCCTCTGAAAAAAGCTTAAAAGAAAAATACCAGACTTCAAAAATTCTTCAAAAAAAAGTTCTGCCATAGAAAAAAACCATAATTCTTTAAAAAAATGTAAAGCCCCATATCTATCAGAAAAAGTCGGTTTAGATCCTTGAGGAAAAAAAAGTTCGATTTTGTAGAGTAGTGTAATTAAATTTACGTGTATACAGATAGTAAGAGTCAAACACTTACGTTAATTTACGAAAAACTGAAATAAACAGTCAATTACCACAACTTTCTTGATGGTGTACCAACAATAATTTCCTACTAGGAAAAAAAAAATTTCATAACAGATTGGGAAACAGGTTGGGAAAAAGTCCCCGAATAAAAAATTCGAACTTATAACCTGCCGTTAATTTATTGATATACAAGCACATTAAATAAATTTGTTGGGTCGTTACAAATGCTTACCAGTTTTTAATAATTCAAAAAAATAGCTATGATAAGTGAGTGTCCCAATATTTATTTCGACCAGGTAGCGAATGCAGTGCCGTCTACCGATTTCCCTTTGGTGCAGGCATGCTAGTTGGTTGACATCTGTCCCCCTACATCGTTCCTGATGTGTAGATCCAGCAGCTTTTCTAGAGTTTTGAGTAGAAAGGAGGTGAGGCTTATAGGTCTAAATACCTTGGAGCTCATATAGCTGCACTTTCCTGCCTTTGGAATGAAGGCAATCCTCGAGGTCCTCCATTGGATAGCCTGTGCTCAGGCAAGCTGAGTATATTGCAGGGAGCCATGGGGTGATCACGTCTTTGGTCGCCTGTAGCATGGCTGGAAATATACCGTCTCGTCCAGGTGCTTTTGTAGCCGCAAAGCAGTCTATAGCCCAGTGGATTCTCTTAGACGATATGAGATCTGTTGGAGGGTGCTGTTCCTCAGTTGCTAGGTCCTGATGCTCTGTAGCGTCAGCGACCTCGGTGCATCCTGGGAAGTGGGCTTCCATTAGTGATGTAAGGGCTTCTTCGCTGCCCTCAGTCCACTGTCCATCATTTCGTTTCAGCTGACTCTGTATGGCGGGTTGCTTTGATAGCAACTTCCGGAGTCTGGCCTTTTCTGGGACTTTCTTGATGGTGGAGCAGAAGTTCCTCCACGAGTTTCTTTGTGCCTTGATTGATCATCTCATCGTTCGCCGGTTTGGCGATTTTGAAATATTCATTGAGGTTGTTTCTTTGGAGCGTTAGGTCCCGGTTCCACCAGAGTGGTTTGGTCCTCTTTTTCGTTCTCGAGGGTGGGCATGATGCGTGGTACGCATCCAGTTGTTCCTTGGATAGGGTCTCTAGGGACGTTTCTATGTCTTCCGGGGATTTCACTGTGCCCGGACGAGTCGCGAGCTTCGAGGTAACTGTCTTTTTAAACTTTTCCCAGTTTGTGTTCCGGGGGTTTCTATAGACAGTTATCTTCGGAGAGTGTTTAAATTCGCACTTAAACTGAATGTACTTGTGGTCTGAGAAAGATGGTCTTTCAAGGACTCTCCAGCCAGATACCAAAGTACTCTTTACCGTTACGAGTGTTAAATCTAGCACGTTTGAAAAGGTGGGACCTACGAAGGTGTATTCCTCTCCTACGTTTGCTACGTCTAAGTTAGTCGATAGTATAAAGTCTAGGAGTGACTCACATCTATCGTTGATGTCGCGGCTTCCTCACACGTTGTGATGTGCGTTTGCGTCCGTACGAACGAGAAGTTGGTGGTCTTTCGAGCTGGCTTCCGCCACTAGATGCCTCAACTCTTCAGGTGGAGCTGGCCTGTCGTGTGCCATGTAGCAGGAAGCTACCAGCAGGCGCCTTTCCTTACTTTCTAGCAACACCACGGTCAGATCGTCAGTGAGACATAAGGTAAGCATTGATTCCTTTTCGTTCGAGTATGGCGGTTATGTTCCTGCTTACCGACGGTGGATAGAAAACGTTAAAATTTCAGGACTTTAGTCCGGCCACAGCATTGCCTGATGCAACCCATGGCTCCTGGACTAAGGCTATATCGGCGGGCCCTTGCTCCATTTCAAAGAGGAGCTCCGCCAACGCAATTATGCTCTTATGTAAGTTGAGCTGCAGCACACTCAACATATGTGTCTGGCTCAGCTCCGCTCGACGGGTTGACTACTACCGTCAGGTCACCGTCCTCCTCCGAGTACAGCGCAAGACCCTGGGCGGCATCCACGATGGCGCTTTTTCAGACGCAGGTAAACACTGCCCATCCCACACGCCATGTTCCCGAATCTTGGGTACAGCAGGTCCTCTGCCTCCTTGCTGATCTGGATGATCGCACTCTGGCCCCCCTCATTGGGTAGTGGGCTCCCAATGTGCAGTATCCTCCAGTTCGCCGTTGGCACATCAGGATTCTGCCGCTGTAGCAGCTTCAGCGCACGGTCCCCTTGGATTGCGATGGTGAAGAGTACCTTTGCCTTTGGTATGGACGGGACTAGCTCCCTGTCCACCACCTCCAGTTTGGCCCCCTCCCACAACGCTTCTAATTGGCAGACCGTTTGCGTCAGCCACTTGAGTGTGGGGTCGTCAATACACTTGAGTATTTTGACCCCGTTCAGCCACCCTGCTCCATCGCTTTGAGCTGGGGTTTCTTCGCCTGTTTGGGTGTGGGGCCTGCCACCTTGGACCCACGTTGCCGCTTGCTCAACGGATTGTCCTTAATGGCACTCTCGGTCGGGCGTTGCCTTTTGGTGGCGAGACTTTCCTCCACCGTGTTGGCAAATCCTTCCGTCGATGCCTTCATCTGCGGCATCTGCGCGAAGTGTAGCCGTCGTTGTTAATAGCCAAACAATCCACTCAGCGTACCAAGGAAATTCCATCTAAACCATCAGCTTGGTGCAACAAGGCTCTATCTGACGATGATCAGGATCTACCGCCGCAAACTCCATTAAATGAATGATTGTAGTCGTTCTGACTCCAAACAGAGCAAAATCGGCACGAAAAAACACGACGAACAAAAAAAATAAAGTTTTATTGCCCGATACAAATGTACTAAAATTTTGGAAGAATGCAAATAACATAAAAGCGTTACAACTTTTAGCTAGAAAAATATTAAGTATTCCAGCCAGCTCGGCTACAAGCGAGAGGGTGTTTTCTACCTCGGGACAAATAATAAATGAACTCCGTACACGCTTATTAAGCTCTAACCTTGATAAATTGTTATTTTTATACAAGAATATGTTAATAAAAACGTATATGTAATTAAAATCGATGTTAATAAGGGTATTAAAAAAAAAGTATAATATTTCGTGTTGGACCGTGCTGGACCGTGTTCGGAAATTTTTTAGCCGTGCGTGTTGAAAATTTTCATTTTCGTGTCGTGTTGGGTCGTATCGGAAAATTGCAGTACATGCCCATCTCTAGTTTGGAGCATTTAAAGTGCGCTTATATGCGTGCCATTATGATTTTGATTAATGTTAAAACGTCTCATCTTTGTTTTCTCTTTGGCAGCAAGGCTCTTAAAATAAATAACCTTCAGTTTCTCGTTATTTTTAGATATTTTATCTGTTTAAATGGTTTTGCTACACCTGTCATCTACATTTCTCTTGTTACACTTCCGCCAGGAAGTTCTTACACTGCACGAGGCAGAGTGTGTGACCGAGAGAGATAATAAGAGAGTAAGCGCTGCAGCGCTGGAATGGCTGAGTTAGCCATGGGAAAACTAATTTCTTCATTCTGGCTATAATAATGATCCAATCTGATCCAGATCTATCGGCAATTTGATAGATGTGGACATAACTTATGAGCGCTGTTCTATGGTGAGGTTTACCGGTACGCCCCATGAACAGAGGGAGCTCACGGGTTTTCAATTCTCTTTTCGGCTCTGACCGCGAGCCCGCTGCCCGATAGCTTCGTCTGTTTGTAAGAAACGAGCCGAGCGAGCTCGAGACCGCTCAGCAGATGCGCACAGGGCCCACTGCAGCTTGACAAATTATAAAGTGAAAAAGGGTTCAATACATTTGTGTACATATCTCATAAACTAAAATTATCTTGAAAATTAGATTCGCTAAAGCTCTGGAAAATATTCTACTAGATGTCTACATTTATTTTATTCAAAGCATTCAACAAATATTTTTTAATTTTGCCACCTCTTTTCGGCTGAGTCCCCACTGTAAATACACACAATACAAACAAATAACATCTTTAAGCCTAGTACTCAGATCGAAAAACTGTTTGCCAGCAAACGAATGTCATATATTCTTCGAGCAGCCAATGTGTGAGCAGAGGTGTGCACTGCATTCCGTACGGTTACTCTGCTCAGACAGCTGCTTGGTTTTGTTTAAAGTTAATAAAATGCACTTCTTCGGCTGGGGCCGCTCTTCCCCAGCCATATCCTGGGCTCCCCAATATTTTATTGGCAAGGTAATGTGTCTGACTATCAGCAGCAGCAGATGGCGACGCCTCCCGTGCCGGACACCGTGAAGAAAAAATGTTTTGAAAACAATATATGTTTTATATATATGAAAATTAATAAAAATAATAAATTATAATATCCATATAATTGTCATTCATATAATACTGCATTAGCTAGATTCTATTTTTCTTCATTATTAAAATATTTCATTTGGTTTTTTGTTCTCTTATTGCAATGTTTGCTTCGTGTTTGCTGGCAAATTATATCAAATTGATATCTTTTTCGAGGTGGGTCGAAACATACCAAAAAAACCAGCATATACTTCGGATACTTTTCCAGTATATACCGACCTTTTTGTTTTTTGACTTTGTCTTCCGTACAGAGCCTAGAGAACAGCTGCTATTCCGGCCCTGGACCTATTCCCGTCGTCAGACGGACATTTACGAAGCCAAAAGCAGGGGCAAAGGCTATACTAAAAGAGAATGGAAGAAATACCCCGCGCGCCCGTACCTTAAAGTGTAAAACGAAAATTGAACGATCATTTTCTCCTCGTGTAACATCTTTGTATGGTATAGTCTTTGATTGTAGGGACAGGTATATCTTACTGGCTATAATTTTAAGGGATAATTCAGGGGATAGGGTATGATAAAGATTATTATAATTAGAGCATAAGATTCGAAAAGGGTTAGACCTAGAGAAGGGTAAACGAAACGGACGAAAGGTACGGGTAGGTCTAAGGGGAACAGAAAAGTCAAGCTGGCCAAGAAGTGATTCTGAGTCAACAAGCCCAGCTAGGAGCTTGTGTAGAAACATAACGCCGTTACAAATTCTGCGATGGCGCAATGGTCTAAAAGTTATAGCCTCGATTTATACGGTGGCAAGATTCTATCCGAGTCCCAGTTAAAATTACGTAAAGCAAAAACTCATTTAGGTCGAGTTGAAGGCGTTTGTGCAGGTACCAATCAGAGTAGGAGAAATAGTTTTTGACATCGTCAGCGTACATGTGTAGAAGAGTATGTTATAACTTGAGGAAGGTCATTCACAAATAAGATAAACAGAAGTGGACCTAAATGACTACCTTGTGACACTCCTGATGTAACATTAACAACATTTGACATTCAGTTTAGAAGATTATTGGGGAAACCAATTAAAGAAAGATTGTGAATGAGCAGAAAATGATTCACGGAGTCAAAAGCCTTGCTAAAATCCGTGAAAATTACGTCTGTTTGCAGTGAGCTTTGAAATCCTCGGTTAATTGCAGAAGTAAACTCGAGAAGGTTTGTCTATGTTGATCGATGTTTAAAAAAACCGTGTTGCGATGGAGATATCAGACTACTACATAGGTGCTGTAATTGCCTGGTAACAAGGCACTCAAGCAGCTGCGAATTTCGGAAAGCTTTGCAATACCTCGATAGTTCTCAATGAGAGATCTTAAACCCTTTTTGTGCAGCGGAATGATGTAGGATTCGTTCCAAATCACTGGAACACAAGACCGTTCCAATGATATGTTGAAAAGATATGTCAAGGGTTGGCATAAGGACTGCGCACAGGAATTTTTTTTAAATACAACTTGGTACTTGGTACCTTGTCTGGACCTGCCGAGAATGATATGTCAATAATTGACAAACCTTCTAGAACATCACTTTCCTCAAAGAAAGGCAGATAAATGATGTTGGCATGAGGTAAATGGTAGGGATACGGAGTGGATGCGTGGTAGATATGTGACGTGTACGTTGATTGGAAGAAGGTGGCAAATAAATTAGCAATACCAGCAGCAGAAGATTCTGAGTTGTTTTGATAATGAAGGGATGGAGCAAATGCATTGGACTTACGTTTAAAATTTACGAACGAATAGAATTTGTTTGGATCACCACGGAAATTTTTACTACACCGTGAAAGGTATTGATTATAACACAGACTATTAACAGTAAGGAATTAATTACGAACAGAGGACTATTGGGCGAAGACAGACATAGATCCAGTATTCTGATACTTTTTATAGAGCCTGTTTTTCTTTTCTTTAAATAAGACAAATTTTGGAGAACCAGGTAGGTTTTGACGAAACAGATTTGATAACAGGAACATATATATTAAGGGCGTCGTTAATAGTATCACAGAACGAATTGACTGTTTCGTCAATGTTTTGTAACGCGTGGAGAAAAGACCAGTTAACGTGCGAGAGGTGAAGACTTAGCTCAGCAAAATTTGTTTTCCGAAAGCACTTTATGCGACTGGGGGCCATGGGATTGGCAGCACAACTGGATCGGACACACTCAAGGGATATAGCTAAAGTTGTATGGTAGGGGTCTTCAGGAGTGATACTGGACTTACTCAGGAGAACGTAGCTAGAGCAGCATCACAAACAAACAAAAGGTCTAGGAGTCTGTCCCTACTATTTCTTATTGAATTGATTTGGACAAGGGAGACATCGGTAAGCCCGTCGATAAAATCGTTGTGGTGATTTGGTAGCAACCGGTTAGACTTATCACTAGGCAGCCAAGAAAGAAGTGGTAAGTTAAAATCACCCTTGACA
Source organism: Drosophila obscura (assembly GCF_018151105.1). Lineage (NCBI taxonomy): Eukaryota > Metazoa > Arthropoda > Insecta > Diptera > Drosophilidae > Drosophila > Drosophila obscura. The sequence goes on from NW_024542846.1 coordinate 339,530, forward strand.
ATAATATGGTCGTTGCAACCTAAAGTAGATGCAATAGTCTGAATTGCAGAAAGGTGATATGAGTAAACCTCAGCCTTTGATTTGGGAGGAATGTAGGAGCAAGTCAAACAGATGGATACTGATCCAACTCAAACTTTGACTGCAATGAATTCAATGCCATAGATATTGTTGAATGGGAACAACTCAGATGAGAAATCCGTTTTAACAGCAATCAGAACCCCACCAGCAAAAGATGGACGGGGTCCATTCTATAAGTGATAAACTTAGGAACGAAAATTTCATGATCACAGTCGGAAGAGTTAAGCCAGGTTTCAGTTAAAGTGACAGCGTCAAAGTCAAAGAGAGGCACCTTTCGTAAGTATTTGACACAATTTACCTATTTAGGTTTTTGAACTACCAGGGACAGTATATTGGGACTCTGGATAAAGTCTTTATGTAGGAACTCATGCATAATTGTATGCTTAGGCCAAATAGACGGATCAAGTGATCTAGATAGTAAAGAAAAAGGAAGTAGAATCTTAAAGTAGAAAATATTGCGCTTATGTCTAAAAATGAATTTGGTCAAAGATAGCCGTTCGAGGTACCACTGCTCTCAGTTGAAGTCCCGACCGAGAGAAAGAAGGTGGAGCCACTCCCAAAAGTGATCTCGTGGCAGAAACGATGGCAGCGTCGGTAGCAACGGAAGGAACAGGAACGGTGACACGAACAGTGGGGACATCATCAGCAGCAAGCACTTCACCACTGGGAGCACTCACAGCGGTGGCGACAATGATGGATGTAACTGCATCATTGCTATTCGGTGTAAGAAACACCGGAGCGACTGATGGCGGATTGAGTAATGGCGAGGCATGACCGCTCGGAGTAGCAAAGAATTCCGATGAATGTAGATGAGAACAAAGCGTTCCAACTCCAATAGGTTGCACTCAAAAGTTTGAGGCTAAGGAATTGGGTTTCCAGGGTCAGGAACTTCTTGTTGAGAGCGATAAATTGCTTCCAGACATCCTGAAAACCAGTACGAGTCTGTCTCATAAAAGTGCGCATTTCGGCCTCAATCTCCCGGCAGGCCAAACATGACCAAGTCAGACCCATACGCTTTGAGATGAGATCGCGTAGCCGCCCACAATTACCACCACCAGCAATTTTATATGGGCGACATTGTCGCATAGCCTGCAGCTGAGGAATGAATCGCCAACTATGTTGCCACCGAATTCGCATTCCTTTGCACTGCAGACAACAGCCTAACTCTCAATAACTGTTTTTTCTCTCTCACTCTTGTAACTTTCTGTGCAGTAATGCTCTTACTTATAAGCTGTTGCTGCAACCACTCTCCTCTCTCATCTTATCTCTCTAAGCCAGCGATGCCCAGGCCCATTGCCCTCCGAGCCCTTTCGTTTTTGTAATTGCCCTCAGCATAGGAAACCAATTCATGTATGCATACACAGTTTGTGATGTGTGTGCCAGCATACCGAAAGCCCAACACATGCAAACAACTTTGTGTGTATGCGATCCGTCCAGCAAATACCGGTTTTGTCTCTTCTCTAATTGGTGTCAACCCGACAGTTGGTATTGTTTTTTTTGTTGTCTTTTCTTCGAGTTTGCACTGTTCCCTTATTGGTATTTGTGTTTTTGTTTGTGAGTATTGGTGAGTGCACTGCCGTAAGCTGAATTTGGGCATCGCTGCTCTAAGCATTTGCTCTGCACAGTTGTCTGATTGCTATTAGTTTTGAACTTTTTTTTTCCGAAACAAAAAAAATAAAAGACATCAATATGGAATTTTCTGCTGGTTACTTACTCCGACCACTCCCTTAGTGCAGCAGTTGATTACGTTTGCTACTCCAAGGGCAACGATCTCTGCTGGTGATGCAGATTCGGGAGCCGAATGCGTTACTTCGGAGAGTATGCAGTTAGAAATGTCTGTAGCGTCCGTGTCCATCGAGTCCGCACCCAACCCCTTAACTATCCCCTCAGTTTCGCTCCCTAAAGAGTTTAAGGCTAAGAAAAAGAATGTGCCCCCCATTACTCTTCCTAGCATTCAGACCAGTGCTCCATCTTTACCCTCATCTTCCACCTCAACTTCCACCCATCCAAAAAACTAACTTCCTCTCTTTTAGTTACCTACCAGAATGCTAGAGGCCTGCGTAGTAAGTTCAGCACTCTTTTTCTTGAGAGTCTCTCATTCTCGTCCCATGTTATTGTGTTTACCGAGACCTTGTTCAAGCCGGCCATCCTCAGTTTCGAAGTTTTGGCAGGTCGGTACACAATTTTTAGAAATGACCGTTCGTCTCGACGTGGAGGTGGGGTCCTCATTGCAGTGGACTCAAACTTCACGTCGGAACATTTCATTTCAGGTTCAACAAGACCTGGAATTCCTGTGCGTAAAACTGACTCTACCAGGCTTTTCCATTTTCATTACTTGCTCGTATATTCCACCTTCCTCGGATATCTTAATATACGAGCATCACCTGTCCGCTTTAAAAACTGTTTCTTCCTCGCTATCAGATAAAGACCATATGAGGTTAGGTTAGGTTTATAGGGCTGCTCGACTGAAGTCGAGGTCACTCGGAGGCAAGTCTGCCCATTGTGATGCCCACACTCGTCACGGGATATTGTCCGGTGCCTAGGGAGGTTTCGCGAACCATCCCGAGGCCTCTATAAAGAGCACCAGTTTCTCTACAGGCATGTTTGCCAGGCTGTCCAGATCTCGGGAGGCGCCACCGAGTATTCGGTGACGTCTCCCCATGAGTGCAGGAAGACCATATGATAGTTCTTGGCGATTTCAATTTGCCAGGTACTGTTTGGTCTTCGGTAAACGAGTCTAATAGCCTTGTGCCCATGTCACTACATGACTTTATCGACGGCTTGCTAGACCCCTATCCCTGTCTCAAGTCAACCATATGAAAAATTCCTTGGGTCGATTGCTTGATCTGTGCTTTGTCTTGGATCCGACCATAGCGTTGTTAACCCGAGCCCTCCCGCTCACTATACCTGAAGACTCCTACCATCCTACATTCGAAGTGTCAGTCGATATTGGCCCTACTGTATTGGATCGAATGGGTAGGCTATCTAAACGTTTCCGCTGCATTCGTAAAGCCGAGTTTACGAAGCTTAGTAACCTCATTAGGGATTTTGATTGGGCCGCTCTGTACTTGTGCACTGACGTTATGAAAGGCACAAACATTTTTCAGAATGCACTTGACACATTTTTTGATTCTTGTGTCCCACTTCCTTGTCCGGTTAGATCTGGGAAGTTGGTTCTCCCTCTTCTCTCTCTCGCTATTTAATAGCTCGGTCAAATTTCTCCGTTCTTAACGCTCAATGCTATAAAAATTACCTATCTCGATGTAGGATACGATTTTCACAGGACCCTAAACAGTTTTACAGCTTCGTAAATAGTAAGCGTAGAACGTCCGCACATCCATCCTAGCTATCATTTCTCAATATGTCAGCAAACAATAATCAGGAAATTGCCGATCTTTTTGCCAAATTTTTGCAAACAACCTATTCTCATGAAAGCTACTCTGGTCAGCCGTATCCATACAGTTTACCAAGGTCGAATGGCATTTTCAGCCCCTTGTTATATGAAAGCTCACTGCTTCATGATCTTCGACTAGTTAAGCCGGTGTTTTCACCAGGTCCCGACGGAGTTCCCGGCTGTGTACTTAGGTACTGTGCCGACGCTCTGTGTGGACCCCTGTATAAACTATTCACCCTTTCCATTAACTCTTCATGCTTCCCCCCCATCTGGAAGGAATCTGTTATTATTCCGCTCCATAAGAAAGGTAGCAAGTCTGATGCAAATAATTATAGAGGTATATCTAAGTTATCCACTATTCCCAAAATGTTTGAAAAAATTTTAGCTCCGCATTTGCAACATCTCTGAAAATCACTTATATCTCCGTCTCAGCACGGATTTATAAGTCGGCGATCAACAACCGCCAATTTATTAGAGTTCTTTTATCATTAAAGGCTTGAAAGGTAACTTGCAACTTTACACTGATTTCAGTAAAGCATTCGTTTCTGTAAACCATTCCCTTCTAGCACAAAAACTTGACCTTTTAGGGTTTCCGCCTAATCTTTTGAGATGGGTTTCTAGCTACCTTCGCTCTAGGTCTCAAAGAGTCCTCTTCAAAAACTCCTTCTCTTCACCTGTTAAGGTTACTTCTGGAGTACCACAGGGCAGCCATCTAGGCCCCCTACTATTCACACTCTTTATTAATGACCTGCCTTCAGTATTCAAAAACTCTCGAGTACTCATGTATGCGGATGATGTTAAACTCTGCGTCCAGTATATGGTGCACCCAGTGCAAAGTACAACAGGAGCGTAGCCTTAACTGCGTGGCCTTAACTGGGATGCAAGTGGGAGACGGCCATCTTACCCTCGTAGATTGCTTTTAATAAACCTTCCAACCTTAGTTAGTCGTAGAAAAATGCTTGGGGTGATTTTTATGCACATCCTGATCAAAAGTGACGTAGATAGCCCTGACTTGTTGAGCCGCATAAACTTTACGGTTCCTATTAGATCTACTAGAAACTTCATTCCTTTGTTCCTTCCGCTTTGTAGATTCAATTATTCCTTGCACGAACCATTTATGGTCCTATGCTCGGACTTCAATTCCCTCTACCATATAATATCCACCACTAATTCCCTTCCTCTTCTTAAATCACTAATACTTACATACCTTTACCGCAATTAGTACAATTTCTTAGCAATCTTTGCATGTTTAGCTCTTTAAGTTGTGTTTAGCTTTAATTTTCCTCGAATTTTAGTCTAACACCTATCTTTCCTGCATGATCGGTTCGGTAACACGCATCGCGCGTCAAGCGGCAGCGCCCCTCGGTCGGTTGGCGGGAGGAGGGGCTGCGTTTCTGCCTGGGTTCCGCGCGTAACAGGCTTCGGCTTGGTGTCGCATGGGCCACTTGATGGTGCAGTCATTGCATATCAACGTCCCGAGAGATAAAAACAAGAGGGGACAGACGAACGGACAGACAGACATGGCTATATCGACTTGGCTATTGATCAAGACAGAACGAAAGACTGGAAGTGGCTCAAAAATAGTTTTGAAAGTGGTGAGGTGCGGCACTACTATTTCAATGTTCGCAGATGTATATACAAACTTTATTTTGTCGAAAACGCTTTCTTCTGTGCGTTACACACATCCACGTCGACCATAAATCTAATATACCCCTTAACAGTTCGAGTACGGGTAGAAAAACTTTGCCCCAAATTTTGTTGCATAGTTTTTCGAAGTGCCGAAAATAATTTTCAAAATTTCGTGTTAAATTTAAAGCAGCTGACGCGAAATATATTTTAAATCATCAATAATACTTGAAACAATCATGTATTTTATCTTAAGCAAAGGACAATCCAACTCTGGAGCACCCAACAATCATCAAGGAAACTCTACATTACCACTAATTAACTTGCCAGAACTAAAAGATGTATGTACTGTACAAAAAATGTATACAACAATAATATAAATATATATATATTTGCTTACAAGGATCAGCTGTCAAGTGAACAAACAAAAGCATCGGCATCTGGAGCTCAATGGGTGTGTTCAGTAAATGTTGCTGAGTTTCGAAGCTTAGTCAAAACCCTCGTCGGTGGAGTTAAAACAATTACATGGGGTTTTTTTAATTCAAAAGTAAGTTAACAATTTATTTTCAAATTGTATTTTTTTCTAATATCTTTTACAGTTTCAGATTACTGATACAAGTCTTGTTACGCAAGAAAAGCTTTTTAATCCAGAGATTTTATGTGTATATATTGACTTAGTTCATTTTGCAATGGAGGCTTTAGATATTTATACAATTAACGTTAATCCAAACCAACAGCGGACTTCAGGATTAATATCTAGAAGTAAAGAAGAAAAAGAAGTTTTGGAGCATTTCAGTGGCATTGTAAGTGAAAAAGGATTAAGCACCACATGTCCGATTTATATTTTGATTTTTAATGATTTGATGATTGATTTTAATGGGTTCGAAATAGCCTTCTTCCAAACCAACCATTTTTAACTAATTCCAAGTATTTGTGGTAGTAAGACATTCTAATGTGGATCAGCAAATTTCTTTTCAGTTTTTAAGCTATTTTATTTTATTTAAAAACAAAAATTTGGATGTGTCATAGAGTGACTTACATAAATCACACTAGTCGACAAAACTGAAGTTTTTTTTTCTGCTTCGAACCTAGCCCACTTTTTCTGTTAGGTTTGGAGCTTTGAAATTATTTGATTAGTCTAACTATCTTACAGTTGGTTGTAATAAACTTTATCATTCTGAAAAGCATATCAACGCAGCTATAGACGTAAACATTTAGAGATTTCAGCTTACCATTTGGGAAATATTAATCTTTGAAATCCAAAAAATATGATTTTTGTTTGGTACTTTCTTCAAAATTTTGACTTTGCATTCGAAAAGTCGAAAAAAATTATATCTGGTGTCCTTATATTTTTTGTATATAGGTACAAAAAATTTACAGTTTTAGGGAAGAACTTATTTTCCAAACCATCTAGTTACCCCTACTCAAAAAGAGTTAAGGGGTATATTGTGTTGGTGGTATGGAGAATGAATCGTTTCCGACCCCATAAAGTATTTATATTCTTGATCAGCATCAATAGCCGAGTTGATATAGCCATGTCTGTCCGTCAGTCCGACTTGATGAGCGCCTAGATCTCAGAGACTATAAAAGCTACCCCAACCAAATTTTGTTTCCAGACAGACTCATGTGATATCACACTGCTAAAGTGTATTTTAAAATTTCGCCCCGCCCCTTCCACCACGTCAAAGGACGAAAATCTGAGGCATCCACAATTTTTAAAGATACCAGAAAAATAAAACCGTAATATCGTAGAGAATGACCATATCTACCAGATTACCGAATCTGAATCAGATCGAAAATTATTATAGCCACAGTAAAAAAATTAATTTGCAGTGGCTACCCCCACCTCCTCCTGCGCTGGTGACGCTACTTATTCTCTTTCTCGCTCGCACACACTCTGCCCTGTGCAGTGCGCAACCTTTCGCAGAGAAGATGAAGAATCTACATTGTAGATGTATAATATACATTTCAGATGTAGAATATTAGATGTAGATTAGGCTGGGACAAACAATTTTTTTTTCGAAACTTAAACGTTTTGTTAGCTTGAATTTAATAGTAATTTAGATGTTTTTAATTTTTTTTTTTTTTTTTTAGAGGTTGCTACCGAATTTTACAAAAAATTGTAATCAAGAATATTTATCGATCTAGAAGCCAAACGGGTCCGAACCGCAAAAAGGGCTTTAAAACTTATGTAGAAGAATATTCATAAAACATGTAAAAAAAAAACTCTGGAAAACTAAGGAATATATTTTTTTTAATTTCAAGTAGAAAAACAGCCAAAAACAAGAAGGAACGTACGAGTCGCTTCTGGGGACGCGACTCTACTTATACCCGTACTCAGTCAGTAAATACATTTTTGAGCATATGATTTTTTAGAATTTTAGAATCCAAAAAAAATTTTACATTTTACATTTTTTTTACTACATCTGCTATCTACATCTACAATGTATATTCTACATCTCCTCCGCTAGGGGTTGCTCGCGCACTGAACGCGGCAGAGTGTGCGAGCGAGCAGGAAAATGAGTTGTTTGATCATAGGCATGAGGGGGCAGGGGAAGCAACTGAAAATTAATTTCTTCATTTTGGCTACAATTATGATCCGATCTGATTTAGATTCGGCAATCTGGTAGATATGGTCATTCTCTACGATACTGCGCTTTCAGTTGTATCGTATCTTTAAAATGTGATTGCCACAGATTTTCGTCCTTTATGAAGGCGGAAGGGGGTGTGGCGAAATTTTGAAATACACTTGTAGCAGTGTGATACCACATGAGTCTGGAAACCAAATTTGATTACCATAACTCTTATAGTCTCTGAGATCCAGGCGCTCAACAAGACGGACGAACGGACAGACAGACAGACATAGCTATATCGACTCGGCTATTGATGCTGATCAAGAATATATATACTTTATGGGGTCGGAAACGTTTCCTTCTCTGCGTTACACACATCCACTTTTACCACAAATCCAATATACCCCTTAACTCTTTGTAGCTGCACTTTAACGTCTGGAAGATTTCACGCTTTCAAGTTCAAATTGGATTTTTTAGGTATTTTTGACTTAAAAACTCGGATATTCTGATGGAAGTCAGAACTACACTGATAGAAACAGAGTTATATCCTTTTCTATGAATATCTAGAAGGGAAAAAGGTATAATTTGTGCGGGACCTGCACCAGGACCAGGATTTCAACATTTGACCATAACAGTTATTTATGTATATCTATCCACAACAAGGCTTAGGTATAAGGAACAATAACAAGGTATAGGACCACAACATTTACAGCCCCAATTGGACATGAACAGATAGGATATATGTTGGAGATATATCCATACCTAGGACTCGGTAAAACCAAAACTACAGGTCCTTTTTGTTTTCTGCAATCCCATTTTGGCAGTTTGACCAGCAACGGAATTTTTTAGGTAAAATGAGTTTTGAGGCTGCAACTTGGCCGTTTATCCATTGATTCTTACAAACGATACCTCAAACGACGCCTAATTAATGCGTCCATCTAAAACCTAAAACGCCAAGCCAAAACCAAGAAATATTTTTTTGTCGACTTTTCCTGAGTTTTTAAAGTAAAAAATACCGCAAAAAAATTATCAAATTTGAATATGAAAGCTTAAAATCTTCCAGACGTTAAGCTGCGTCAAAACTGCAATGCTATATGCAACCAGATATAAGATACATAAGTTATGTGGAAAATAGAAGCACTACCTCTGAAAAAAGCATCAGAAAAAGTAAATTTGGGCCACAGCGGAAAAAAATTTAAATTTTATCGAGTAGTGCAAGGAAGGATAGGAACAAATATACTTACACAAATTGCAATTTTTTCAGAAAACAAATTTTCATACAAAAATGTATAAAAATAAAATCTATCATAAAATGTTCTGTTCTACAGAATGACACAAAATTAAATAAGCGTTCAAACATACATTTTAATAACAAATTAGAGCTTTTTTTTGATTAAAAACTAATTTTCGAGGAACCTACTTATAAAAAAGTAAAAACTTTGTATAGAAACAACGCCACATACTCTAGCTATCATTTAAAAACAACCGCTTGCAATTTGCTGCACGCGCTGCGGAGAAATGAAATAGGCGTTCAAAAACACACTTTTTTTTACCAAATTTAAGATTTTTTTGATTAGGAACCTATTTATATTTGTTGCACGCGTTGCGGAGATTACACACGGATTTTTTGTATAAATTTATAGTATTGATATAAAAATTTTATTTTTTCGTAATGTTTTCTGTAGATTCGGTTTATATGTACAATTTGAGGGTGCTACAACTCGTTTTGATAAAAACTAATGAGCTCTGAAAAGCTAATGAATCCAGCTACCAATCGGACTTGAAAACTTTGTAGCTTAAGATTTTTGTATGGGAAATATTATTAATTTTGCGCCTTATGTGTGATAATATGATCAATATTCTAAGCTAGACTTCCAGATATGAATAAGATAGTTTTAGTCCGGTCATATCCTCATTAAGGGAGAATGGATCGACAATATTCGCATACGTATGTATATATAATATAATTAATTATTTTGAACTTTTATTGTTTATTTAACAGTTCCTTATGATGCATTCGCAGAACTTTCAAGAAATATTTGCGACTACAATCAATTTTTTGGTGGAGAGGATCTATAAAAATCAATCCCTTCAAGTAATAGCAAACTCGTTCTTAGCTAATCCAACAACATCGCCGCTTTTTGCCACAGTTTTGGTGGAATATCTTTTGGAAAAAATGGAAGAAATGGGATCAAACGTTGAGCGATCTAATTTGTATCTACGGTTATTTAAACTAGTATTTGGAAGTGTCAGTCTCTTTCCTGTCGAAAACGAACAGATGTTACGCCCGCATCTGCACAAAATAGTTATCCGCTCAATGGAATTGGCATTGATTTCTGATGAGCCTTACAACTATTTTTTACTACTTAGGGCATTGTTTAGATCTATAGGTGGCGGCAGTCATGACTTACTATACCAAGAATTTTTACCCCTATTACCAAATTTATTGGAAGGTCTAAATCGATTACAAAGTGGATTTCATAAGCAACATATGCGCGATCTTTTTGTGGAGCTTTGTTTGACTGTACCCGTTCGACTGTCATCTTTACTGCCTTATTTACCAATGTTAATGGATCCATTAGTTTCTGCTTTAAATGGTTCACCTACTTTAATCAGTCAGGTAAGTTTTGAACATTTATAAACCTACAAACAAAGAGAAAGTCATTTTATGTTAGATAATGTAGACTAATTTATTTTTTGATTGAATTCGCATTGAAAAGTTTGATATTTTTTGTGATAAACCTATATAGTACATACATACATATAACTATTTATTGTACAAACTAATTTTCGGATACAACATAAATGAACAAATTTCCGTGAAAAAAAAAATAAGTAAAATAAATAAAATGCTATAAAAAATCGATGCTGTGCGGTAAATAAGAATTTCAAATATCGGACAAAACGAGACTCGTTTCGATTTGTGTAAGAAAATGCTTCAAATGGTGTAAAATATTTACACAAGTGAAAAAAAAAACGAAACACTTTCAGAAAGTATAGAGTGGTCAACTGTTTATGGACGCCGAAAGCGGCTGTAAATTATTGTTTTAGAGATTCTACCGTCTGACTGCCAAAAAAGCTATGAAATATTTTAAAATTTTTAAATAGGTACCTATATATCAACATTCGTGGAGAATATTTTTAAAAACAATAAAAAAATACTGCCAGTAACAGCTACCGTCATGGAAGTAGTAGTGCCGCACCTCATCACCTTCAGGACTGTTTTTAAGACGTTTGCAGTATTCAAAATTTAACATGTAATAACATTTTTGATAGACACGAATGTAAACAATAGAAAAATCCCGTTGCAATTGCATTCCATTTTCTTGTTTGTCATGACTTTAGACAACTACCCATGAAATCTGATTTTCACAGAAATAGTAATGTTGGGTATAAATATTTAACAAAAATTAAAAAACAACAAATTAATTTAAAAAAGTCACCATCAGTAATTTTATTTCAGCTATTGAATATTTTGATGAAATTTTTCGAAATAGCGGTAGAGAAGAGGAGACCTATGAGTTAGACTAAAAACTACAGGCAGGAGGTATAAAGGAGTTGAAAACTAAGTTGTGTTCACTCTCACTATTGTATTCAACTCAATTATTTATAAGAAGTAGACTGACAGTCGATTTTGTATGCATAAAACTTCTCTTTTAGTGGATGGTGGAAGATGGACCGACCATACCTGCAACAAAAATGAAAAAAATGATTTATCGTTCTGTCAGTGATGGGACAGATCGGAGAAGATTGATTACATATTATGTAACTGAAGAAGTCCCTGACCTGTGTCACAGTGACAAAAAATACTTTATTCTGATGATAGTAAAGGTGTATTATTTTGTTTTCTATTGTTAACATTCCTGTATATATTACAAGTCAGATTTAGAATACTGGAAGTGACTCAAAAACGGTACTGAAAGTGGTGATATGCGGCCCTACTATTTTCATGACCATAGCTGTATTTAAAGCATCAAGGAATTTATATGCATTTTTGCTTTTACAAGTATGAGAACATTTATCTGTTTCATAGGCGAATCCAATTTTTTGGGTGCTTATCCGAGAGAATATAACGTCTTAGAAAAATAATATATATATCTATATATACATCTAACTAAAAATGCATGTGTTTTTACAATTTAATAACGCTATAATTTCTAATTTTAGGGCCTAAGAACATTGGAACTCTGTGTTGACAATTTGCAGCCTGATTTTTTATATGATCATATACAACCAGTTCGAGCAGCTTTGATGCAAGCCCTTTGGAAAACATTAAGAAATCAAGACAATGCCGCCCTTGTTGCCTTTCGCGTTCTAGGAAAATTTGGAGGTGGCAATCGCAAAATGATGGTGGAACCACAGACTTTACATTATGATCAAAACGAAAAACCAATAATTTCCATTATAACATATTTTCAAGAATATGAAACTCCAATCGAATTTCCCGTGGACGAAGCGATTCATTCTGCATTTAAAGCATTAGGGTCAAATTGTACTGATCAGTTTTATAGGCGTCAAAGCTGGGAAGTAATTAGATGCTTTTTAGCAGCGTTTATTAGTTTGGATGATGAGAAACATACGTTGCTAAAACTGTTTACCCATGCGGATTTTGTCGAAAGCAATATAATGAATTGGTCAATATTTCAACATAAAGTTGAAGAAGTAAGTGTGCGTGGAACTCATCAGACTGCTCTTATTGGAATGTTAGTAGCTTCAGCCACGAAAGACTTGCGAGATTCTGTTTGCCCGGTAATGGCTGCTGTTGTGAGACATTATACAATGGTTGCAATTGCACAACAGGCGGGTCCATTTCCTCAAAAGGGGTACCAAGCCTCTAATGGCATTGATCCCATGGTTCTAATCGATGCATTAGCTGCTTGCATGGGTCACGAAGAAAAGGAATTATGCAAACCTGGCATAGCTTGCATGGGAATAATTCTTGACACTGCTACAAACATAATGGGGAATAAAGAAAGAGCGTGTAGATTACCTTTAATCCAGTATTTGGCAGAAAAAATGACATCCCTATGCTATGATCGCCCTTGGTATTCAAAGGTCGGTGGCTGTCAAGCCATTCAGTTTTTATGCAAACATATGTCTCTGCGTGCTCTATATCAACATCTCTTCAACTTTTTGAAAGCCTTCATGTTTGTGTTAATGGACTTAGAAGGTGATGTTTCCAATGGGGCCATCGAAATTACAAAAAACTATATGAAGACCATGTTGGAAATTTGCTTAAGCCCTATTAGTGTAAGTTATAAAAATGATGATCTGAAAGATTTGCAAACAAAGGCCACATATGAAGTTATTCATGAGCTAGTTCGACATATTACAAGTCCTAACGGGATTGTAAGAGAGGAATCCATGATACTCTTAAAGCATATCGGGGCAATCCAATCTAAAACAGTTTCGGAGGTTATGGACCCACATAAAGATGTACTCGCTGATATAATACCACCGAAAAAACATTTATTGAGACATCAACCAGCCAATGCACAAATAGGATTAATGGATGGAAACACGTTTTGTACCACTTTGGAGCCACGACTTTTTACGATTGGTAAGTGCGAAAACATTGATGATGATTCTACACCTTAACAGTGGAATACGATTTTAAACAAGACTTTACAACGCAGACTCTGAAACGACTTCAGAAGACCGGGGTAGCGTCGGTTACCAGGCTGTATAGAAATTCGGGAATCATATCTTTATTATTTTAATGTTATTGTTTTAATATATACCCGTACTCGAAGAATTAAAGGGTATATTGTATTTGTGGTAAAATTGGATATGTGCAACGCAGAGAAGGAAACATTTCCAACTCCATAAAGTATACATATTCTTGATCAGCATCAATAGCCGAGTCGATATAGTCGTGTCTGTCTGTCCGTCCCGATGAGCACCTAGATTTCAGAGACAGAAAGAACTAGAGCAACCAAATTTTGTTTCCAAACTCATGTGATATCACACTGCCACAAGTGCATTTCAAAATTTCGCCCCACCCCCACGAAGGACGAAAATCTGTGCTAGCCGTAAATTTTAAAGATACGATATTACTAAAAACACAGCATCGTAGTGAATGACCATATCTATAAGATTGCCGATCTAGTACAGATCGGATCATACTTAAAGCCAGAATGAAGAAATTCATTTTAAGTTTCTTACCCCGCACCCCTCTGCGCTGCAGACGCTACTTATTCTCTTTCTCGCTTTCACAAACTTTGCCCTGCACAGTCCACAGCCGGTTCTTGAGTTAGTTTACGTTGTCCTTAGAACTTGGGCATCGGCAAGGCCATATCTTATGGGCATAGGAAAATGAGCTTCCGCTCATATACACGTGTATAACATTGCTTGGTACCAATACTATGTTCCATTTTGCTTGCTGTCTATGCACACAAAACGCATCCCAAAATATGAGAATTTTTGAGTGCCGATCACTGTACTAAGAGCACCCGAAACCCACTGTAATAAGGGTACACCCAACCCGAAGGCAAACCTAGGCTATATAGTGGTACTCCAGAAGTTTCTAGGAACTCCTCACAAATATCTATATTTATCTATATCATCTATATTTCGTTATTATGGCAGCTATATGATTGTGACCAAATCTTTATAAAAAAACTAGCGGACCCGGCGAACGTTGTCTCGCCCCATTTTAACGCCTTCAGATAAACTTCAGATTGATAATAAAAAAAATAGTTTAAATACAATGGCTCTGGCAGAAGAGTTATAACGGGCAATTTTACCTTTCCACCAGCTCAGCATATACCGGGGGCTTCCGATTGAATCTTTAAAGCATTGCAAATCCTGGCATACGACATACAATGAACCGATATCAACGCAGCGAAGATCTTGATAGGCTATTGCGCAATCGTATTCGAAAGCAGCGCGATTCAAGTCCACTGGTCGAATTCGAGGTGGTAATTGTGCAGCGCGAACCAGTGAACTTCTGTACGTTCCTCTTGCGTTAGATTAATAGAAAAATTCCGATTAGTTATTTCACGACGTGTACGTCGTCCAAGGTTTGATCGTCTAATAGCAGGCATATTGTAACTCAATTGATGAATAATATTAATTAATCTTGACAATATCTTCGCCTACTTCTCAGGCATTAGTCAAGCACATAACTCAACTGATGAATAATGAACTCATCTTCAACTATGACAATTGGCTCTTCGCCTACTTCCATAAAAAAAAACAAATACAAAATCACTTTTTTCACGATCGTAACTTGCTTTTTCCAAAATTTTCGTTCGTAAAATATTCTCTTGGCAAATACGAACAACTGAAGAATATTAGAGCCAAATCGGCCCAGCCGTTCTAAAAATCAATTTTGTTTCGTGCCCAGCCGTTCTCACGTGATGATGCCTATACATTTTTATCTCTCCATTTTTATATAGACTTATGGACAAAATAATAGGTGTGCTTTTTTCTCAACTTTTAATTTCTAATTCATATCTTTTCTAATCTCAACAAATCAAAGTTTTTTCAAATCTTATATTAATTTTCTTTGAATAAAAAGTAAAAACAGTTTCACAGACCCTTTAATTTACAAGAAAATTAAATATTTCCTTAAATCCGTCAATTTTGGCTGGACACAATAATAGGTGTACGACGCAAAAAATTAACCTTAATAATTAACCCTAAGATAATTATTTGGTTGCAGAAGGTAAAGTATTAGAAAAACAAATGCCTTAAAACCGGAAAAATAGGTGAAACTCGGGGAGAACCCAGAAAATCATCACCTAAGACCGACGATCGCTCGGTTCAGTTGGTCAAACGCGACCCGTTCAAGTCTTCCAGGGCGATTGCCAACGAAATTGAGAATGTTGTGTCATCACGGACCGTTCGGCGACGATTGGCAAAAGCAAACCTACCGGGTAGGATTGCTCGCAGGGTTCCTTTGCTTCGTTCGGCAAATTTACAGATGAGGAAAAAATGTGCACTATATCGTAGAACCTGGTGCGGACCGGAGGGTGAGAAAAAATGGCTTAATATCCTCCGGAGTGACGAAACCAAGATAAATTGATTTGGAAATGATGCCAAAAGGAATGTTCGTCGTCCGAAAGGCAAAGAGTTCCAGGTACACATGTAAAACTGTGAAAAATGGAGGTGGTAGCCTAATGGTATGGGGCTGCTTTTCATGGTATGGTGTGGTCCGAATTGACGGAATAATGGACAAATTCGTATACACCGTATTGGAGACGGTGATGCTACCATATGCCGAGAATATTATGGAAGTCCCAGCAGGATAATGACCCGATGCACGCCTCTCGATTAGTAAAGGATTTGTTCCGAGAGCAAAGTGTGGATGTTCTTGGGTGGCCAAGTGAATCCCCGGACCTTAATCCAATCGAGAATCTCTGGGGTGAACTCAAAAGAGAGGTCGGAAAGACTTTTTGACAAAATAAAAATCAACTTTGGGATATTGTCCAAAGAGTCCAACATACCAATTGGAACTTGTCGCAATATCCTCCATGCCAAGACGAATGCAGAAAGTCCTGCAAAATAATGGCGGATATACCAGGTATTAGCTGCCAGACACTTAATCTTTATATATGTAAAAGAAAGTCGTGTCTGTTACAACACTTATAACTCGAGAACGGCTGGACCGATTGCCATGGTTTTTGATTTGCTGGATTTGTTTCCGTCCCGAATAGCAGAATACATCTTAAAAACTCGATATACGCAATGAATAGATGCATTTCAATAGATTTTGATTTTTTTATTACAAATATCGAGTTTTCATTGATTTTCTTTCTCCATGTCAAACATTTGTTGTCCAATCCTGTCAAATAGTCAAATTCCCGAAAATAATACCTAAGATTTATTCTACAGTAAAAAAATAAAATCATCGGAAAGGAACGGAATTTAGGGAATAAAAAATCAGTTTGGTGGTTTTATGCGAGTGCACATTTTAATAACAATGCCGCGTCCTAGAAGATCTAATCTTTCCCAGCGAAGCCGTAATGCAATTAGGCAACGGAATATCGTAAGTCAATTATATGATGGAGAACGAGAAATTGCACGAGAACAGCGCCGTGTTAGTATGGAGCAAAGAAGGGCCTTAATTCGTGCTTCTCAAACACAAGAGCAAAGAGAGGCAGCCCGTGAAACGGCTAGGTTAGAAAGGAGAAATCGTCGAGCTTATCGTACAGATGAACAGAGGAATAATCTTCGAAGTGCAAGAAGAAATGGTTCAAGTATTGATTTGAATCGAGCAGCGTTTCTGTATGATTGCACCATCGACTACAGCTTGCATCGTCTATCAAGTTGGTAGATATGTGAACTGCAATGAAGCAATTTGGCGTATATTTTCATTCACTATTCACGAACGTCATCCCACTGTTTTACATTTGGGGGCGCATCTAGAGAACGGTCAGAGAGTATATTTCACAGCGTCGAATGCTGCTCAACGTGCCGAAACACCTCCAGCGACAACACTGACCAGTTTCTTTGCGATTTGTCAAAGCGATCCGTTCGCACGAACTTTGATTTACTCAGAAATGCCATCGAAGAAATTTCAACGTCGGAAGCAAGGCGATGCAGTTCCTGGTCATCCAGATATGCGTTCTACTGATGCTCTTGGTCGTATTTACACAGCTCATCCGAAGAATGATGAATGTTTCTATTTGCGGTTGTTGCTGGTACATGTTCGAGGGCCAACATCATTTGAATCACTACGAACTGTTAATGGTATTGTGTGCCCCACATTTCGTGCAGCATGTCAAGAGCTAAATTTGCTTGAAAACGATACTCATTGGGACACGACAATCGCTGAAGCAATTATTTCTGCATCTCCAAGTCAGATACGCACATTATTTGCAATCATCATTTCAACATGCTTCCCATCGAACCCACGTGACCTGTGGAACAAAATACAAAGATAACATGTCAGATGATATTTTACATCGAATTCGCGTCAGCTCAAGAAATTCCGATCTTGAATGGGGGAATGAGGAGATCCATAACCAGACTTTGCTCTTGATCGAAGATATGTGTTACCTCATGTGCGGCAGTTTGTTAGTTAGGTTAGGAATGCCAGCGCCAGATCGCGGAATGAATGACGCATTTAATAGAGAATTGGAACGTGAACGTGAATATGATCCACATGAACTAATCCAATTAGTTCAAACGAATGTTCCTCTGTTGAATCCTAAGCAGAGGGAAGTCTATGATACACTGATTAATGCAATTGATGATGGAAATGGCGGCTTATTTTTTTTTGGATGCCCCCGGTGGAACTGGGAAGACATTCCTCATGTCATTGATTTTGGCCACTGTACGTGCGAGATCCGAAATTGCGGTAGCAATTGCTTCTTCTGGAATAGCGGCCACATTGTTAGACGGATGCCGTACGGCTCACTCAGCGTTAAAATTGCCATTAAACCTTCAAACTACTGAACAACCGACATGTAAAATTTCGAAACACTCCGCAATGGCCAAAGTTTTAGTAGCATCAAAAATCATCATATGGGACGAATGCACAATGGCGCACAAACGCGCATTGGAAGCACTAGACCGAACATTAAAAGATCTGCGAAATGACTCGAGATGTTTTGGTGGTGCAATGATTTTATTATCTGGCGATTTCCGACAAACACTACCAGTCATTCCAAGATCTACTGCTGCCGACGAAATAAACGCTTGCCTCAAAGCATCAAATCTGTGGCGAGAGTTGCATTGTTGAACGATCTATCTGCTGATGATTTCTCGAAGCAATTGCTGACTATCGGTAATGGCCGTGTTCCTGTTGACAAATCGAGCGGTTTGATTTCATTTCCTCCAAATTTTTGCAATTTCGTATCATCAAAAGAAGAGCTTATCAACAAAGTATTCCCGGATATCATTGCTAACCACAAAACCACACAGCGAGCAATTTTGGTTGCTAAAAATAAAGATGTAGATGACCTCAATTTTATAATTCAAAATCAAATCGTAGGTACTCTGTACCTACTTTTTAACAAACGAAGAAGAAGCCACTAATTATCCAACTGAATTTTTAAACTCCTTGGATGTGCCTGGTTTACCACCGCACAATTTAAAACTTAAAGTTGGCTCGGTAGTCATCATGCTTAGAAATTTAAACCAACCAAAACTGTGTAATGGAACGCGTTTGGTGATAAGAAAACTGATGAGCAATGTTATTCACGCGTCGATACTTAAAGGAAAATTTAAAGATGAGGAAGTTCTTATTCCAAGGATTCCGATGATCCCAACGGATATGCCCTTTGAGTTTAAACGAATTCAATTCCCGATTCGTCTTGCCTTCGCCATGACGATCAACAAATCACCGGGCCAATCCTTGACTATTTGTGGCCTCAATCTAGAAAATGCATGTTTTTCTCATGGTCAATTGTACGTGGCATGCTCACGTGTCGGCAAACCATCCGCTTTATTTGTTCTTGCGCCTGACCAAAAAACAAAGAATGTCGTTTACCACAAAGTGCTTGAATGAAAATAAAGCCTAAATTAGTTCAACTAAAAAGTAACACGACATTCATTGACTGTTAGGCGGTACGAAGTTTGCCGGGTCAGCTAGTTTAATATAAAACAAGACCTAAAATAGTGAAATATCGATTTAATTTAAACATTTATCTTTGTACACCTATTATTGTGTCCAGCCAAAATTGACGGATTTAGGGAAATATTTAATTTTCTTGTAAATTAAAGGGTCTGTGAAACAGTTTTTACTGTTTCTTTATAGAAAATTAATATAAGATTTGAAAAAACTTGTATTTGTTGAGATTAGATAAGATATGAATTAGAAACTAAAAGTTGAAAACGAAAAAAAAGCACACCTATTATTTTTTCCATAAGTGTATATTAGACTGAGCCAAAACAATGTTTTTTCGAAATTCAAACGGAACACTCCTTAGTTTTGTTACCTTGGACTTAATAGCAATTTACATGTTTTTATTATTTTTTTATTTTTTAGAGGTAAAAAAAAATTTTTCTGAATGAGTTGGATAATTGGTGAAATCTATTGCATATATATTGATACGATTCAT
Organism: Drosophila obscura; assembly: GCF_018151105.1. Classification (NCBI taxonomy): domain Eukaryota; kingdom Metazoa; phylum Arthropoda; class Insecta; order Diptera; family Drosophilidae; genus Drosophila; species Drosophila obscura. The sequence goes on from NW_024542846.1 coordinate 359,212, forward strand.
ATCGTCATTAATCAGTTATTGGCAGTAAAAAACCCGCACAAGTTTTTGCGAATTAGTTAACTAAATATATCAACCTGAGCTGGACTTCTTGATTTTCACCAATCGTTAATTTTTTAACAGCAACTAAAAATAAAAATACCGTATTATCAATATTAACTAGTTTCTAAGTTTCAATTATATTTGAAAAAACCGACGAATTCAATTTTTTTAATGTATATTTACCCAAAAATTTGTATTTTTTTTCGTGGTAGCAACCATCAAACATTAAACTAAAAATTTAAAGAAAAGTTTATAAATTTATTGAATAACAAAAGACAGAAATCCACTTGAAAAAACAAAAAAAATTGTTCGTCAAATTTTGGCCCAGCCTAGTGTATATAGAATCTATATTATAGATGTATACTTAAGTTTATTTTTACAAGTCTTGCTTTCATTTGGCACATACATATGTATATGATAAATTGGCCGTCTGTGGGTTTAAATATAAAACACGCATCCGATAAAATAAAATCTTAATATTAATCAAATTTATTTTCAGATTTATCAAATACCTATCATAAACTGTTTTTTCACGAGTTGCTCACGTTAAGTGAAGCTGAAGATGCAACATTGGCTAAACTGGATTGTTATAAAAATGTAGCCAATCTTATACCTCTTAGGACTAGCGCGTTACGAGCACTGGCTGCATGTCATTATATCTCTGATGTCGGTTATAAGGAAAAAATTATTAATATAATTTTTAAAGTAATGGAAAATGATAAATCAGAGCTTCAAGAAACTGCGTATCTCTGTATGAAGCATTTTATTACTGGAATTACACTTGAAAAGGAAAAGGTATGTTTCACATGTTATGCGTATTATGATTTGGCACACAAAAACATTGGGTCATATAACGAAAAAATTGTACTTAAAGATTAAAGGGTATGTGTGCAGACTCCTGTGACGTCAAACTGAATCAAGGTGTTTTTCTAATTTTTGGACGCATTGTTCCACCACCTCTGCAAATCGAAAAATGTTGAGATACGTTTGCAGAATCGCAGAAATTACAAGAAAGCGTTCCCGATATTATTTTCTAAAATTTATTGAAGCTTTGAGTACACTACCCGACACAACTTTTTCTCAAGGAACCAAACCCACTTTTTCTGATAGGCTTTGAAATTTGTTGATGTTTTTTTGTTCTGCCGTAGGGCAGAACTTTTTTTTAAAGAATTTAAAAAAAAACGTATTTTTCAAATGTTTTTTTTTTTAGAGGTACCGCTTCTTTTTTCCACATAACTTAAGTATCTTACATTTGGTTTTAATGAACTTTGCATTCTGAAAAGCTAAGAAATGCAGCTATGCATAAGACCCAAGTACTTAGTGATTTTATCTTAGCGTCTGGGAAATATAAAGCTTTCAAATGCAAAAATTAGATTTGTGGTAAAAGCGGATGTGTGTAACGCAGAGAACGAAACGTTTCCGACCCCATAAAGCATATATATTCTTGTCTCACCGTCTTGTTTGACGCCTAGTTTTCAGAGACTATAAGAGCTAGAGCAACCAAATTTTGTTTTCAGACTCATAAGATATCACACTGAATCATAACCTCACAAATTTATATACGGACTGAGTACGGGTATAAAAGTAAAGTCGCGGCCACAGAAGCGACTCACACTTTCCTTCTCGTTTTTTTGTGTATAGGTGAATTAATTTAGCGTCGTTTAAGGTTTTGTTCATTAAAATCTATGGAGAGACGACTGATCTAAAATTGGTTGACCAACCCTCCGAAAATCACATTTTACATTTTGCCTTTTCCGCCTTCACAAAGGACGAAAATCTGTGGCAGGCACAATTTTAAAGATAGAGAGTGACCATATATACCAGATTGTTGAATCTGAATCAGATCAGATCATAATTATACTCATTCTCTTTCACGCTCTCACACTCTGCCGCGTTATGTACGCGAGCGCCTTTAGCGGAGGAGATGTAGAATCTAAATGGAACATATATAATCTACATGTTAGATGTGGAATATACATATGAGATGTAGGTAAAAAATGTAGCAAAAAAATGTAAAATGTTATTTTTTTTTTTTTTTTAATTTAAAATTTAAAAAAATCATAAGCTAAAAAATGTAAATATATAAGTACAGTCGCGTCCAGAAGCGACTCACACGTTCCTTCTCGTTTTATTTTTAGACATGAACTTTTTAGTGGTATCTATTCTCAACAAAGTAAGCTACTAATAAATAAAATCGTTCAAAGAATGCCAACAGTATGATTTTTTACTAGCAAATTACCGCCATTTTATATATCACAAAGCAAATGTGGTTTTCGGAGGGTTGGTCAAACAATTTTAGCTGAACCATTTCTCAATAGATTTCTACGAACAATACCTTAAACGACGTCTACCCATACACAAAAAATTTTTAAAGTGAATATTTTGAAAATAAATAACCTTCAAACATAATAAATTTTGCACTTTAAAACTTAATATTCCCAGACGATATTTTATAGCTGCATTTATCAGCAGTATTGGTAAATTTTTAATAAATTTTCCAAAATAAAGGAAAAAGGTTTATCAACAGTGCCAAAAAAAAAACCATTGCATTGCGAAAAGAAGACAGATTGACTTTTGCTCGTACTCAAATGTCGTTGAAGAAATTAAATTTGGAAGGACCAGTTGGCACAATTTAAATAAAATTAATAACAATATTATTTTATTTTCAAAACTCAAAAAATATTATGCAATGCAAAAATATACTGAAAACAGGAAAAAAAAACATTTTTGACATCTAACATCTAAACAGCTTAAAATATTAAAAAAAAATTTAATTATTGTATATTTAATTTTTTTTTTTCCTTTTTATTGTATAAAAATGTATATTTTTTAGTTACGGTAGTTATTTGTTAGTTACGGTAGTAATTGTTGTTTTTATTTACGTAGAATTGATCAGAAGAGTTATATGTTATATTATACAAAATAGCAAGTATCCACAATATCCATATCAATCATTAAATGTGAATGTTAAATGGGTCGTTAATATGATGACGCGCAGTGTATATGAATCTGATATAAACGTATACTCGTAATCTTTGAGTGCCGAGTATAAAAATACTATATAGTTTAAAAATATTTTTAATTGTCTTTATTTTAATTAAAATTTTGTAGATTCAATCTGCGATGCGCCCGCTACTTCTGAAGTTGGGAGACCATAGGAATTTATCTATTCCAGCAATAAAACGATTGTCATTTTTTACTCAGCTATTTCCACAAATGTTTAATGAAAAGCTTAGTGAGCAAATATTGCAACATTGCACTAAAATTATTGAAATATTTGTTGGTGATTATAAGTGTACCAATCATAACACCAATTTTTTTGCGTCATCTAAAGGTGGAGAATATGAACAGAAAATTGTCACACTTATTGAAATGTTTTATCATATATCAGCGTCACCAAAATATATTGAAAAGCTATGCCAACTGGTCTTGAAAACGGAAAATAACTTGATGATAGAGGCATCTAGTCCATATCGCGAAGCGCTTTTAAAGTTTCTTCAACGGTTTCCTGCTGAAACTGTAGATCTTTTTTTAATGGAATCAATTATGATGGATGCTCAATGGAACCGTTTTTTTATATATATTTTAAAGCACGAGATGGGAACCTCCTTTCGTTCTATAATAAAGAACAGTAAATATACAATATTATTGACGTATTTAAATTGGAATACAGATATCCAACAACCACATAAATACGAAGCTCAGCATCAAGCCGTTTTGATTATTTTTACACTAATGGAATTAGATGAGCAATGGATTCCAACACGTCAGGACATTGTAGATGCTCTTAAGAATATGTGGCATAGTAATTTGTACTCGACATGCATAGAAAATGTGGCATGCGATCTTTGGCATTTAATTGGAAAAATACTTTTGTTATATTTTTCAAACAATACAAACGACATTGATTTACTCTTTCAATTGCTAAGGGCATTGTGCTATCGATTTATTCCAGACGTTTATTTCTTACGAGACTTTTTACAAAATACTGTTGCTCAAAGCTTTACGGTCAACTGGAAACGAAACGCATTTTTTCACTTTGTTGAAAATTTCAATAATAATTCTATTTCTGAGGAGCTAAAAGCGAAAATCATAACGGCAGTTTTGATTCCATGCTTCACTGTAAGTTTTGACAAAGGCGAAGGAAATAAACTAATTGGCGCACCTCCGACTCCGTATCAAGAAGATGAGAAAAATATCGTTTCCGTATTCATTAATAAAGTTTTTGATCCGGATAAACAATATGACGATGCAGTAAGAATTGCTTTGCTACAGCTTGCGTGTTTATTGGTTGAACGTGCTTCTCAACACATACACGATGGTGATGCTAATAATAAGAGACAAGGAAATAAGCTTAGGCGCCTCATGACCTTTGCCTGGCCTTGCTTACTTAGTAAAAATTCTGTTGATCCTACTGCCAGATACCATGGTCATTTATTGCTTGCGCATATAATCGCTAGATTGGCAATTCATAAGAAAATTGTCTTACAAGTATTTCATTCTCTACTGAAAGGACACGCATTAGAAGCCAGATCAATTGTAAAACAGGCTTTAGATGTCTTAACGCCAGCTATGCCATTAAGAATGGAAGATGGAAACACCATGTTAACTCATTGGACAAAAAAAATTATCGTTGAAGAAGGTCACGCAATGCAGCAGCTTTTCCATATTTTACAACTCATAATTCGCCACTATAAAGTAAGTCATATCGTTATATATATTTATATATTTTAAAATACCTCATATATTTTAGGTTTATTTTCCTGTTAGACACCAACTAGTGCAGCATTTGATAAACTATATGCAACGTCTTGGATTCCCTGCAACTGCGTCTATTGAACATAAAAAGCTAGCAGTAGATTTAGCAGAAGTAATTATAAAATGGGAACTGCATCGCATTAAAGAAGACGAACGGGAATCAAAAATTGATGGTTCCGAAGATGAGCTGATTCGGGAAAACTCAACTAAACGTCCTGGAATTGATTTAATAGAGCACAGGAAGAAATCAGCTGAAAACCCAAGAGAATCCGCTGCTCAAGGAAAGTGTCAACATTTACTATCTACATACATAAATCATACATAAGTTAGCAAAATAGGAAGAAAAGGCACAGAAAAGTAAGAAAATCTCTTAAAGATCGAGCGAAAAAATTGTTTTTTTTAACTAGAGCGAGGATGATGAGAAGCAGCTAAAATGCGAATTTTGAATTAGAACCGCGAAACAGACGTTTACCTACCTGTGCAACCTGCCATAATTGCTTATGGACATTTTCTTCATAAGCATACATGATTATTCATAGGGGAGGTCTTGGTATTTTGTCTTTTCCTTTCACAATAGTTTGATATAATATCTCTGAATTGGATGAAACCCAGACGAATGCAAAAAATGCCAAGTTAAAAAAATTAAATTAAATAAAAGTAATCATTTTTGTTACAAAAGGTTAATTTATATCTCTGAATGTCAAAATAAATTTTTATCAATACGAAAAAAATTACAAAATAATGAAAATCAATCTGAAATGCAAGGCTTGCAAATCCAATAACTTGCGGTCATTTTCGCGCATTTCAAATGGATTGCGCGATCGCAAACGTTGCTTTGGCTAATTTCTCAACATTTTTCAGAAACAATCAAATTTCCCAAACCTCTATTTTACAAAATGGCCGCAAATAAACTATGCCATGCTAACTTCATGAAACATTTCTTTTTTATTTCGCTTAGCTTATTAGCTTACCATGAGACAAGTCGATGACAGTTCTTGGCAGCTTTCATTATTCACTAGGGTGTGTTGGAGACGAAGAAGAGGCACAAAAAATAAAATACCGGGCGGAATGTCACTGCTGTACTAATAACTACTTCTAATAGCATTAAACGGATGACAGTATCAATGTCATCAATTGTATACATTTTTTTGTTGCCTAAGAAACTCGTATTTTTCCATTCATTTCAGTATCAATGCAAAATTAGGATGAGTTAATAAGGCACAGTGATCAGAACAATGGTTGTATGAGCGAGCAAAGCGAGTGCGCAGGGAACTTGCCGTTAATTTCCGTTAAGATAATTTGTTCCTTCTTAAGTGCTTGAATTTGTTATAGTTGAAAATAAAATAAGATGTGAATGGGTCGGCGGGTTTGAAACCGTGTTTATATGTATATTCTTGATCAGCAAATCGTGTAAGAATAAATTTTATCAAAGATCTTATTAAGAAAAGATCGTCAAATCCCTGACAGCTTTGACCACCTTTCCAATAGAATTCCTATCTTGTTTTATTACATTCAAATTTTGTATATTAAGAATCCGGTAGAAATTGTGAGATATTTTTATTCTTCTAGAGGATAAATTTATTTTGACAATATTTTGCTCCGTACAGCTGAAACATCGCAAATCATCGCCACTTAAGTATATATAAATTCTTGATAGTATAACCAACGGCATCGATGCAGACACGTCCGACAAAGTGTTTGAAAACGCTTCGATCAGTTTATAAGATATCTCGCTCAAATTATGCACAGACATTTTTACTCAGTATTAAATTCTTATTGGGTTCCCACATATGGAAAATAAGATTTTAAATAGTATTTCAAAAATCGCGAACAAATCATATAGCGTACCCGCGAACGTCTGATCTGGAAAGGTATTTAATAGATTAGGTCTCCAAAGGTAGCTTGACTTCCTGAATTAGTATTATTTAATATCTATATTGTATTTTTACAGGTGTTGGATCATATGCTAAGACTGAAGACGTTCTTCGATCCATTGATAAGTCATATTGCGATACGGTACTAAATTTTTTAGTCCGTTTAGCATGTCAAGTTAATGATCCTCAAGCTGGAATCATATCGCCTGGAGAAAGTTTATCTCGAAGGTAATGAACAAAATCTTGTTCTTTGCATAGTTAAGCTAAATGAATTGAATTTTTTGTTATATGTACATGGTGAACGGGAAACCGAATCGATTCGGATGGATTCGGTATTCGCTTATAGCGCTCTCATAACGTTCGACCAAAACGCACCGAACGAAGCGGTCTAGTCATTTTTAATTTTACTGTGTCAGATCCGAAAATTTCGGGTTTTATCTCTCTTAGCGTCGGTTTCTCGTCGAATCTTATATAAATGACTAGAATTTATTGTACATTACTGTAACTGGAGGTCTATAACAGTTTCAGTTCAATGAAAACTTCCTCCAAATCTGTTTAGTAAAAACTAACAACTAAATATGTTATCTATAGAGAGGTCTTTACACTTTCCACCGTCGCACAGTGGGGTCTTCGTCCATTTCAGCTTGATTAATTAATAACTTCTGAACGAATCAATTATTTTAATTTACAGCTTTAATCAGCTAATCAAAGTTCAATATTTAAGAAGAGTTCAATATTTAGTACATTTCGTTTTGCTGGGACTTTTTTGAAGCATACATATTGAATTTTACGTACATATAAATATCGTGCATACATTTTTAATATATTTTATATATATTCGTAGATGTGTTATGCTGTTAAAAATGGCAATGCGACCAGAAATTTGGCCTCAACCGTTTGATATTAAACTTAACTGGCTTGACAAAGTACTTGCTACAGTGGAAACACCTCATCATAATTTGAATAATATATGCACCGGAATTGATTTTCTAACATTCTTAACTACGATATTAAGCTCAGAACAATTGGTGTCAATTGTACGACCAATTCAAAGAGGTCTATCCTTGTGTATTATACATCAAAATACACGGATTGTTCGTTTGATGCATATGTTTCTCACACGACTAATGGGAATCTTTCCTCCGGACGCACAACATAAGCATGATGATCTCGATATCTTATATAGTGCAATAAGTAAAATGATAACGGACAACCTCACATTTTATGAAAAGAGTCCGCAGCCAAATGCATCTTCTCTCTTCGGCACGTTAATGATTTTAAAAGCGTGCACAACAAACAATCATAGCTATATTGATCGAATTTTGGTCCAATTTATAAGAGTACTTAATCGCCTAACAAAGGATCACATAAACATCATTAGCAGTAATAATGTAAACATACAACCTCCAGATTCAAATTCATTAGCATTGGAACTTTTGGTGCTGTCATTGGAATTGATCAAAAATAGAATATTTATAATGAGTGTGGAAATCAGAAAACTGTTTATTGGGACAATTTTGGTTAGTCTAATCGAAAAAAGTTCTGAAGTAAAAATTATAAAATGCATAATTAAAATGCTTGATGACTGGGTAAAAACTAAAGAACCTAATATTATGACTCAAGTACCATCTATACGGGAAAAATCAGCATTACTAGTAAAGTTAATGCAAAATGTTGAAAAAAAATTTGCTGATGACATTGAATTAAACGTCCAGTTTTTGGAAATTATAAATTTTATATATCGAGATGAAGTGCTTAAACAAACCGAGCTCACTAGTAAATTAGAAGGAGCATTTTTAAACGGCCTTAGATTTCAAAATCCGCATATTCGCGCCAAATTTTTCGAGATTTTAGATTCTTCTATGCGTCGAAGGCTTCATGATAGATTGCTATATATAATTTGTTCTCAAGCCTGGGACACAATTGGTTCTCATTATTGGATAAAGCAATGTATTGAATTGCTTATTTTAACAGCAAATACGATGACTCAAATTCAATGTTCCAATGAAGCTTTTAAAATACCTAGTATAACATCAGTTATTCCAGCAAATTCAACTGAAACTCAGGATAATACATTTGTATCCTTTCTATCTTCTCAATCCGAATCTTTTGAGAATGTTCAGAGCGTTGATGATAAAGATGATGTGTTTGATATAGATTTGAAACTTGAATTTACTGCAACCCGCAAAGATGACTGCCAACAAATATTACCGACCAGACGTGATACTTTGGTAGAACTAATTTATAAACAAGCTGAATTTCTTGAAGCAAATCGAAATATACGCACTGATCAGATGCTTGTTGCGACTTCTCAGTTATGTCATGTAGATACTGAACTGGCTGAAAGTGTATGGTTATCGATATTTCCTCGTATTTGGAATATATTTACTGAAGATCAACGGTACAACATAACAAAAGAACTAATACCATTCCTTTCGTCAGGAACAAATGTTAATCAAAAAGATTGCTTTCCAAGTACGCTTAATACGTTTGTGGAAAGTTTGACGAAGTGCACACCATCCATATATATTCCGCCAAACTTATTAACCTACCTGGGAAAATCGCATAACCTGTGGCACAGAACAATATTAGTTTTGGAAGATTTGGCTTTAAAACAATCAATTAAAAATAAAGCCAATGAGGATGCGGAGGCAAATCAGATCGAATCGGATATGCATCAATCAAATAATATATATGATTCACTATCAAAAATGTACTCCGCCATGCATGAGGAAGACTTGTGGGCAGGTCTATGGCTGAAATTTGCCAACTATTCGGAAACAAACGTAGCTGTTTCATATGAACAAATGGGCTTTTTCGAAGAAGCACAAGGGGCTTATGATCTAGCAATGACCAAATTCAAGCAAGATTTAAACAGCGGACTCGTTACTACAAATATAAATAGTGAACTGCTACTATGGGAAAAACACTGGATGCGATGTGCAAAGGAACTTAACCAGTGGGATATTCTATTAGACTATGCTCAATCTAATAAGGAAAAAAATATGTTTCTTATACTTGAAAGTTCTTGGCGCGTCCCTGACTGGAATCTGATGAAAAATGCATTAGCAAAAACAGAGCAATGTTATTTAAAACACCATGGTTTCAAACTAAACCTATACAAAGGATATTTATCTATATTACACCAAGAGGACAGACAAACCGGAAGTGTTGAACGATATGTTGAGATTGCATCTAGTTTATGCATTCGTGAGTGGCGACGATTGCCAAACATTGTATCCCATATTCATTTACCATACCTGCAAGCTTCCCAACAAATTATGGAACTTCACGAAGCCAGTCAGATTCACCAAGGTCTTGCCCAATCACGAAATTCTTCATTGCATGACATGAAAGCTATTGTGAAAACGTGGCGTAATCGTTTACCAATCATTTCCGACGATTTGTCGCACTGGAGCGACATTTTTACTTGGCGGCAACATCACTACCAAATAATAACTCAACATCTGGAGCAACAAGCAGATCAAGGAAGTACAATGTTAGGCGTGCATGCATCTGCACAAGCAATTATATCATTTGGAAAAATTGCTAGAAAACATAACTTAACTGGAGTTTGTCAAGAGACATTATCCAGAATATACACTATACCATCTGTTCCTATTGTCGATTGTTTTCAGGTAATAATATTAAACTGATTTCTGTCTATAAAAATATCTGTATGTACATATGGCTTAACCTTAAGTTCTAATAACAATTATTTTACTCCTCACTAGAAAATTCGTCAACAAGTAAAATGCTACCTTCAAATGCCATCCACATCTGGAAGAAATGAAATCAATGAAGCTTTGGAAGTCATTGAGTCTACAAACTTAAAGTACTTTACTGGTGAAATGAATGCGGAATTTTATGCATTGAAGGGACTTTTGTTGGCTCAAATTGGGCGTACAGAAGAAGCTGGAAAGTCATTTAGCGCTGCTGCACAGCTACATGATGGACTTACAAAAGCGTGGGCTATGTGGGGAGACTATATGGAACAAATTTTTTTAAAGGACAAACAAATACCATTAGCCGCTAATGCATTAATATGTTATTTGCATGCATGCAGAAACCAAAATGAGAGCAAGACTCGGAAATATATTGCCAAAGTTTTATGGTTTTTGTCTTATGATAACACAACCAATACACTTATAAGCACTTTGGAGAAATATGTTTCTGGGATTCCTCCCTCCTACTGGTTACCATGGGTACCACAGCTCCTGTGTTGTCTGGAACAATTCGAAGGCGATGTTATATTGAACCTTTTAAGTCAAGTACGTATAAATAGAAATTAGAATATTTAGTTATTATTATTATTATTATTAGTTAAACTAGTTTTTTAAAATGTACATGTTAATAAAATTGCGAAGTCTAATCAATGCAAAGGTGATAACTCATAGGTGAGCTTACATTTTTAGGCATAACTAGAATATTGTAAAATTTAAAAAAATTCTATTCTGAAATACGAATAAATCTTGCAATCAATCAGCACTTAAATCTTTAAGCTTACAGGGTGGTTGCAAGAATTAAATTTACATTAATAGATTTTTTCTACAATTTTTAAATGTGGTCATACTGAACAAAATAAAAGATACAGATACAGAATACAGATACTGTACTATCAAATACAAATATTTAACATATATATGTATATATATCTATATATATAAATTAATAAATTTATAAAAATCAAAGCTCTCCTTATCTGCGATATGAAGATATTGTGAATCAAAGTTTAACTTTGCAGTCATGTTTATTTTTAAGAGAATCTTCTATTTTAATTTTAACTTGAGTAAAAAATCAATTGCTTTTAAACTACCTGTAGCAAACTCAAGTTAAATAGAAAAGCAAGCTTAGATCTAAAAAAAAATTACAAAATTGTTAAAAAAAAAATTCAATTTTCCAACTTTACCATTTATTTATTTATAATTTCGAGAGCGTAAAATCTACCAGAAAAAATTGGTTTGATCCGTCAAATGGTACGGGCGAAATGCAAACATTTTTGCAATTATTTGAACAAAAAAATAGTAGTAATAATTATAATTATTATAATAGTAATATGATACTGAACAATATTTTATACATACATACTCAAAACATCAGACGTACAAATTTTTTATATTTTTACCTTTTTAGATTGGGCGTCTTTATCCACAAGCGGTCTACTTTCCAATACGGACTTTATATTTGACTTTAAAGATTGAGCAACGCGAGAAGCATAAATCAGCCGAACAAGCCGTCTTTGCTGTAAAAACATTAAGCACAGTAAGCTATATTAATAATATTACGCCTATTTTTAAGAAAGTTGCTAAGAATTTAATCTCCAATTATAGTTGATATTGTGTACACTGACCTTGCCAAGGTCATTGACAAAGACTCTAACAGTGTGATAATAGCTAAGCTTCATCAGTTTGGAAGTCATTCCTGCCTGGTCAGTTCTTTATTTTTTTAAGCAAGAGAGTTTCTAGCATTTTCAATGGATAGCCATCCGCTCTTAAAGCAGACTGAGATTCATGACCTGTGGGTTCTATATGACTCCTTCATATTTGAGAATTTTAGAATTTAAAAAATTTGTTTGCTACATCTTCTATCTACATCTACATCTACAATGTATATTTTACATCTAACACGTAGATTATAGATGTACCCTTTTTATTCTACATCTCCTCCGCTAGGGGTTGCTCGCGCACTGAACGCGGCAGAGTGCGAGCGAGAAAGAGAATGAGTAGCGTTTCTCTTGCAGGCGGGGGAAGCAACTGAAAATTAATTTCTTCATTCTGGCTATAATTATGATCCGATCTGATTCAGATTCGGCAGTCTGGTAGATATGGTCATTCTCTACGATACTGCGTTTTTAGTTTTATCGTATCTTTAAAAATGTGCCTGCCACAGATGTTCATTTATTGTTGTGGCGGAAGGGGGCGGTACGAAATTTTGAAATATACTTGTAGCAGTGTGATATCACATGAGTCTGGAAACCAAATTTGGTTGCCCTAGCTTCTATAGTCTCTGAGATCCAGGCGTCAAACAAGACGGACAGACCAAAGACAATATAAGTATAAGATGCGTAACGCTCATACATTTCAATTGCCATATGCAAGACAATTTTTCGGCCAGCGACGAAATTCGCGCCATCTCGCTCGCTCAAATTTGAGAGCGTGCGAATCTAAAAATAGAATCCGCTTGCATGTGTAAGTACACACAGAACAGCAAGTGCGTATGTGTGCGTACTTGTGCTAAGCGGACGATTTTCGAGACGGAAACCTTTTTACGAGTTGAGAAACGAAATTATATGCCGGCGTTGAATACGTCGCATCCTAAATACCCTAATGGCAATTATTCCAATGTGATTCATGGATATATGTATATCCGATCATCATTATCGAATATACCATCTTAAAATAAATTATCGTTGGAGGGATATACATATACAATATAACAGTTTTTTAGTATTGGGGTGGTAAGCGTCTTGCAAAATTAACTTACACTTATAAATTGAAGGGTATATTTCGACAGCGCTGTAAAAAACGTATGCATGTGCACACATACAGTCGTCGCGACGACTCGGCTCGGCTGTCGCATCGGCAAAGAACCAACTTCGTGTGCCTTCGTATGCTGTATGCATACAAGAGAGCGGCTGGCTCTAGAGCGCTCTCTCTCTCTAAAAAATTTCAAGAGAGCCTGGAGCCAGCTCTAGAGCCAGCCTCGAAAATTCGTGAGCAGAAATTTCGTATGGCGTTACGCATCTTATACTTATATTGTCTTTGGACAGACGGACAGACAGACATGGCTCTATCGACTATTGATGGCTATTGATGCTGATCAAGAATATATATACTTTATGGGGTCGGAAACGTTTCCTTCTCTGCGTTACACACATCCACTTTTACCACAAATCTAATATACCCCTTAACTCTTTTTTGAGTACGTTTATAAAAATCAATCCGAAACATGGTATTTTTTACTTTGACATCAAGTCTGCACCTCTAAACTTATTCCAATCGGGCTTAAACTTTATATTTTATGGTATTACAACAAAAGGAACATTTTAAGACCCTGAGCCCTTAGATTCCGACACATTTTTTTTGCCGATACAAATAAACTTTTCACTGAAATTAAGGAACTGAATAAGTTCATTTTAATCGTTCTTTTTTTTTTTCTTTTTCTTTGCTATGTTTTGAGCCGGTATGGCAGCACTGTTTTTTTTCTTTGATCGTCTTCTTTGCTATTTTCGAGCTGGTATGTCGTCACTTTTTCACATTTTGGATCGGACTCTGGCAAGAGAATTTAAAGGAAAACAAATTTTAACGAGAAAAAGGCCAAGTGCAAGTCGGAGTTGAGTATGGCCGGAGGTTCCCAGAGCAATTTGACCCGACATTTAAAGATAAAACACTCAGCTACTCTTAAAATGATTGAACGGCAAGGAAGTGGAAGTACTGAGGCCAGTAATTCGGCAGCAACAACATCGAAGCAAAAATAACTGCATTTGCCCAAAAGCCATCGACAGCGCGTAAAAGTGAGAAATTAGACAAATAGCTAGTGCGAATGATTTCCAAAGGCCACCATTCTCTCTGGATCGTGGATGAGCCGGATTTCAAGAAGCTGATAGAGGATGTTTCCCATTGCCTTGGATATAAGGAGCCCACCCGTAAAACGCTGTCTAATGTGACAAATATGCAGTCAGTCAGATTCCGGTTTTTACTTTTGCAAACAATTTCCGATTCACTTTTAAAAACGGAAAGTTAGGTGCTCCGGCATTCGTAAATCGCAAAACAAATTCCTCGACGAAATGAAAAGTAAACGGCTTTTTATATATCAAAACGAATCTTTATTGCAATAAAAAATAGGTGACTTTTTGATGCATTGACATGGACATGGACACTATTACAAATGCATTTGAGCTTGTGCCCTTTTTATAAATAATTTTCATTTAAACCAACCTGACATTTCGATATAAAACAAATAGTGCATTCTTCGAACAGCTGTGGCAGCCCGATTTGGCTATCGATATATCTCTGTTAAACATAACAGAGGACTTTTTGGAAGAGCTGGCACTAACGCGCTTTTTGCGCTTTACAGTACAGGGAGTAAACAAATCGACTTTTGTTGAAGCATAGTATCCAGCACCGCGGAATCTAAAAATTCCTGTCAAACTTCATATAAAAAAAACTGTGCGAGGAATTTTTCTTATTCGTTTTCCTGGAGTGTGTATCCAGCAACACGAGCGGAATCCACAGATTTGTATCGATAGTTGTCTATCGGGACCGTATGTGGACTGAGAGAACAGCTGATACCCAGCTCAGGAATATATGTTTAACAATTATTCCTGAAGTGAATGGTGCTAGATGTAGGCAAAAACTGTCTGCAAAACCAAAAAGAGAGATGAAAATTATTCTTTTTTGTTTTGCAACAATATATGCCGCCAACAACACAACCACTTGATCGTCAGAGTGCATTTTTTTCCTTTTTTAATTTCAGTTGAATTGGCTGTTTACAAAAAAACAGCGGATTCATCAACCCTGTTTTAGCCATGTTCCACACCCTCACGGAATAACAAGCAAATGCATGGTAGGAATTTTCCGTGGTGCTGGAGACAGGCCTTGATTCCAGAGCGCTTTGAAATGAAAAGTATGACTTTTTGCTGAAAAGTAAAACGCAAAGTGAATGTGAAAACCGGATCCTGCCTGAGAGAGTAGTAGATCATGAGTAGATCATGAGAATATATTAACATCTTTGCATATGCTTGCTGGTGAAGCGTTCGGTGAGAATCACACAAGCCTCAATCTCTTCCATTTTGCAGCTGAATGGAAAATTGAAAATAAAATTACTTCTATTGCGTCAGACAATGCTGCTAATATCGTATCGGCCATTAAATTAGGAAATTTAAATATCATTGTAAGCATTTAAAGCAATTGTGGTATTTTTCAATCGCAGCTCATCCGGACTCAAAAAGCTAAAAGATATCCAAAGCCAATCAAAACTGCCAGAGTTCAAGTTGACTCAAGATGTGCCTACACGATAAAACTGAACAAACAAAATGTTTCAGTGCCTGTCGGTTTTAAAAGATGGAATTATGGTGGTAATTTCACTTCCACGCCCCTCAGAATGGGAAATGATTGAGGGTACTGACTAGAGATGGGCATGAACTGCAATTTTTCAACACGACCCAAAACGGCACGAAAATAAAAATTTCTAACACGCACTAGAACACACGGCTAAGAATTGTCCAACACGGTCCTACGCGAAATATTATACCTTTTTTTTCAAACATTTATTAGCATATCGACGCATTTTCCCAAAACTATCGTATATAAAACCCCCAACTTTTACATGAGAGGGTTTTTAAGATTACTCAGCTTAGAATGGGAAAATAACGGTAAAACTCTGTAAGGTTGTATTGTTTCAGTTACAAAAACGAATGTCAACATGACGCAACAAGTGTGCATACGATAATGGAAAAAAAATATTTATTGAAAGAAGTAATTCCATAAAAATATAAAGAATTTGATAATCTCTTTGAGCTTTCACAGCTTTATTTATCACGAGCTATATCAATGAATAATAAAGCGTACACCAAGGAGAAATAAGCAATAACCAAATCGAAAAAACACATACAAGGGTGCCACAGAAATCTTCAGAGATTTTGACTCGAGAGATTTTTCAATTCAACCAAAAAATCAGGATCTCTAGAGATTTGAAAATTAAGTACATACAATTTTTTTTTTTTCATAAAGGATCTGAGAAAGACAAATTTGTATAAAGTTGGTCGTAATTTGTGAGCAATTTCAAAACAAAATTTTGTTTGACCGCTCAATTATAGTGTTTAATGACAGCATTGACTACACTAGTCAACACTAGAATTATGCTGTGGCCCAAAATTTAGATTCTTATAGATATCGGGATTTGAAATTTTTTAACGAATTATGTTTTTTTTTATGGTGTAGTTTTTTTTAAGAATTTTTTTTAATCTGGTATTTTTTTATCTGGTATTTTTTTTTTTTTTATTCAGAGGTAGTGCTTCTATTTTTCACATAACTTAAGTATTTTATATCTGGTTGCATTGAACGTTGCAGTTCTGAAAAGCTTACAAACGCAGCTATAAATCCGAACCAGACCTTTTGTATCTGCAGCTTAGCGCCTGGAAGATATTAAGCTTTCAAATTTCATAATATTTTGCGTTATTATTATTTTTTTTTTTTTTCGAAATTTTGACTTTAAAAACTCGGGAAAAGTCGAAAAAAAAATAATTCTTGGCCAACATTTTTGGTTTTAGATAGACGCATTAATTGGCGTCGTTTAAGGTATTGCTCATTAGAATCTATGGATAAACGGTCAATTTGGAGCCGTTTGACCAAAACAACTCAAAAATAATTTTACCTCAAATTAATGCTTTTTTTCACATAACTTAAGTATCTTACATCTGGTTGCATAGATTTGCAGTTTGCAGTTCTGAAAAGGTGCCCAATGCAACTATAAATCATACCCAGACACTTTGTATCTGCAGCTTAACGCCTGGAAGATATTAAGCTTTCAAAGTTAAATTTCATAATTTTTTTGCGGTATTTTTCCAAAAATTTTTACTTTAAAAACTCGGGAAAAGTCGAAAGACAAATAATTCTTGGCCAACATTTTTAGTTTTAGATAGACGCATTAATTAGGCGTCGTTTAAGGTAAATCTATGGATAAACGGTGGAGCTAAAATTCGTTAACCAAACCTCAAAAGTGAAAAAATAGACAAAAAATACTTTTAGGAAGGTTGCGGGCCCAACTGCCAATTGGAAACAAAGCAAACGAAAATGGATTGAAGTTTTGCTAAAAAGCATTTTTTGTCTATGCAACCAGATATAAGATACTTAAGTTATGTGAAAAATAGAAGCACAACCTCTGAAAAAAACCATGAAAAATACCAGATTTTAAAAATTCTTTAAAAAAAAATTACACCATAAAAAAAATAATAAAGTACTAAAAAAAATTTTAAATCCCTAAATCTATCAGAAAAAGTCATTTTGGTTCACAGCCTAAATAAAAAGTTCAATTTTGTCGAGTAGTGCTATCTGTGACTGTCTAACTAGCGTCAATTGTTTGCATTATGAGTTGAATAGATATTAAAGAGAAATCCTAATTTCCGGTTTACTAGCCAGATATCACCTTAGAAGAAGGCATATGCAAGAAGAAAGAGTAGGCGCAGGATGCTTAGAATGACATCAGACCCGTTGTCCACTTCTGACTCGACTTTGTCTTTTTTGTTTTTACATTTAAAAAAATGCTTTTGCTATAAGCTTCGTGTGAACAAGGAATTGTATGATAATTTTTTATTTGATTAAGGAAGACATTCATCAGAATCCATTTCACCAATTCTGCAATTTGCAACTGGCAACACTTTCTCCGTTTTTTTAGGCTCAAAATACTCAGCTCCTTTAACGGAGGGTTAAGAAAAAGATAAAGTAATGTGGTGTTGACGGCTGAAAACGTTTTTCTAACGAATTTAACGTACTGCATTTAAATGTGGATGTAATATCTGAATCGATATCATCAAATTAGCAATATATTTTTAGTTTTTCATACCAGAGAACGTAAATATGAAAAGTGGGCTCTGAGCAGCATTTAAAAGTCATCATAAAATATAGCAGTAAGCTAATGACATGAAAATCAGTTTCCGACACTCTTTTAAGCCCATTATTTTTCAGAAGTAAGCTCTAAATTTTTTGTTTCATCTAGTGATTTTGCTCTGAACCAACACGCACGCCCATGGAAAAAATCCAATTAAAGAACGAACGAAAAGGGACGAACAAAAAAGAGCGAACTTAAAGAACGATTTAGTTCACTGAATAAAAATGAACGGACGACCTTTCACTAGCAACCGGTTTCAAATCGTAAAAATCTTGCGATTTACGAAAACCGGAGCATGGCTTATTATTAGCTTTTATTAACCGAAGAAATTGTTTTCCCGTGCGATACTTCCCGTATAAATAATTTTTGTTTAAATTTGTACGAATTAGATATATGCGTGACTCCATTCATAGATCCAATGGAATGCATTCGAATGAGTTAGAATGAGTGTACAGCTCATGCACACAAAATTTAAACGACAAGGTACGAATTAACTTATTTTTTGAAATAAGTGAGAGTGACGTCTGTTTCCAAATTTATTCGAATGCATTGTATATTTTGCCTGTACATTTTGGGCTGTAATATTCAGTGCTGTCAACTTATATGAAGATAAATAGCTGCTTTTGTGGTAAAACATGATAAAATATATGTATTTTTTTGTTTGCTTGCTTTGCTCTCAGATTTAAAAAAACTAATAAATAGCTAAATATATATTTTCAACCAGGGGGCAAGCCGCCTGCGCACTCGCTTCGCACGAGCGCCAACCCGCGGCTCACTCGCTTCGCTCGCTCATACAACACATCCTAATGATGTATTGATTCTGAAATGGATGATAAAATACGAATGGCTTAGGCATCAAATAAATTGATACCATTGATGCCATTTATACTGTCATCCGTGTAATTTTATTAGAAGTAATAGTTATTAGTACAGCAGTGACATTCCGCCCGATATTTTATTTTCTGTACCTCCTCTTCCTCTTTCTCTAACACACCCTTATCTCTATAATATATTCTGTACCTCTTCTTCTTTTGCTAACTTAATGACAAACCCCTTTCGTCGTCTTTCTCTAACGCATACCCACCACCCCATACCCGATACTATGTAAATAATATTAAAAATAATTTTTTTTATTTATTTAGAATTTGGAAACCATTTCATCGAGTTGCGGTAGAGGTAATCAAGGCACTACTTCTTCAGTGAACCCAATTAAAGCAACGCCGCCCATGTGGCGATGCTCCAAGGTAATGCAATTACAGCGCGAAGTGCATCCAACAATTCTGAGTTCTTTGGAGGGCATTGTAGACCAAATGGTTTGGTTTCGGGAGAGTTGGACCGAAGAAGTTCTTCGACAGCTGCGTCAAGGCTTAATAAAGTGCTATGCTATAGCATTTGAAAATAGAAATACAGTGGTTAATGCAACTATAACCCCCCATACATTACACTTTGTTAAAAAGCTAGGATCCACATTTGGCATTGGGATTGAAAATGTACCGGGCTCTGTCACATCATCTATATCTAATTCTGCCGCCTCAGAATCTCTAGCACGTCGGGCCCAAGTAACTTTTCAGGATCCGGTATTTCAGAAAATGAAGGAACAATTTACGAATGATTTTGATTTTTCGAAACCAGGCGCTATGAAATTGCACAACTTAATATCTAAATTAAAAACCTGGATTAAGGTTTTGGAAACCAAGGTTAAAAAATTACCGACTTCGTTTTTGATAGAAGACAAGTGTAGATTTTTATCAAACTTTAGCCAGAAAACCGCTGAAGTCGAACTTCCTGGAGAGTTATTGATTCCTTCATCATCACATTATTATGTAAGAATCGCACGATTTATGCCACGCGTAGAAATAGTTCAAAAGAATAATACTGCTGCACGAAGGTTATATATCAGAGGCACAAATGGGAAAATCTATCCTTATCTAGTAGTCCTGGATTCTGGACTCGGCGATGCTCGCCGTGAAGAACGAGTATTGCAATTAAAGCGAATGTTAAATTACTACCTAGAGAAACAAAAAGAGACAAGCCGGCGTTTTTTAAATATAACAGTACCTCGTGTGGTCCCAATATCACCACAGATGCGATTGGCTGAAGACAATCCCAATAGTGTTTCACTGATAAAAATCTTTAAGAAATGCTGTCATAAAATGAAAATTGACTATGACATGCCGATTGTTAAATATTATGAGCGCCTTTCTGAAGTCCAGGCTAGAGGAACTCAAACGACACATACAATTTTGAGAGAAATATTCTCAGAAATTCAATGGACTATGGTCCCAAAGACTTTACTTAAGGATTGGGCATTGAAGACATTTTCAGCCGCAACGGACTTTTGGCATTTTAGAAAAATGGTAAGATTCTAAAAAAAATTATTTTTAATATTTTATTAATCTAAAAAATATTTTTCTAATGGTTATAATTTAAATGAGAAGGAGCGTATGAGTCGCTTCTTTGGACGCGAATCTACTTTTATACCCGAACTCAGTCAGTATATAAATTTGTGAGCTTATGATTTATGTACAATTTTAAAATATTTTAAATTGTTTTGCTACTGTTATCTACATCTACAGTGTATATTCTACATCTTCACCGCTAGCGGGCGCTCGCGCACTGAACGAGGCAGAGTGTGCGAGCGAGAAAGAGAATGAGTAGCGTGATCTCGTGCTGGAGAAGGTGGGCAAAGCAACTGAAAATTAAATTCTTCATTCTGGCTATAAAATTGATCCAATCTTAATCAGATTCGGCATTCTGATAGATATGGTAATTCTCTACGATACTGCGTTTGTAAAAGTGTGATATCACATGAGTCTGGAAACAAAATTTTCTTTCTCTAGCTCTTATAGTCTTTGAGATCTAGGCGCTCATCAGGACGTACAGACGGACAGACAGACATGGCTGTATCGACTCGGCTAATGATTCTGATCAAGAATATATATACTTTATGGGGTCGGAAACGTTTCCTTCTCTGCGTTATACACATCTAATTTTACCACAAATCTAATATACCCCTTAACTCTTCGAGTACGGGTATAAATATATGTATATAGAGAGGAAGTTCGGAAATTAGATATAATAACATAATTGTTGGAAGCTGCCGAGCTTTTTCGGCAACTCTGACTCCACATTTACAATAATTTACTCCGTTGGTTAAGTTTACAAATGGTTTTTATTTTCACGACGGGTTACAAATGGTTTGAGGCCGTGGCCGTGAACTACGACTCGATGCGATGCGTTCGACGAATCTTTGGACTGAACCGAGAACAGGGCGAAGCAATGCACTATAAGCAGTACTGGCATATGTGCGTGTGTACGGGAGCGTACTGAGAGAGCGACAAGTGTAAGCAGTATAAGAGATGATGTATGACTATATGATATTAAGAAGAACTATTATCGGCTGCTGCTCCGAACATACTTCCCCCGTTGAAAGACTAGGGCTTTTAACAGGATCCTCAACGGGTAGGACGCACAGCTTGTTGACAGCTCGACGAGTGGTTCCAGACGGTGTTCTCAGGACGGCAACTCGCACAGTGCCATCAGCTCCAGCGATGATGTCGATCACCCGTGCTAATGGCCACTTCAACGGCGGCAAGTTTTCGTCCTTTATACAGACGATGTCGTTGACTTGGATCGATGGCTGCGGTGTGCGCCATTTGGCACGTTGTTGTAGCAGAGTCAAATACTCCTCACTCCAACGCTTCCAAAAGATCTGCTGAGCACAGGCGACTCTTTGCCAGTAATCTAGTCTGTTAAAGTTCAGATTTGTAACATCTGGCTCGGGAAACTCCATCAGCGGACGACCAATCAGAAAATGTCCTGGTGTAAGGACGCCAAGATCTTCAGGGTTTTCTGAAATTGCGAGAAGAGGACGAGAATTTATTACAGCCTGGATTTGGCAGACCAATGTCCGCAGCTCGTCAAAACCAAAGAGTGACGATCCCAGGGAGCGATATAAATGCTGCTTGGCCATCTTCACTGCTGCCTCCCACAAGCCCCCGAAGTGGGGTGAGCGAGGCGGGATAAACTTCCAATTGAAGCCATTGTTGATGCAATGATTATGAACTGCATCACGATGCTTCTCGCTCATAAACAGCCGCCGAAGGTCCTCCAACTCGTTCCTTGCGCCCACAAAATTGGTGGCATTGTCCGACCAAATGCATCGGGGTATGCCACGCGTGGCAACGAAGCGTCTGAGGGCACTCAAAAATCCAGCAGTTGTGAGGTCCTTCACTAATTCCAACCAAACGGCCTTTGTTGCAAAACAGATGAAGACGCTGATGTAGCATTTTGTAGGCGTTCGAATGCGGCCATCTGGCTTGTAATAGAAGGGACCACAGTAATCGATTCCAGTGACGCTGAATGCAGGCGAATCCTGCACTCGATCCTTCGGTAGGTCAGCCATTATGTGTTCCACAACGAGGTCTGGACCTGCAGCAGATGATGCATTTCCGCAACGCTCGAGCAACAGTTTTCATGCCGCCGATGGGCCAGAACTGCAAGCGAATAGATCCCAGTAGAGACTGCGGCCCAGCATGGTGATGCTTCCGATGAAAGTGCATGATGATGGCGAACGTCAATGGATGATCCCTGGGCAAAATTATTGGGTGGCGTGCATCGAAGCCAAGAGTTGAGTGCCGCAAGCGACCACCAACACGAATCAAACCAACGTCATCTATGAAAGGCGAGAGAGATATAATGCTGCTGGAGGACTCCACACAGTTCCCCTTCCGCAGAGCACGGTACTCGGGATGAAGGTGGGCGCGTTGAACGATGCGACACAACAAGTGCGATCCTTTGCGAAGGTCTTCAGACGAGAGATCAAGTGACCTTTTCTTGCTGACGAACTTATGAACATATCCGAAAATGCGCATCATGACTCCGAATGAGTTAATGTGCTTAAACGAAAGCGAGATGTCGACACGCTCAGACGACAGCAATACTCGATGCCTAATTTCCGGAAGACTGAGTTCGGGCGAACAACGTTCAGGCCAGCTACTTCTTTCGCCTTAAGGAAAGAAGGTCCATTCATCCACAACCTAGACTGCAAGAGCTCCTGAGGCGCTGCTCCCTTTGAAAGAATGTCAGCCGGGTTCATTTCAGTTGGTACATAGCGCCAATCCATGCCCCTCGTAAGTTGCTGTATTGCGGAAATCTTGTTAGACACAAACACGTTGAATTTGGATGGTTCCTCTCGCAACCAAGACAGTACCACAGTTGAATCCGACCAGCAATGGATCGGGCAGTCGAAGGTATCGATTTTCCTAATTTCGCGAAGTAAATTTGCTAACAGGAACGCTGCACATAGCTCAGCTTAGGCACCGTGAGGGTTTTCAATGGTGCAACTCTAGCCTTCGAGCAAAGCAAATGTACCTCATCGGCGGTATCCCTAAACGAACGAGCGTAGATACAAGCCCCATAGGCCTGGAGGCTGGCATCACAAAAGGCATGCAACTCAAACCTTGCCTTAGGTTGAAGTATATAACGCGGAAATGTAGCGTTACCCACAGTAGCGAAGTCCTTGCAAAACTCAGTCCAAGCCGATTCCAGTGGCTGAGGAAGACTTTCATCCCAATGCAGCTTGTCTCTCCACATGCGCTGCATGATGATTTTCGCTCTGGTCAATGTGGGTCCAATCAATCCCATAGGATCATAGCACCGTGCAATGGTTGACAACACCGAACGCTTAGTGTGCTTGCCAACACCGATTTGAGGTGCAATAGTAAACAAGAACTTGTCCCTCTCGGGGTTCCCAGATGAGTCCAAGCGCCTTGGTCACATCGCTGCCATCATCGAGCTTCAGAAAACTTTCCCTTTCTGCCTCAGGGACTTCACGAAGAACATCAGGAGAGTTTGAACACCATTTCCTTAACTGAAAATTGCCACAAGCAAGAAGCTCCGTGGTTTGACGCATAATATCCAGCACTTCCTCGACTGAATTTCCTCCAGAAATCATATCGTCTACGTAGAAGTCCTGTAGAATGGTTTCCGAACCCAATGGATACGAAGACGACTCATCCATGGCCAGCTGATGCATAGCTCGAATAGCTAAAAACGATGCAGGCTTAGTCCCATAGGTGACGGTGTTTAGCTTGAAGATCTTTATATCGTCGTCAACAGAATCCCTCCACAAGATGCATTGGAGCATGGTGTCGGGCATTGAGACACGCACGCACCTATACATCTTACCGATATCGCCTGTAAGAGCAATGGAAAATGTACGAAATCGAAGGAGAGTGTGAAACAGCTTGGATTGAATGGTGGGACCTGACATAAGCAGATCATTCAACGAGAGACCAGATGTGGTAACTCAGAGCCGTCGAATACGACTCTCAGCTTTGTCGTGGAGCTGTCCTCTTTAATGACGCAATGATGCGGCAAGAAATATCTGCACTTGTGTCTATCTTCATTTGGAACCAGAGACATATGATCAAGGACAGGTACTCCTTCATAAATGCCGAATATTTCGAATATAAAACTGGATTACGCACGAACTTGCGCTCCAAATTTTCCAACCGCCGCTTTGCTTGCAAGTAGGAATCGCCCAAGGACTCCAGACTTCGCTTCATGGGCAAGCTAACAGAATATTCTCCTGAGGGTAATCGAGTGTGATGTTTGACAAAGTGGTCCTCGCAGTGCAGCTCCTCCTTTGTTGCCCTAACGATTGGCTCAAAGATGTGCTCCACTTCCCAAAATTGACGAACCAACTCATCGAGCCGAGTGCTGTGATTGATGTCATCCGAAGATTGGGTTGCGATGAACGACGAGTTATTGAGGGCCGAGTCCCGCCACCAGAAAGAATCCATCCTAGATGTGTCTTCTGCAGCCACGGTAGTCCAGGCGCCAGCTGAATTTGCCCCACACGCAGCAACTCGAAGAAAAGTCCGGCTCCGATGAGCAGGTCAATCCGCTGTGGCTTATGGAACGAAGGGTCAGCAAGCTGGATATTCGACGGTATAGGCCAACTAGCAGTGCTAACTGTGATGCTAGGTTGATGGTCCGTGATCTTCTGGGCAACGACGGCAGTGATGCTAGTGGTGAACTCTGAAATCCGCGATTTCAGAACGAGAATCCACCGAGTACCTTCTGTTGGGAAGCTAGCATCTCCTATGCCAGAGACAGCGGTAAGCGATTTGGTTGTTCGAAGTTTTAGCTGATTAGCTAGACGACTAGTTATGAAATGCAATTGCGATCCCGAATCCAAAAATGCGCGACAGGGTACGAAAGTTCCAACGCTGTTTTTTACAAGAACGACGGCAGTGGCTAAAAGCACAGCATCAGATGGACTGTGGGACATAAAGGCTTGAGGCAAGGAGGGCGATACTGCAACTTGGTTGTGCTGGTGAGGCTTCAATTGGAGGAACAGATTGGGCAGCCTCTGTTGGACGAATGAAATGCAAAAGCGTGTGGTGCTTCGATCGGCAAGTGCGGCAGGGACCTGATCTACAATCTCTCAATTGATGGCCTTTTCGTAGGCAATTTAGGCATAGCAAGAGCCTCTTGGCTTCCAGGCGACGATCATTCGGCGATAGAATTGCAAACCGTTGACAATTGGCAATCATGTGATGAGTACTCTCGCACAGTTCACAAGAAACTGGAGCGTTCGATGCTACAAATGTCTTTCTTTGATGCGTACTCACGGTTTTTCCGGACTTGCCAACCTGACCATCTTGTCCTTGTCCTTGATCCACATTTTCAAGCGTGCGACATCTTTTTTCCAAGAATCCAGACAGTTTCTCCCAAGATGGCAGCTCTTGATTCGACGAAGACTCCTCCCATCTATTTTGAGAGGCTTGTCCAGCTTCTGAAGAACAGCCTGCACGATAATGCAATCCGCCACTTCTTCCTTGCTTGCAAGCGACTCCATAGCACGAATATGCGATGTAACTCTGTCGGTCAATTCCCTCAATCTGCCCACCGATGCGTCAGCCTTCTCCAACCCAAATATCCCTCTGATGTGTGCCTGCAAAAATAAAACGTTTATTATCAAAGCGTCGCTTCAGAATGTCTAATGCTATGATATAATTAGCTTCATTTATTTCCAACGAGCTGATGGTATTCAGGGCTGCGCCACTCAAGCAGGAACGTAGATGCTGCAGCTTTTCGATAGGGCTCAGCTCAGACTCCTTGTCAATAATCGCGGTGAACATTGAGAAGAAATTGGCCCACTCCGTATAAATTCCACTGAATTTGGGCAGCTCCAGATGAGGTAACCGAGATCGATTAGACATTATGACGATTGACTGCGATTCACTAGAGTTGGAGTTGAATATGGAACAATGCTTATTGCTCGAGCGACTTCCAAGCTCGCGCTGAAGAATGGTCCTCAACGACAATATCGACGAGTCGAATTTGGCAGGAATTTCACTGGACATTGACTCGAAATCCAAATCCTCCAAACTGGTGTGTGCCACAACAAAATTTGACTTAAGCTCCGTCAATGATTCCAACAGCCCTCGCAAGTCGTATTCATCCATTTGACGCAACTTTTTACTATCCATATCTGTGCGTATGGACTCTAGCCGATCGAAAATAGCTCTAGCCTTTCAGTCTCATGGAAGGAAATACGAGATACCGGAACAGGGACTTGGGTGCTGGCTGCATTCGCACTAAAACTTTCGCCCGATGGAGCAGCGCCAAATGTCACAGAATCACTTTCATTGTCCATCAGCAAACGATCCACTCTTTCTGCTATTCTTTTTCTTGCCCATGGCTTTGGTTATGGAAAACGGTTGACGCGGAGGGTGCTAGTCGATCACAATTAAATATTATTACGCAACGCGCGAGTTCAAACGAGTTCAAAACGAGTTCAAACACCTTTGCGTTCACTTTTTTGGCACTTATATATACGATAGGTATGCACCGGTAAAAGCAACGAAGCGACGACGGAAAACCAACAATTATGCAAAGAGAGATGTACTCTGCTTTCGAGTTCGAATTTCAGAGAGTTATTACTGCAGCCTCTCACAAGAGCTGGCTGAAGCAAACGACCAAAGAGGAGGCGAAGAAAACTAACGGACCACGCTTAGAACTCTATGCAGCCAGTCTCGACAGTGCGTTGCGCAGGCTGAAGCAGACGGTGAAAGAGAATACGAAAACGAATAGCGGGCCGCTAGAACTGCTAAGGTCGGTCACAACGACTTTTGGTTCGCTACTTTTTCACAAATGTCACGTTAAACCTTCAAATTTGGATTGATTGAATGGTTTAAACACTTTTAACGCACTGTAAGTCCACGGCAATCACGTGGGGTCACCAAAATGTTGG